>NC_056738.1:220612834-220842834 GCF_019279795.1 Protopterus annectens
AACTACACATCTGCCTGCATGCAATTAGCAAGTGGGGAATAGCAATCGGTGCAGAGGCCATCACCTGAATGTGAGCATCACCTACAAAAGCCATGCTTCAATCTGTTCAAACAATCTCAATCCCAGTAGTGGAGAGAGAGAGAGAGAGAGAGAGAGAGAGACAGAGAGACACCAAAAAAAAAAAAAAAGAAAAAAGAAAAGAAAAACATAAACAAAATCTCAAAATAAAAAATAAGAAACAAGAAGACAACCTGTACATAGAAGGAACCTGAAAATAAACCAGGTATGTGAAACACGTAAGCATGTAATTGACTGTAGTACTTAGTCAGTAATAATGGGATAGATGATTATGAAAGATGTATATGTGCCATCAATACTTGCTGTAATGATGTCTTGCTGACCAAATGCTATGGACATAGCATCTGGCTCTGTCTGCAATAGGTCATACCCGTCAACTGTTCAGATCTTCACAGAATGTCAAGATTTAGCCATCATGGTCTTTGTTTTGTTCCTCCAAACATCTATATTAGTCTGGAAAATAGCTGGAGATGGAAGTAATGAAATAATGACAGACACATGAGTTTCAGCCCACACCACCTTCAGAACAGTCATGGTAATGCAAAATGTATCATGCTACAATTTTCATAGGTTTGTAATAGGCATATCTATGATCTGTCCCTGTATACCCCCCCCCCCTAATTTTAGGCTTTATCCACATGTGATGCTCTAAGAGGTGGATAAGTTGGGTCACAGCTGAGGAGCCTGACACACCCTGGGAAAGGACAGCTCACATATGGCAGCCACTAGAGTGTTTGTCAAACAGGCATGTCTGTGCCACTGCTAGGCCAGTTAATGGAATGTTTCCCATAACCATATGTTACCTGTGAATATGAGTATTATACTTGTTTGTATTGTATATCTAGAATACCTATATAGGGCATGAGCCTAGTAAAGTACGGTTGCAGATATGTGATATATTGAATTAATAACTTTCAATTGTACAGTGTTCTTCTGGACAATGTTCACAGTTGTGACAGATATCTGTAGTCACTTATACATATACTTGTGTTATGGCAGCTATATTAATATTTTATCAAAATTGACTTCCCTGTTTTGTCTCCCAGTAATGTGGACCAGTGACCAGAAGTCCTGGTATAACAGGTTGAGACATATGATTTGAGCTGCAAGACTGTAAATACACTGGGCCATAATGACATAGAACACAAATGTATACCAGGTATCCCTTGAGCATGTGTATGTATGCGTACTTTCAACTGAAAGGCACAGAAGTAATAACATGGGTCACAAGCAGTCAAAAAAATAGGATGTGCATGTTGCACATGTGTGTGATATCACTTTCACTCCATGCAAAATAAAATGTGTGCTGCTACTGATTGTTGCATTGCCATGACACTGATATTGGTACTACAGTAGGCATGCTTATCACATAGTAATCAGAGAAGGGTACAACTGTGTTATGACCCACTGTCCATGCCTATCATTAACAGCTATATCAACACCCATATACACAGGATATCAAAGTGTACACACCCTTGTTGGAATGAAAGGTCTGTGTGCTGTATGCCAATGAGACCACAGAAAGTCATGTCAAAACATTTCTCACCTCAAATGTGACCCATAACCTGTACAATTCTATTGAAAAAGAAACAAAATTGTTTCATGGAAGGTGAGCAACCATTGACAAGTGAAGATGCTATATGATGTTAGAGTACAAACCAAGACAAATGGATGCTATAATCATCTCAGCAGGTGTTTACACAACATATCAGTGTAAGGGTGTGCACACACATTCAACTTGCTTACTGTACTGAGTATTAATTTCCATATGTTTCCACAGGACAGGCTGTTATGTTCCCTATTGAACTGAGCAGGCTATAGGACACACCACAGGTGGGGATTGTGTTGGCATGTGCTTTTGTGGGGTCATGTTCCAATTGCACAAGTACCATGCATTGTAACAGGGGTGTGTACACTTCATATTCAGTGTAGCTATATGGATTCAACAGTACTTGACCTGTGCAACCATCCTCCACCAATAAGAGAGTAACCCCCCTTGGTGGACAGCACCATGACACAAAGCACATAATAGGTTGCCATAGTGGCTGTACAGGGGCACATAGGTGCAGACCACAACTTGGAAGCAATTGCACCTCTATCTAAGCAAGCATGTAGGTTCACAGGTGACTTCCTGTAAGGCTGACTATGACTAGAAATCAGACATATCCAAACCACCAAGGCCAATTGCAACCATGTCTCCACATATGCATGCAGTCTCAGAGCCAGTAACACAAGTCAACCTGTACTCTGGGTAAAGCACACCTCATACACACATGCCATGGATACAGGCAACCTGCATCAGAAAGGATAGGTGGGAACAGTGGCACTCATCCACAACATTAGTAAAGGGGATATGCACATCAACCACACTCCTGCCCACATCATTGGTGAGCATGTACATAATGCTGACTGATGGCAACAATAGCAAATCTCCATGGGGTATGATAACATCACAGTTTGCCTCCTACATAAACTCAGGCATGTGCTAACAGTTCTATCACATACTACAATCAAACACAGACATGCCACCATCTACATGGAAGATGGCCACTGTCATCCCTCTACACAGAAATGAATGGTGAATAGTGGATTATGCCATTAAGTGTCCAACATTGGGAGATCTGGACAGGTCAGGGCCAGAAGTGTAATGCAAGATGTCAAAACCATAGTAGCTTACAGTGTTATGGTATAGTCTGGATTATTGTAAGCAATATCCACTGTTGATGTGCACATGGACAACCATATGAGGTCCTGTGACCTTTTTTTCTGTTTGTGTCTTCCAGGTACAATGCCCTGGGAACGTCTCCATGCATTCACAAACCTTGAAAATGACGCAATCATACAATACCTTATCATGCCATACTATTCGTCTGTAGGGCCTAGGATCTGCAAGAGAGGACTACCCTGTGGAACAAGCTCATACACAGGGTAAATGATGTCAGCCTGCACAACCGAAATTATAAGCAGGTGCAGCATCGGTGCACAGATCTGATCCACCATGCCCGTCAGTGAGCTGATGCAGTTAGGAGAGACCAGCTAGCCACAGGTGGGGGTCATGCAATCCAGCCCCCACTGACACATGCTGAGAAGCTCCTCGCCAGCCTTGGGGCACCCGCCCTCCAGACAAGCCAGCAGGACAAAGACAACATTGTGGAGGTGGGTGCCACCCATACAAAGGACGAGGAGCATGCAGGTAAGGCCCCAGGGCACATTACTAGACCACTGTTGCTTATCCACTTTCATCTGTAAAGTATCTATATGCATATGTCAGATAAGATAGTCTGTTGCTGCAGTGTAGTAATGAACATATGTGCATAATCGCTAGTATTGTGGGTTTGTACTATCGATGTGCTGAAATGCTGCGCTCACCCTGCACCAATGCCACAGGTGTGGCTACTGACATTACGTCTCTCTCACAACTATTTAAGTCCCTCTGGTATACAACTGGGGCAGTAGGGAGTTGGTTTGTTCAGCTTTGCCAATACACCTGCTATGTTAGGGCCATGCTATTTACCTTGCACACATTTAACACACCTATCCATAATGCTTACTGTACATGTTCACTTATTGTTGTTGTTAACTGTACTGCATCCCAGTGGTCACCATGGTGGCATATCTGAATGGTATGTAAGAGTCCTGCAGTATACTAACAACCTGTCAGTGCAAGATGTGGGGACAGAGATGAACATAATGGTGGAACAAATGGCCTACCGTAGGGACATGTCTGAAACATTACTCTTATATAGTGACCACAACTGTGTACACACCGCTATTACAATGGCAACTGCTCCTGATATAAACAATTGCAAACCACAATACCACATTCCACACCTTTTACAACCTGTAATTTGATCCTAACATGAGCAATGAATGTATAATATGGAATCCTATGTTAGGACAACAAATATGGGGAATACATACCTTAACGAACACTGGAGGCATATGTGTGCACACACTCCAAATAACATATTGTGGGTGGAAGCAGCTTGTGATGTATTGACAGCATTCACTCTTCTTGAGTACACACCTTCCATCAAGTACAGGGCCTCAATGTCACACCAAGTAATGGTCTGCAGTCCAAGAAGTATGTCCATGACATTTGCCCACTTACCTGCAACAGAGGCAGCCATGGCTTGCACACATCTTACAAACCATGAAATGGATCCAATATCCGAAAGGTGACAACATTGATGTAGAAACTAAACAGGTGCCCATCTAAAACAGATGACAAAACATGTTACAAACTGGTCATGAAGGCTACCCAGAAACATGCAGCAACACTGGGGGACTTGCAGGAATCTCTAGCAAGTACTGCCTGTGCAGTACCTGTGTCAACAATTGCTTGGATTCTGCATAAGTATGGCCAATGGGTTAGGGTAATCAGGCAGAAGAGTTGTCCCACATGAAACATCATCCAGGGCTCTCTACAGGTAGCATAACCATAATATCAAGTCACCCAAAGGCATGTGATACAATGCGTAATGGTGTCATGAGACCAAGGCTCAAACCTACAGACAGTATTCATAAAGATATGTGTGATGCACAAGCAACAACTCACGCCACCTCAGGGCCACCTTCCTCAATATTTAGCTTGCTGATGCTAGTGTACACCTTTACATTTGCTGTTCTTTAGCTAGAACTAGGCTGGTAGACATGGTGTATGGAATTTGGAACACTGCAAAATAACACTCATGTGTGGCCAATGGTTGTCAAGCATCTGCAATAGTGCTGAGGATGGAGAGGGGTGTCAGCTTAAAACACAACAGTGAATAGAAGCATACATCCAAAGCTTGCTAAGAATGACTGTATCTGAACACAGTGACAGTTATAAATTGTGCCAGCTATAACCCTGACACTACAGCAATAGTGAAGCCACTGTGTGACCTCCAAGGGCTGTGCAAATGAGCTGACCTTGCAATCTGGCAGAGGTGAGGGACATTTGTAGGGCAGAGTGATCATATAATGGCAAGGGAAGATGGGCCATGCTAGTATTCCACTTCCAGGAACAGTGACTGCTGTAGTTCACTTAATAGGTGCTTCAACAAACCATTGTGTTAAAGGTGTGCACATTTATGCAAACCACATAGTGTATGCATCTCATTCAATATCTGCACTACCAACACATATACATGTTCAGCAATGGTGTGTACACGTGTGAGGTATGGTGCACAGTACATGCCAGTGTGCAGTACAGGTGCACAGTAATACTGTGTACATGGTTGCAGTGTGTTCCAGGAGAAGGTGCATCACCTACTAACACAACTCATCCATCACAGAGATGTATAATGTTGGTAACAAGGATTGAGTATGGCTGTAGTGCATGCTGTTCAGTGCCATATGTCATGCATGTTGACTGTTGGGTAATGAGAGGTTTGTGTAATATCTTTGTGCCACATCACCTGTAAGTAAGTGTGTGTGTGTGTGTGTGTGTGTGTGTGTGTGTGTGTGTGTGTGTGTGTGTGTGTGTGTGTGTGTGTGTGTGTGTGTGTGTGTGTGTGTGTGTGTGTGTGTGTAGAAGTAGACCATAATGTAAAGGTCTTAATTTACATTTCATGTCTGCCCCTCATAGGTGGTGAGGTGGGTCAGGGTTCCTCCTGGAGGCAAACAGATATTATTGTCCATACAGACTCTGACAATGACAATAGGCATAGTTGAGGCACAGGCAGGGTTGTCAGGGGCTGAATCTGTGCCATTGGTTGACATCCCACTTTTATCCACCCCATCCTCGCACACAGTCATAATGCCCATACATTCCCCATCACCAGTGGCCATAGATGAGGGACAGTTGGAGGGTGGTACCATGGGACAGAAAAGTGTGGTGACTATGGCAAGTGTGTATGTACACAGCAGCCATAACCGAATGACTGATGAGGTACTACACAGGTAGATGTACAGGGGGTGCTCATGGGAGGGCTGCTGGCCATCATGCTCCTGGCAGAAGTGCCACGGCAGGTGTCACCAGACACATGTTTTGGGCTGCCATGGAGGCACAGGTATGTATGGAATGTTACACCAGAGATAGTCTGAGACTCCAGAGGGCTACTTTTCCTGCTGTACATGACTACATCCATTACGTTGCAGGTGCCCACCATTATTTTGCAGAGGTCATGGATAGATGGTTGGGAGAGATGGTGGGAATCCTCGACCGTGTGGTGTCTATGGTATAGCATGTGGTGGGAGCAGGCCACATAGATGCAGGTCAGCAACACCAACAGGTGGAGGTCTACGTGGGTGTGCAACATCTCACAGCTGCTCCTTTAGTGGCAATACCAGCACTAGCACTGCAAGGGGGGTGCTGTCCACACCACAATGCAGCAGGCCACATGCACGTGGTCCTGGTTGGTCCTAACTGGGATACAGATCAAGTGGACAATTGTTATCATCAGGGAACAGTGCCATATTTGGGCTTCTGCCTGGTTGTGCCCATGCAACCCCTGGCAGGCACAGTTCCCATTCCCATGGCCAAACACGGTGAACTGTACACCCCACCATGTATGGTCTGCAGCTGTCCAACAAACTCTTGTATAGGGTAGCCACATGGCAGAAATGTGCGCATACACACACACACACACACACACACACACACACACACACACACACACACACACACATCACCAACACAGCTAGGGCACCTCTATACCTACACACACCATGTCTGCACAGGCCATTTAATAAAGAACCCTCTCTGCCAAACCCACAACACACCCTGTGCATGTGATGATACCTGGGCCACATCCCTGTCATCCATACCATCGATGCAGGGACATGCTAATATGGTTCTGATGCACAGGGTGAATGTATTAAGGTTTAGCAATGGAATGCTGTTTAATGTGTTGTCAACTGGAATGATTAATGCTTACATGTCAGGGTGTGTAGCTGTCCAGCCATGATACACTATAGCTGCTATAAACACTGACTGAGTGTGGTCATCATAATGTATTTTGTTTGTGTACTAGGTGTCTATGTGTTAGCAGGATGTTGGTCTGCTGTCCTTTCCTACAAGGGGTGTGACACTGTGGTGAAACATTGACTGTGTCATATTCTGCATACAGCTGAACACAAGTAACAGGACTGTACAACAGTTATTGCATGTGCCACATGGCTGATAGGTCTGAGGGGTGTATACAGGTGAGTACATGCTGGCTGCTGTAAGCAGCTCTTCTACAGTGGACAATGGTAAGTGTCCAGGGTGCCACACACCAAATGTTTGCGAATAACACACACACACACACACACACACACACACACACACACACACACACACACACACACACACACACACACAGGATTTGGTGTTCATGCAATACACAGAGAATACTGTCCATATGGATGTACTTCATTTTGCAGTGAACTCATTTGGCATATGTAATTCCACCAAGACCAAATTGCCAAAACATCACATCAGTAAATAATCAGTCCGCCAGTTTAATGTAATTGACAATGGTACTGGCAGAGTATATGTCCTCTTCCCCAATGTAGTGCAATCCTGGAGTTGGTAAACATAGCTGTGCTATTGTGGGTGGCACAACCCCCACTTTAGAAGGTGTGGGATGGTGTAGAACTACACATAGTGTGATTAACAACTACTTAACCTGTTAACATAAACTGCACAGGATAACAGTACACTAAGCGGGGAGATATGCACAACAATAACCCCAATGTGGGTTGCTGTGCCCACAACAACCACACCCAACTATCAGGGGTGGCTCGTGCTATAGGACTGCAGGACTGCAGCCCCACCACCTGTAAAAAGAATAAAATAAATTGCCCCCTCTGTAGAAAATAAAAAATAAAATAAAAAAAAAGTTCACAAATAGTCTCGGAACACCACGCATGTGTGCTTAGTTCCTGACTGCTGTGTTAGGCAGTCCAGACCTCCATGCACACATGTGTGCTTCATTCCTGAACTCCAGAACTCTCTGCTAGGCAGTCCGGATAGGGGAAGGCAGGGAACTCTGCCCTGTCAGGCCAGAAGTCTGTGTGGTGATGACTGCACAAACCAGAAGAACACCGGACTGCATTGCCCACAGGCTGGGTTTGCTCTGGTGTCATCAGTGGATATTTGTCCCTATTTTTTGCACTGTATTCCCCCATTATTGGCTTCATCCAGGTTTTTTGTGCCAAGGTTGAGAGCTATGGTGATAACTGAACTCACGGAATATGTTTGGGGGCTGTATTCCCCCATTATTGACTTTGTTCAGGTATTTTGTGCTAAGATGTTGACAGCTATGGGGAGAACTGAATTCACTAAATGGTAGCCATTTAAGTTTCAGTCTTTCTTCCTTTCCTAACACAGATGATTTGGCATAGTGGTATGTTGTTCTGACTGTTTTGCACAGGGTCCTGGGTTCAATACTTGGCAGTAAAATGTATGGTGGTAACACAGCATTTTATTCTAAAAAACATCCAACATTATACAAGCAATGTTTAAAATGTATCCCTATTTTTTAGTCTTTTGCCCCCCCCCCCACACTAAATTTTGGATTTTTCCAGATTTCTTGTGCTGCAGAGTTCAGAGATGCAGCTGAGTGTCAAGTAGATTTTACAAGAAGCTAAGAGCTGCAGGGGAACAAAAGTTTAGTGCTGCTTATGCCAAGTTAGCTTGTGTTGTTAATAGCACAATAGGTAGTATACTTGCTTTTGATGCAGAAGGCTGTGGGTTCTACTCCCACAGTAAATAGATGTATTGCTCATACTGTACTGTATTGTAAAGGGGGTGGATGCTGCAGTCCTTTTTGGTAAAGATACCTAGAAAGTATGAACCTGTTATCAGTTTGCCATCCATTCCCTATTGCAATATTACTAGTTTATCATTTTTAATGCAACTTAGGCAATTTATTCCTCAAGGGCAACAGGCACTTTATTTGTAGATGAAACAATGAAATATAACATTGTTTGCTAGCAGCAACCTCTTCAATATTTACAGATTTCTTTAATGTGGAAATATTTAGATGACTTTTACTTCTTCAGAGATTGTGCATATTTACTGATACTGGCGGACTGTAGAAGTTTGAGTAGACTTTTATGACAGAAATGTTCTTAATTGGGCAGTTTTGCTGTTACTGGTGCATGCATTTTGTTTCATTGTTTACTGGAAAAATGTTCCAAACAAATTTAAAAGGCCCTCTAACAACTGTACTATATTGTACAAAGAATATAATTTAATACAATCAGGAAGGTGTATCAAAGACCACATGTATGTTTTGTGTGCAAGGGGCCTATGATTTGAAAACAGCCCAAAGTTAATCTTTATCTGCCACTGGCAAAATGTATTTTCTTTGAATGTGGGTTTCAATGCTGTTTCAATGAATGTGAGGTTCAAGGGCAGAGAAGTTTTAATGCTAAGTCTGTTTTCATTGTGAGATTGCATTGCTTTATTTAGCAGATGTCTTAGAGTTTGTGCTGTAAAATGCAAACTAAAACTTTCAAATGAAGTCCAAATCATCGTAGAAGTAAAGCAAGTATGCACATTAGTGTTTACGGTAAATGGGGTGAAATAGCCAAGTAATGGTTCATTGGAATGGCAGCAGGGGGAGGCTCCATTCGACCATGATTTTGTGAGGGGGAAGGGTGGCAAACTCAAAGACAGCCCCGGCTGAACTATACCTCTCAACTGTCCGGATTTTCACAGAATGAATAGATTTTTGCTTCTTAGTTTTGGTTTGTTCCTCATAAAATGTGTGGTTTTCTGGCAAATAATTTAGGAATTAAGTCACTAAATAATGACAGACACTGAGTTTCACACTTCATAACCTTCAGAAAAATGCATGCTAAAGCAACACCTGTTATTCTATCAATTGTCTCAGTTTATACAACAATTTATAGTAGAGTTTAATAAGGTGAATATATAACTTATTCACTTCAGCCTGCAAGAAAGGTTTCATGTTTTTGCTTAAACAGGGTATGTTAAATATTTATCTAAATAGTCAAAAATGTATTTATTTGTTTCGTTATGTATATACATGTTTATACATACACATGGTTTTTCACATTCACTTAGCAGTGGTGGTGCTGTGGTAGCATTGTCACCTCAAAGTAAGACATTGTCCTTTTCGATTCTCAGCTAGAGCGTCTTCTGTGTGGAGACATGCGTGAATGGGCGTACCTTCGTTGAAGGTTATGCATCAGGGCTGGCAACTCGGCATGTAAAAATCTACTGCCAATCATTAGCAGACTGGAGTTCTGCTGTGGCTACCCCTAACCGGGAAAAGCCAAAAGACACAACACCAACTTAGTTGTTATCTATACATGAATGTATCTGCATTTAGAGTTGTTTATTTGAATGTGTATACTCCTACTCCATCTTTTATCATATTCACCGGACGTCCTTTACAGGATTGTTTTCTTTACTCCAGTCTTTATAGCTTTTTAGCTTGATGGTTTTAAATTCAGACATTGGGCTAATATAAGTGTTTTATTATATTTTTTCATACTACTTTTTAGAACTTTCATTATTAACCACTACTGAAAGTTATTTAAGATTTTAATACTTTTTCACACAGTGGTAAAGTATTTTATTTTACAGTTTTCAATTTTACACTTCATTCTTGACTTCTCACTTTTTACTGTTATCTTAACTATTGGTTTTAATGTTAGCATGTTTTTTAAATATTTCTGAATATACTTTTAAAAGGTCTATTAAGAGTGTTTTCGAACTGATGAGCTATATTTATATTCACACATATACAAATATATTTACTGCACACATATTTGTTTTACAAGAAGCCGGATTTTTAAAGAAGCATACAATGAGTTAATTGTTATTTCCTGCTTACCTTGGGGGCAGGCTTGTCTTTTGATTGGAGGAAGTTGATGTGGTTTGAATTTGTATTCACTGCTTGAAACATTGTTGTTGCAACTGTCTGATGAAGTCTCACTAAATTGTGAGACGAAAAGCGCTTTATGGTTACTGTTTTTTTATTGTTTTTATTATCTGTTTGAAGCAAAGTCTGAAGAATAAACTTTGGAAACTACTGCTGTGTGTGTGCCTCAAGCCCTCTTGCCTGCATCCCTGTTTTTGCAGTTACCTGTTTTGATATTCCAAATTTATAGTACTGTTTATATGTTCCTCCAGTATATTTGACCTTGTCCAGATTTTCTGCATTAACAGATTAAGAGATACATGCAAATAAATTGCTTTATAGAATTAGGCATATCCAAACCTCTCAACTCTCCCTGATTTTGGCTAAAAATGTTGCTCTTCCACTAATAATCCCGCCGCAAAATGGCAATTTTGGAAGAAAATGTGGAGGGCTTACAATTAAGAAATAACTGTAATAATCAGACTTATAGATTACTTTTATTTCAGAAATGCATGTAGATTCTTTTATTTTGTCAGCTGCTCAAGTTAGCAGTGCTAATATTAAAAAAGTGGCCCTTCTTTGATAGGTTCCCAGCTGTATTGTGTGGCTATTTTATATTTTTGCATCACATTTTTGTGGGGGTTTTTTTGGCAAATTAGTGGCAAATCATTAAAGACTGAAGTTAGAAAAAAATGACAGACATTTGAGTTTCAGATTTCATACCTTTCAGAAAATTCATACTAATGCAAGACCTACTGTTCTATTATCTTTCTAAGTTTATAAGATCAATATTTAAAAATTGTCCTTATTTTTGGGCCTTTGTCCCACTTCTATGTATGGCTCTGTCTATATTTCTTGTTCTGAGGTTGAGAGGTATGACAAATGTGTCAGGGCCATCACAGTCAGCCAGAGACATTTCAAATTGTGTCATACTTGTTGCACCCACTCCCCATGTAGTGACTATGGATGTGTCCAAGCAAGGCAAGGAGCAGTTATGCAGTGTAAATGTGCAGAGAATCCCCCCCATCCAAGGTAGACACAAGTTCTACTTTTATTCACATTAAATGTACCTTGTTACACTCTTATTTTTTTCTGTCCTTGATTTTGCAGAATGTTCTGGTTTCTATCATATTTTTATACTGTTGATTTATGCTTATTATTACTCAGAAAGTGTCTGTTGCTCTGCGCTTAAGTAGCAATGCTTTAATGACCATCAGATAAGCTTGTCTGAGATTGTAAGATGCAAGTAAGCTTTAATAAGCATGATGTTAAAGAATTGCTAACATTGAAAGCATTTCTGTTGTTGCCATGCAGAGAATACTTACATAACTAGATAATGTATAAGCCCTGGGTACTGAAATGCATATGACAGTATTTGTAATAAAGGACAGGATTACATTATTTTAAGAAACTCATTACATTTGTTGGAGACTTGCAGTCATCTTTCCAGGCTTTACCGGCTGTAAACCAAACAGAATGCCAATCTATCATGTGTGGTCCATTACATGTACAGTAATCCTTTAAGCAATGTATCTTGATCTTGTTTCTTGTTTGCTTTTCATTTTTTACTTTGATCATGTTTTCCCCATGAAACAAATAGATAATTGTTAGGCAGCAAGTCTTTATTGGATAAGAAACATTTTTACAAGTGGGGGTATTACAGAGATTGCTACTTTCAGCATGTTACTTGGTACTTTAATAAAGCTGAATATAAATTATAATTAGAACTGCAGTGCAAGGAGAAGTGGTTTGAGTTGAGTGCTGCTTGTTTTTCTTATACTTGATTTTGACTGGCATTCCAGTAATGTATTTAAAAAGTAATTTATTTTTTCATGCCTCACAACCTTTTTGTTTCCATCTAGATATTAAGTAAGCTGTCATGCAGCCAATGAATTGAAATATTTTTTTTCTTCTACACTTCATTTTGTCTTGCTTGGACTCTCATAATGATGGTTTGGCACCCAGGGCAGCGTATTTAATTAAAGTTACAGGTTTTTAGCATAGCTCCTCCCCTTTCTAGTTGACCACACCCCTTCCCATTGACTCCACCCATTCACCTGTCTCCTGCAGCCTCCCTTTGATTTGAAGTCACCAGCTGAAACTGCCAACTATATATATATATATATATATATATATATATATATATATATATATATATATATATGTATATATATATATATATATATATATATGTATATATGTATATATATGTATATATGTATATATATATATATATATATATATATATATATATATATATATATATATATATATATATATATATATATATATATATGTATATATATATATATATATATATATATATATATATATATATATATATATTTTCCAGTATTTGCTGTACAGCTATACAGTGCTGAAGAGGGCATTTACACATCTACTACTAGTTTTGATGGAATGAATTTCCACAAGATGATTGCTTTGAAATGTTACCTTTTGCCAGTTAGTTCTCAAACAAATGATCTCCTGGGAAATCAATTTTCTGCAAACTGAAGTAGATCCCTTCATATACACACACACTTACCTGGCAACACTGAGAGTAGAACCCCTACCTAGGTACTTATTGCTACTAATGTGTTTGGCCTTAATTGCATATACCACAGAGCTTTTAGGGTGAGGTGTGTCCCGAGCTTCCTGTTAAGTGAAGACCATCACCAGGCCTTGTACATTATTGTAATGGGGGATGTACTGGGTGTTAATGAACAACACATAGTATGACATACTGTCATATACACATTGACAAACACATACAGTCATAGACACATTTAACAGACCTGGGTTTAGCAGTGCTAACTACCTCATCAGTGAGTCCATACTGTTACAGAGTTTTTGCACATAGCACATGCATCATTGGGCTGGATAGTGAAATCAGTTACCTGTATGGTTGATGGTGACAGTGGTCCTCATACAGTGGACCTTGGGACATGTACTGGGGGTATCATGGTGTAAAGACAGTATACCCAGCACCCACACCCCACATTGGATATTGTACTCATTGAAACCCATGATAATGCTATGACATACCCACAACCACACGTTGACCAGGACTGCAATACAAACCTTGTCTATTTAATCAGTGCTACAACAGGGATATGCATTTATTGCCCATGTCACAAGGATAGTAGGGTGAGGGTTTGCCACGGATCTCCTAATGTCAGCAACATCACCATCCCTAATAATGTATGGCAAGGTTTAGTGTATTTGGAGAATGTGGCCTCAGAATGCTGTTTCTTACAAATATGCACACTCATATATACACACACATACTCACATTTGCTAGGACTCTGAGGGTAACCCATGTCTATCTAAACATTTGTAGAACAGTGTCATGCTGGTACTGCAAGCTTCAGATACACCATAGGGTGAAGAGTGTAACAAGGTACATTTAATGTGAATTACAGCATCAGCCATTTCTAACTATAGCAGTGGGGGTGTAGTGGGTGAAAAGGCCCTCAGAGTATTTTCAACTACAAGTTTAGTAACACACAGACACTGTTATTCTCAGTAATCCACGCTGACACATTTGTCAGTACTGAGGTCCATAGGTGTAGGTGTTCCTAGGTGTGTACCAAGCTAATGTCCATGGAGAGATGAGAAGAGTAAGGGATGTGGGTACACTAGTATCATGCCACCTGACATTTGTCAGCAGGCCATCTATCAACTGATGCCACTTGAGTGATCTCCAAGGTGACAGTTAAATTCAACATCCAATCATCTGGTTTTCTCTTGCAGAGGGCCAGTGAGGTGGTCCAATTGACATGTATGCAACATATATTACATAACATGGCCAGTTTCTGGGTTAGGGACCTGTACCCAAGCATGTTCTGTTGACTGTGGTAGTCTGGTTGAGGTATCCATGGTATGTGGTGCATACAGAGTAGGGTTTCCTAGCTGTGGCATTCATAACACAGCTGTGCAGACATGACAGTGTCAGTCAATCAGGGTTTGCCTGTAAGAAGCCAAGATGGATACCTGACATATGCACATGTGTACAGTGGACAGACAGAATTAGCTAGCCAAGAGGTTATGCATTAGGATGAATGTTTTGACAGATAGACGTCTGGCACTGATAGGTAGGTCATTACTACATGACAGCAGTCCTCAATGACATGTCCTAATCACATAGTAGACTACAGTTAATATCAACACATCAGATCAATATCCAATAGGAGATACTTAAAAATATATAGCACAAGTACCAAGAACACGATAGCCAGTACTCAGAGTCCAGCTTTGTATGCAGGGGTGTATAGTTCTAATACTACAATCTGCAATCTACTCTTACTTGGAAAAGCACTGTTAAAAGTAGTAACATAATGATACAATACATGTAACTGTGACTGCATATAACCTGGTATACTACCCATGTATAAAACACATACAAAAATAAAAGATTGTGGTACTACCCATGTATACTCAGGTGTCCCATATAGTATACTCACACCCCTTGCTACTGTAATGACAGCACAAAGAAGCATGTTATGTACAAGGAATTAAGCACACCTACTAAAGATGTCATTACCCTGCTATTTTATCAGACTGGAATGTGATTACTGGTTACCAGGGCTGAGTTATGCTTCGCAGGTGTAAGCATCACTTAAATGTAAATGCTAAACAGATTTGTGCACTGGTAAGCAAAGCCTACACGGTGTAAGCGACTTTTCATTTAACCGTACTTTAGTACAGCTTACTGTCATGCACACTAGTGCAAACCCGCTTAAAGCTGCTCAGAACTGCCTTAACCACTCTGTATCCAACAGTCCTTGTTTTGCCTAGCAACAAAACAAACAGCCCTTGCAGGTTTTGAATGCAGGACCCTCTAGACTATTGTCACAGCACTTAACCACTAAGCCATCTGAAGTGCAAATATGTCCGTTGCTTTTTCAAATATATCATTCACTATACGTACTGAATAGTAGTGAACAACTGCTTTGACTACTACAATTGGTTACTACTTGTTAATGAAAATAGTGTTGAATCAGTCATATTTTTATATCTAATTATACACATATCAGATAAATATGGTGGGATACATCTGAGAAGGTAAATACAACACTCGTGTTTGCACATAACAAGTATACATATATATATATACATATATATATATATATATATATATATATATATATATATATATATATATATATATATATATATATATATATATATATATATATATATATATATATATTTGTTGTTGTTGTGTCTTTTGGCTTTTCCCAGTTAGGGGTTGCCACAGCGGAACTCCGGTCCACTAATAATAGGCAGTAGATTTTTATGTGCCGACTTGCCGGCCCTGACGCACAACCTTCAACGAAGGTACGCCCATTCACGCATGTCTCCACACAGAAGACGCTCTAACTGAGAAACGAACAGGACAATGTCTTACTGTGCGGCGACAACGCTACCACAGCACCACCACCGCAGCACGGACTGGAAAATTTCCCTTATCCTCTCTGTAGTGTGATCTTGGAGATGGTATATTTAAGTTGTGGGAGGTATCTGGTACATGGAGGCTTGCCCACCCTGCATACACATGTTTTAGTGTGTTGGGTGGTGTTTTAGGGGGTTCACAATTTTGAGATTCCAAGATCTCCAGATTTTGAACTCGATATTCTGAAACTTGAGATTTTGGGATTTCAAAATTTTGTAGTGAAGCCATGTATGTATGTATGTATGTATATGTATATATATATATATATATATATATATATATATATATATATATATATATATATATATATATATATATACATATATATGGATTCATTATACAATCTCGAAGTACTGAATTGTTGAATTTCAGTATTTCGAGACTGAATAGTCGAAAACCCACATACATGAAAAACCATAATCAGGAATACCACAGTCTTGACCAATCACACACACACACAAACCAGGACATGATCACACACACATAGACCTACCTAACTAAACAAACAAAACAATACACACAAACACACCTAACCTACCTATAAGCAGGGGGCAAGCCTCCCTTAACCCCCCATGTGGGAGGCTGCACCCTCCACACCTCCCTACTTATATATTCTAACTCCGAGGTTGCATTAAACATACAAACACACAAAAAACAACACACACACTCACACACTAAAATCCCTACCAATATCCTCAAACACACAACACTTACCTGAAACCCAGATAAATCCACAAACCGCACCACATGTAACAAACGTGACACCACGAAAGTGGCAGATTTGACATTTGCGGAATCGACGCTTCCGCATTCGGCATAATGTAGTTTCGAGTAACTGTACTTTCCACTATTCAGGCTCGACATACTGAAATTTCAGTACGTCGAGATTGTCTAGTGTAGCTATATATATATATATATATATATATATATATATATATATATATATATATATATATATATATATATATATATATATATATATATATATGTGTGTGTGTGTGTGTGTGTGTGTGTATATATATATATATATATATATATATGTATATATAATATATAATATATATATATATATATATATATATATATATATGTATGTATATATATATATATATATATATATATATATATATATATATATATATATATATATATATATATATATATATATATATATATATATATATATATATATATATATATATATATATATATATATAGATAGATAGATAGATATATGTATAAAACATATACCCATAACATGTAGTGGAGTCATACCTCAGCACCATGACTCTCAACCTCTTAGTGCAAGGGAACGTAATGTAAGTATTGCACTATGTTGCTACAGTAACAGGGGTTGTGTCATCAGACATGTGTAGGAAGGCTCTTCTGAAACTGACATGTATGCCATCATTTACCGACAGACATCATCAAATCATCATAGCGAAGTACAACACAAATCACAGTAATGATCCTGTGGAATACAGCAGAAATAATCAATGTGGACAGTCTAAAACAATCTGGTCAGCCCAGAGGTATACACAGAACTCTGTAGTGCAAGACGTGCAGACCAAGCCTGACAAAGGGGATGTTTACAGCCATGAAAATGGGGATATATCACAAATACTGGAGTAGATAAGCTCACACAGTTGATGCATTCACACCCTCCTGTCTGTCCTAATACATTAACTGGAGGAGCAGAGGTCCCAATCCCACATACTTCCCACTAGTTAGTGACATACATCTTCACAGCATCCCACTGCTTTTTTCAGAAATACACAACATGTATGGTGGCCAGGCAACAGTACATTTAACAAATATCTGGACATAACATCACACTAGGTAAATACACTGAGCTGCTAGGCATGTCACCAAGTTGAAATTACAAGCAGACTGCCACAACACTAACCCAAGTTTCCTATGGGGGAATGCACATGTAATTGCAAATATAGCAAGCACTACAGGCATGTAACAGCATGGAGTAAAAGACACCAGTGTGAAAGTGTATACCCACAACCAGTTTCAACACAGTCACATTATGGTAAGCCTAATTAATAGTACAGTATATGGTCTGTGTGAACAAACCCATCCTCATATTTGCCACACATACAATAACCCTACATATACTGGCCCAATTCACAGTGTAGTCTGATGCCTAACTGTGATATTGGACATGCCGTAGTCTGGCCCTACAAACATATACTCTGATAGCATACCAGAAACTGGAGCAGCATGCAACATCAGATAGAACAGGACCAAGAACACTGACATCTACCCCAGTCTGTAAACAGGTCAAATAACATATTCACTATACACTGCTACACAATACTGACACTCTGTCAACAATCACCATAAGTACACAGACCTCACTACTGTACAGACTACAACAGAATGTCCAGTTTTTGTCCACAAATGTAAGTCTTCCTGTACATAACATGCATGGCAGTCTAATATATCACTGGCTTAATATCAGGAATGATGTCAGTACATATGCACCTCTTACTGCATGACATATAGAAAAAGGGTGACAGACTTGGGGAACAGAGGCACAAATACAGGGCAATATTGATATAATGCTGTGATAAACTGAGAAAATTGCTAGTGTAACAGGGTTTGTTATGACATATATCTTCTGAGGAATATGAAGTCAGTAACACACATGGATGTCACCATTTACTCAATCATCAAAGTATGTTACTGCATTTCTAAGGACAGAAAATGTGTGAGTAGCACACCACATCTAAGACTCCAAACTCTGGCCAGTCTGCAGATAGCCCTACAGGTGAAAGTTTCCTCAACCACATAACACTGTCATGCCAGACTTTAAATAATGCAGAATAGCCATACTCACACAAACCCTGTTAAACCAATATTACTTCAAATGTAGAACAACAATGCTTACATTCTGTCTTCATGTCTGGAACACACCCCTCCAGTCTGTTGGCCTGTCCTCACAGTGTTTGTTGTAAGAGATATTTCCAACTACACTCTGTGATGCTGTTTGTCAGGCAACCACATGAAGTCATGCTCACAGTAAAGGAAAAGGGCCAACACCCACATGAAGTGTTTAGTATAGGAGTGTATTTCCATGCAATTGGCTATAGGAATGATACCACAGCTGTTCCACATGCAATTCGCAAGTGGGGGACTCCAATTCATGCACAGGCCATCACCTGATCATGAGCATTACTTACAAAAGTCAAGCTGCTGCCTATGCAAAACAGATATATTTTTCCACATCTACCAGAGAGGTAGAGAGAGAAAAAGACAGAGAGAAGGTAAGAAAGGAAGAAAGGAAGAGAGAAAGAGCCAAGCATGTTTGTGTATGATCCTTGGGTGGACAGTGATCTCTGGGTATTACAACAGTTGCCAATATTGTTTAATAATCCATACTGTCACATAGTAATTGCACATGGCAGTAGACATTTATGGCTGTGGATTGTCTATAACAACCTCTTCAGTATTTGCTAACTGTTGGCCTTGTAATGAGGACATTGGGACATATAGGTCCTCAATATAACAATGTATCAAAACCCATACTGCAATGGATCCTGTCATTTCATAATTACTCAAAGACCCACACAGAATATGACACACATACACTACCAGTACTGAGTTTCAAACCCCTACCTGCCTGGCTGTGTATTGCTCTTACAGTGTTATGCAGTTACTGCACACACCATGGAGCTTACATGTTGGGGAGCTGTCCAAAGGTATCTTTGAAGGTGACTGACATCAGCAGCAGTGCTAAAGGAGGGGCAAGGGAAGTGTAGTAAGTGTAAATGTCCACAAAATCAGGTGTCAACAAAGACACACTCACACTGTCTCACACAAACAAACACAATATCACAGTTGCGAGAACCAGGATTTGAACTCCTACCTAACTAGTTTGCTACACTACAGTATTATGCAGCTATTGCAAGCACTACAGAGCTTATAGGGCTGAAACTTAGCCAAAGGGTTATTTCAAGGTGACTGACATCAGCGAGCATCCTAATGTAGGGCAATGGAAGGGATAGTGTGTGTGAGTGGCCTCAAAATCATTAATCTCCACACACACACACACACACACACACACACACACACACACACACACACACACACTTGCCAGTACTGAGATCCATAGATTCAGTGCTTCATAGGTGTGTAGTAGGTTAATGGGCATGAAGGCTCTACAAGGCTAGGCCAAGTGAATACCTTAGCATTAAACCACATGACAATAGTCCCCAGTGTGGCTCAGGGGTGTACTCCCTGGAGTTGTACCGAGGGGTGGGTATTGTATTCACCAACCACTCATATGGGTTTCTATTGTGGATGGCCAGTGATGTGCACTGCTTCTCATGTATGTGATCTATATTTCATAACATGGACAGTGTCTGGGTTGTGCACATGTCCCACATGCATGTTCTTTGAAATGTGGAATTGTACTTGAGGTCTCTGGGGCATGTTGTGTGGACAGATTGGTATCTTCTGATGTAGCATTCCTCACCTCATTTGGTGAGACCTGGCTATGTAGCTAAAGTCATGATTGCACCTACATTGACAGTATGATACAGGTATACAGTGGAGTTAGTGGTGTCTGTCCATACAGGCCATGTGTATAAGGCATGGTATTCCCTTTCTTGGGGTACATTTGCAGACTATACAGTTGTTGCAAGCATCCAGTGGGGAACATGGCAAAAGGACCACTGTACACATTTATTTTGCTGCTGAGGGGTGGAACAGGGTAGCATGTCCTTTTACTTGATGGATAACAGACAGTCAGGAGATGTAACACATCAAAGTACTTTCTGAATTCAGTGGCACTGTTGTGGTCAAGAGTCATATAGTCTACTGCTATCACCCCGGGGTTACTATCTGGGAGGCAATATAGAGGGGAACTATCTATATAGTGGTTGTCATTTTTAGCCAAGTGTGTTTGTGTATGATACATGGGTGGAGAATGTTCTCTGAGTAATAGAAAGGTTGCCTATATTGTTCACTAATCCATACTGTCACATGTAGGGCTGTGGATTGTCTACAACTATCTCTCTGGTGTTTGACATCAGTTGGCCTTGTAATGTGGACATTATGACATATACCAGGTCCTCAACATAAACATTTAGCAACACCCACCCCACAATGGATCCTATTAATACACAATCACAGCAACCCCCATACAGGATACTGATGACCAACACACACACACACACACACACACACACACACACACACACACACACACACACACACACACACTTGCCAGTACTGAGTT
Source organism: Protopterus annectens (assembly GCF_019279795.1). Classification (NCBI taxonomy): domain Eukaryota; kingdom Metazoa; phylum Chordata; order Ceratodontiformes; family Protopteridae; genus Protopterus; species Protopterus annectens. Next base: position 220,634,421 of record NC_056738.1, read on the forward strand.
TCAAACCCCTACTTAGCTATGTATTGCTATTACAGTGTACAACATTTATCACACTTGCCATGAAGCTTATAAGATGGATGTTGTCCCATGGCACTTCTAAGGTGAGGAACATCACCAGCCCATGTAAATACTGGCACTGGGAGATGTAGTGGGTGAGAGATGCCAAAAATAATTTTACCCCACACACACATTCACATTTGTCAGGGATGAGTTTCAAAGCTCTATCTAACAATCTTTTTGGATCATTATGTTATGCATTTACCACATGCACCACTGACCTTACATGGTTTAAGCTTGGCAACAGGTACTTCTAAGGTGGATGATATCTGCAGGACTGCTACAGTCAGGCACTGAGAGGTGTACTGGGTGTAAATGGGGCCAAAATCTTTGAGGTACAGACATTCATACGTACACACAAAAACACTTGCCAGAGATGAGATTAAAACACATTCCTATGCAGTTACTGCTACTAAATTGTCCTGTGTTTATGGCACAAGCCATAGAGCTTACATGCTGGAAAACTGTGCCAAGGTTTCTTTGAAGCTGAGTGACATCAGCAGCAGTGGTAAAGTAGGGGTAAGAGAAGTGTTGTAAGTGTGAATGACCAAAAAATCAGGTCTCTACAAGGAAACACACACGTTCATTCACATAGTTGCCAGGGTTAGAATTAGAACGTTTACCTAACTAGTATGCTACACTATAGCATTACACAGCTATCATTAGTGCTAGAGAGCTTATATGTTAAAGAGCTGTCAATAGGTATCTTTGAAGGTGAATAACATCAGCAGTAGTGCTAACGGAGGGGTAAGTGGAGAGTAGTAAGTGTGAATGTCCATAAAATCAGGTTTCATCAAAGACACATACACTCTCTCACACAAACTCAGTTGCCATATCTGGGATTAGAACTCCTACCTAACTAGTATGCTACATTATAGTATGATACAGTTATCAGAAGTGCCACGAAGCTTATATGTTGGAGAGCTGTCCAAAGGTATCTTTGAAGGTGAGTAACATCAGCAGCAGTGCTAAACGAGGGGTAAGGGGAGAGTAGTAAATGTGAATGTCCATAAAATCAAGTATCATCAAAGACACATACACACACACACACACACACACACATACACACACACACACACACACACACAAACACACACAATAGGCATGTTTGGGATCAGAATTCCTACCTAACTAGTATGCTACACTATAGTATCACAAGCACTGTGGAACTTCTATGTTGAAGAGTTCTCCAAAAGTATCTTTGAAGGTGAGAAACATCAGCATCAGTGCTAAAAGAGGTGTAAGGAGAGAGTAGTAAGTGTGAATGTCCATAAAATAAGGTATCATTAAAGACACACATACTGTCTCACCCAAACATGCACAGTTTCATAGCTGCCCTGTCTGGGAGTAGACCTCCTACCTAACTAGTATGCAGCACTATAGTATTACACAGTTATCACAAGTGGCTCGGGGCTTACAGGGCTGGGACTTGGCCAAATGGTTATTTCAAGGTGAGTGACATCAGCAGACATGTTAAAGTAGGGCAATGGGAGGTGTAGTGAGTGTGAATGGCCTCAAAATCATTCATCTACCCCCACACACACACAGAGGTTCACAGTTGCCATGTCTGGGATTAAAACTTCTACCTAACTAGTTTTTTACACTACAGTATTACACATGTATTGTGAGCACCACGTAGCTTATATAGGTTCATAGGTAGGTACTAGGCTATCGGCCCAAGGGCCTATGCAAGCCTACACACAGCCAAAATGAAGCCAGAAACCAAAATAGATCCGATAAAAAATCTTTAATGTTGAATAAACATCAAAAAAGCTCAGACCGGTTTCGGCTGGCAAAAAAGCACAGCCTTCTTCAGTGACAAAAAACACAGAATCAATTAATGCAACTTAAATAGTGTATAAGCATAGCCCATTGGTTCAGTTAAAAATGGAGTATCAAAAAGAAAAAGTCCCCTGCACATGAGCAATTGCCAAGCTCCACACACCAGAACAGTACAAACCACAAAGAGCCAGCAAAATTGACTTCAAGAAATGTTTGTATTCACAAATACATACAGCAAACAAACCGGTTTCGACTGGACAGACACAGCCTTCCTCAGTGTATAAAAGCACCACACAAAAAAACATGCTGTTTAAATACTATAAAGCCATTTCCCATTGGTTGAACATTCATAAATATTCATTAAGTCCAGGTGGGAATAAACCCCCTAACTTGATGATTCACTTTTTTTCTTTATTATTTAATATATTATGCCATTCAGTTTTATTCAAGCGATTCCCATGAATAACATCAATAACCATAAAATTGAACTCCGCAGTGGGATGCATTAACTGGTGTTTGTACAAAGCATTTGTTATTTTTTTATGTTTAATATTGCTCATATGTTCTGAAATCCGTGATCTTAGTGGGCGAGACGTCTGCCCTATGTAGAATGCTCCGCAATGGCAAGTAGCAAGGTAAACAACCCAATCATTGCTACAATTGGCAAAAAAGCCTAAATCATACACCCTGGAGCAATTTCTACTAGAGAAAGCCTTAGATGTAGTCACATATTTACAATTTGAACAATGACCACATGGAAAACATCCATATAAGGCTTTGCCTGACAATGTAGTCTGTTTGTGTAAAGAATGTTTGCTGTCACAACGCTTATAATGATTGAAATAGGATTTCAAATTTTTTCCATTTCTATATGAAAAAGTACATCTATCCGGAATGAAATTAGCAATATTGTGATCAGATTGGAGAATATTCCAGTTCCTACGAACACTATCCAGCAAGCAGTTGGTGTTACGAGCATAGGTAGTAACAAATCTTAGTGTAGTTAATGTAGCAGCAGTATTGTCTCTGTATTGAAGTAAATCTGATCTATCCATATTGTGTACCTGGTTTTTGGCCATTGTAATATTACCAACTTTGTATCCTCGTTGTTTGAACCTGTCCATTAAGTCCCTTTCATTCAAACAAAATGTATGTGGCTTGGAACAAATACGTTTAGCCCTTATAAACTGAGATTTGGGGATGTTCCTAGTGATATGTGGTGGATGGTAGCTGGAAGCATGCAGAACTGAATTATATTGTGGGAACTTTCTATACATTTCACTATCCAAAGTGCCATCAGGCAACTTATGTATAAGAACATCCAAAAATGTAATGTTCTTTTTGTCATGGTGTTCAGTGAATGTCAGTCCCCATTCATTGTTGTTAAGATATAAAACAAAATCAGCAAGTCCAGATTCAGTTCCCCTCCAAACCAACCACACATCATCTAGGTAACGTCTCCATATGTCCATATCAGGTAAAAAAGTGTTTCTGGAGACGTCATAAATAATTATAGACTCAACATAAGCCATGAAAAGGTCAGCATATATAGGGGCAAAAGATGCCCCCATAGCTGTACCATTAGTTTGCCAGAAACACAGATCTTTATAATAAAATACATTACATGTAAGAACATATCTGGCCATGTCAATCAAAAAGGAATTGAACAGTGGAGAATACAATTTGGCAACATCTAACCAATGTGCCAAGGCTTTCAATCCTGCCTGATGTGGTATATTCGTGTAGAGTGCACTCACATCTAATGTACATAGAAACCAATCAGCCTGAAGTTGTGTGTCTGATATTATTTGCAGAAAGTTTGTAGTATCCTTTAACCTAGATCTAATAGATGGTAATAGAGGTTTTAAATATTTGGTCAAAAACATAGACAGCGGCTCTGTAACATAGCCCCTACCAGATACTATGGGTCTGCCCGGAGGATTAGTAACATTCTTATGGATTTTAGGTAAAAAATAGATATATTGTGCACGGGAATCCACTATAGACAAATGTTGAAAAGTTTCATTGTTAATGATTGCCCGATCCTTGGCATCAACAAGAAAACATTTTATGCATTTGACAAATCTTGAAGTAGGATCGACAGACATATAAGAATAGTATCTGGTATCAAAAAGCTGTCTCCGAGCCTCCCTATCATAATCTGTCCAGTTTTGCACAACCACAGCCCCTCCCTTATCAGCTGTAGTAATAACAATATCCTTATTATTCTGTAAATCACATATTGCCTGTCTCTCCATGAAGGATACATTGTTATATTTAACAGCAGCCTCAGAACTGAAGTAGTGTAGATCTTTGAGCACACTGTTTAAAAACAGATGGACTGTGTCATGCATAGGTGGTACAAAACTGGATTTATGGTAGGTGAATTTACCATGATCCACATTATAACCAGAATCACCAAAAAATAGTCTAAGATTAAGCAATCTGCAAAAGTTAACTACATCTTGAGCAAGTGCATCTTCAGAAATCATAAACCCAGGTATAAAACTGAGACCTTTATTCAGAATAGAAATATGTGTGGAGGATAGAACAAAATTAGACAAATTCAACACATTGTTAGGTTTTACATCATTCAATTTTTCAGAGCCATTGCTAATAGGCCTTGGATATTTTGAACCTTTCGGATGTTTACGTCCCCCCCGTCTGCGTTTAGTTCTAAAGGGACAACCCCAGGTGTTCTTTTAGGAGAGGGGGACCCCGATGCTGCCAGGGATTCGTTATCTGTGCCAGACGATGTATCATCACAAGATGAGGTGGTCCCATTATAATTTTTGCGTAAAATAGACCTAGGTCTTTTACGTTTCATAGTAGAAGCTGGAGGGTTATTAAACCTCACATGCTTAGTCTGATGCAAAAATGGATTCCCACGTAAATAATCTTCCTGGTCCCTATGGAATTTCTTCATTTTTCTAGATTTCAATTCAGCATCATATTTTTTAAGGTCTACTGCTACCTTATTCAGTCTAGCTTCAAATGAAGGTTCCTTTTCAAAGACCTTAAGTCTGTCCGCTAGAGCAGTAATGCCTGTAAGTCCCCTGTCAATTGCCCTATTGTGAAAATTTAGCAATTCAATGACAAAAGCCATAGTGGCTTCCTGTTGTATTTTGGACCAATTTTTGGTCAGCTCATCATCCATACTATTGACATGTGGGACCGTACGAATACGTAACCCCCTAGGGGTAATGTTAGCAGTCTGATATGCCCTAAAGAGCTTGCTGTGCCATACATTAGCACACAATTGTCTAAGCTGCTTATTTAAGTCATCAATCAAAACTTGACACGATGACTCCGAACTACTCGATTCAATGGGTTCAATATTCCCATTATTATTATTGGATAGACCAAAGACCCCTAAGTCATCTTTGTCTGCAACCAAACCCGAAATAAGGTTTGATAGATCCATGCTGGTAACCACAATTTGGAAAAATATATACTGTCAATATTGGTATCAGAAAACTGAACCAAGACAGTCCAATCAAAATAGTCTAGATATAGATAGCTGTCAATAATGGTTATTTATAGAAAAAAACCACGACAACTATAAACCACAATGGACAGTAACAGCAGAAAAAAACACCAAAAATGATGTATAATAGCTGCGTCCACAGCAATACTAAAAAAAGCCAAAGGTCCAAATACAAATTAGTACAAATCAGCCAAATATATAATATTGGGAAGCATTACAAGGATTAAGGCAGGAGCGGACAAAAATTTGAAATACAATATAAGCTGAATTGAAATCCAAATACCCCTACCCAAATAGAGATAAGAGAATAAACCCCAATGGGACCAAGACAGACAATAATCTACTCGAGGTGATAACGAAAAATGAACACTTAGAAAAGTATAACATGTGTGTTATTATATGCCTGGTGTAGTCAAACACTCGAGCATCCTAAATTATAGTATGCATATATATTGAACATACCCAAGCATAACACCGCATGCTAATACTATATAGCTACTGCTAAATGTAAGGATTAATGGAGTGAAATACTAGAATAATATTCCATACCAATTGTTGTATTTGAACCACAATACAGTAAATAATGTATTCAATGTGTGAAAAAAATATATGAAAGTCTACAATTAGGACACCTGAAACAATTTGTAGACCCTAATCATAAATGTGCATAACAATCATTACAAAAACAGTAGCATATCTATGAAAGAAACAATGAGCAACCTATGTCCATAGACAATAATGACCTGAGACCCAAAATATCAACAGTACCTATCATATAACTATCCTATGACATGTAGTTGTAATTATTACTTTAAAGAATCAAAATCTAACATATATTGGAAAATATTTTCACCAAAGCTGACATACCAACTCAACATCCCCAAGTGTAGAAAATATACCAGACTGCTAAAGTATAATCCAAAACAGTATACAAGAAAAAAGGAAGTATGGTCAAGAATAACAACTCAAATACACATGTAACTATATAGGCAATGAAAAATAGGATCTTGAATAGATGTTAATGAAAGACCCCCCCATACATCCTATATAAAATATTAATTACATAGTAGTATGGATCAAAAATGTAATACAAAAACATTGCCTAAAATGGTAAACATGCATGCTCCAAAAAAATTGGAAATCCAAAGCTGTATATAGTGCAGCATAATTGTAAATGTTTAGTTACAAAAAGAATACCAATAAATAGATATTCCAACACTTGCTCAAAACAGAACCAGCAAGATGCTTGAAACGCTCAAGATGGCTCCCAACTTTACTCAAAAGCCGAGTTGCATCAAGACCATATACATAAAATAAAAAAAGAAAACCATATGGTATTCTCCATGACAAACAAATAATGTCCAGAAATGTATTAATCCTTGAAGCTGTAAATAGGGTGTATACATGACATAACAATCCAAACATCCAAACAACGTTGCATAGAAACTCACGAGGAAAATGATGTTGAAGTGTAGAAGTAAATTCCCCCAGTCACATAGTCGGAAGTCCGAAACTGTATATAGCACAACGTGTTTATAGATGTTGAATGGCAGAAAGAAATTGCCTATAATTGTACAATCCACATAATTGCTTGAAAAAAATCCAACAAACGTTTAAAGTGCAGTATATGACTCCCACATTGGATACAAATCCAAGAAATATTTGGATCCTACACAGACAATTAACAAAAAAGACAAAAAACATTCTTCGTAGGAGACAATTATTGTTTGGTAATACCCTGGTCCTCACAAGTATGTATAAAATGTATAAATAACATCACAGTCCAGTTCCTACACTATGCGAGCGTCGAAGCCATTAAACCCACAAAGAAAAATGGGGTAATACAGCAAGACGACAATTCACTCAATATGTATTCCACAGAAAACATCCAAATGGTGTTGCTTATACTTGCGTATGATCCCTGTTCCATATACGCTAGATGTTGAATAAATCAAAGCCTTGGGTTTCACGGATATGTCCATACACCCACCAGTATCAACCAAGACTAGAATCGAGTGCTTGATGACTCAACACACATATTGCAGCCAAACGGCGATATCAGAGAATCCCTCTGAATTTGAGATGTACACCACCACAAATCTCTAACTGAATGATAGATAAATGTATGTCCATAATAAAAGAAGATAAAATAAAAATGTGGATCAAAAATGGGAAAAGAGCATAACAACTGAAGGCTGCTACAACGAATCCCTGTAGCAGCATCGAAGTCACAGGCCCCAGCAGGAAGTCAAGGGAGGAGTATCAAAAAGAAAATGTCCCCTGCACGTGAGCAATTGCCAGGCTCCACACACCAGAACAGTACAAACCACAAAGAGCCAGCAAAATTAACTTCAAGAAATGTTTGTATTCACAAATACATACAGCAAACAAACCGGTTTCGGCTGGACAGACACAGCCTTCCTCAGTGTATAAAAGCACCACACAAAAAACATGCTGTTTAAATACTATAAAGCCATTTCCCATTGGTTGAACATTCATAAATATTCATTAAGTCCAGGTGGGAATAAACCCCCTAACTTGATGATCCACTTTTTTTCTTTATTATTTAATATATTATGCCATTCAGTTTTATTCAAGCGATTCTCATGACATCAATAACCATAAAATTGAACTCCGCAGTGGGATACATTAACTGGTGTTTGTACAAAGCATTTGTTATTTTTTTATGTTTAATATTGCTCATATGTTCTGAAATCCGTGATCTTAGTGGGCGAGACGTCTGCCCTATATAGAATGCTCCGCAATGGCAAGTAGCAAGGTAAACAACCCAATCATTGCTACAATTGGCAAAAAAGCCTAAATCATACACCCTGGAGCAATTTCTACTAGAGAAAGCCTTAGATGTAGTCACATATTTACAATTTGAACAATGACCACATGGAAAACATCCATATAAGGCTTTGCCTGACAATGTAGTCTGTTTGTGTAAAGAATGGTTTGTTTGCTGTATGTATTTGTGAATACAAACATTTCTTGAAGTCAATTTTGCTGGCTCTTTGTGGTTTGTACTGTTCAGTTAAAAATGCTCATTTAATCCAGGTGAAAAAAGAGCACCTAATTTAGTAATCCATTTCTTTTCCTTTGTATCTAACATTGAGTGCCATCCTGTTTTATTAAATTTGATGCCCTTAACCAAATCAATCACCATAAAAGAAAATTTAGCAGTGTGATGTTTTAAAGTGTGTTTGTACAATGCATTATTTATTTTCTTATTTTTAATATTGCTCATATGTTCAGATATCCGTAGTCTTAAAGGATGAGATGTTTGACCAACATAGAAGGAGCCACAAATACATGTTGCCAAATAAATGAGCCATTCACTGCTACAATTTGCAAAGAATGAAATATCATAGACCTTTGAGCAATTCCTACAAGTAAATTCCTTAGATTTGACAATTTTGCCACAATTGCTACAATGACCACAGGCAAAACACCCCACCAAAGGTTCCCCAGTCATAGTTGTTTGTGAAAATTTTACAATACTAGCATGATGTGTATGTTTATAATGATTGAAACATGAGGCTAGATTCTTACCCTTGCGAAATGAGAATAAACATTTGTCCGGTAATACATCTGATAATTCCGGTAGACTTAACAAAATGTTCCAATTTCTCTGTACACTATTCATGAGTACATCTGAATTCCTGGCATATGTTGTTAAAAACCTGATTGGCTGTGTGGTCCTCTGATCCCTAAGTTTATAAGTTAACAGTTCCTGCCTAGATAAAGTATTGGCCCAATTGCTGGCCCACAAAACATGTCCCATAGAATATCCCCTTACGTGAAATCTATTGATTAAATCACATCTATCTTCTTGGAAAGTATCCTCCTGAGAACATATACGCCTCAAACGTATAAACTGTGATTTAGGTATGTTTTTGGCAATATGTGGAGGATGAAAGCTGGATGCGTGAAGGACTGTGTTGTATTCAGGATATTTCCTGAAAACCTGTGTACTAAGAGTATCATCTGGTTGTCTTGTTATTAACACATCCAGAAAAGTTATTATGTCAACATGATAATTGACAGTAAACTGTTAGCCCCATATGTTATCATTTAAATATGAGACAAATTCAGTTAAATAATCAACATCAGCCCTCCACACCATCCAGCAATCATCCAAATATCGCCTCCAGATATCAATTTCTGGAAGGTAAATATTATGGCTACTATTGTAGATTATATGTTCTTCTATATAAGCAATAAACAGGTCAGCATAAATAGGAGCAAATGATGCTCCCATAGCTGTTCTTGATTTGCCATAAACAAATGTCTTGATAGAAAAAAACATTATTAGTAAGGACATGCTCTGCAAGACCAACAAGAAAGGAATTGAAATCTTGTTCATATAGATGGGCTATATTAAGCCAGTGAGTTAATGCTTCCAGCCCAACCTGATGCGGAATATTCGTATACAGAGAACTAACATCAAGTGTACACATCAGCCAACCAGGTTCCAATTGTGCATCAGATATAATGTGTAAAAATTCAGTCGTGTCTTGCAAGCGAGAATGAACAAATGACAACAAAGGCTTAAGATGTCTAGTCAAAAACAAGGATAATGGTTCTGTAAGATAACCTCGACCAGAAACAATAGGTCTACCTGGGGGATGAACAGGATCCTTATGAATTTTGGGAAGAAAATAAATATGTTGATTAATAGGATCCTGAATAGTAAGTTGTTGTAATGTAGAAGTGGTTATGAGGCCAGTATCTCTAGCACTAATAAGAAACTCATCAATCTGTTTCTTGAACCTATGCATAGGATTTAAACACATTTCAGCATAGTACCGTTTGTCAGAAAGTTGTCTCCTGGCCTCCTTGTCATAATCCGACCAGTTCATAACCACGATTGCCCCACCTTTGTCTGCTGAAATAATAACCAAATCCTTGTTTTGTTGTAATTCAACAATAGCCTGTTTTTCACTAGATGACAAATTATTGGGTTTAAAATGAATATCAGAACTGTCAAAATGTACATCTTTGAGAATGATATTCTGAAACAAGTGTACAATGGGGTGCATCGGAGGAAGATATTTAGATTTATGATAAATAAATTTATTTTGATCATAAGATGCATCCCCATCTCCAAACTGTAATTTCAAATTAAGAATTCTACAAAATGACAAGACATCCTGGACCAAATGCTCCTCAGAAATAACAAACCCAGGGATAAAAGTTAAGCCTTTATTAAGAATAGCCACTTGTGATGAAGACAAAACACAATCAGACAAATTTAGAACATTTGAATTAACATTACTTATTTCTGTATTACCATTTCTAACAGACTCTGAATATTCTCGATTCTTTTTGTGTTTTCTGCCTCCACGTTTGTATTTCCCCCTAAAGGGACAAAGCCTTGGGCTCTTTTGGGGTATAGGTGAATCCGATGCTGGCTGTATATCACTATCTGTATATGATGAAGGATCATCAGTAGATGATCCATTTGTTATAGATTTGTTACTTAATATGGATCTAGGTCTCTTTCTTCTTGGTGTTTTAACCGGATGAGGGTTAAACTGAACATGTTTGGAAGGAAAACTGAAAGGGTTAGCTCCCTGATAATCATTTAGATCCCGCTTAAATTTTTTAATTTTTCTAGATTTTAACTGTTCTTCAAGGTTGTTGAGATCATTGGCCACCTTATTAAGATATTTCTTGAAGAATATTTCCCCCTCAAATTTTTGTACATCATTGCACAAGTCTGTTACAGTGTTAATTTCAGAATCAATAATTCTGTCATGATATTTATCCAAAGCTTCAACAAATGACATAGTAGCATGCTGTTGTATATTGGACCATTGGTTATTGAGCTCCTCATCTGGATGCCCCACATGTGGTTGAATTCGAATTCTGAGACCCCTTGGTGTAATTCCTTTTGCAATATAAGCTTTGAAAAGTTTTGAATGCCAAACACTAGATCTTAACAATTTTAAATGCTTATAAAGATTGTCAAAGGCCAAACTACATGATGGCTCAGATCCCAAGGGGTCATTAGAAGAGTTGCTAATAGAACATGCACCAAGACCAAATTCACTCAAATCTGCTCTATCAGCAGAAAGCCCTGAAACCAAATTAAAAAGGTCAATTTTATCTGTTAATAGAGATGACAATAATGGCTTCAAATAAAATTGCCACATCAATATGAAGGGAACAATAATAGCTCTAAAGGACAGGCCAATATCACCTGTCTTATATTGCTATGTTCCCAGAGACAAATGTAGCCAAATACCAATGGTCAAAAACAATATATGAAATGAGATAAAATAAGATGAAAAATAACAAGTATATAATAACTGCAAAAAGACTTGGGCAATAATGCAAAAAATATATGTATATATATATATTGGTTGCAAATGATTTCACCAAAAATAATAATGAAAATTCAATTAGATCATACTCAGAAAATCAGGGGGCCAACCCTGACCACTCACTACAAATTGCAAAACTTTAATCTTCACAAATATTGAAACCAAACGTGTTAATAAAATTTAGAAGATGATATATACTACCATCCCCTGGATGGAATATTATCATAAATAAATAGAATATGACCCATATGTTAGTAAATAGAAACATACACCAAAACTATGTTATGTTAAGAAACACTTGTCCCACCCAAATGTAAAATACAAGGGGGCGCTGTGCAAAATACTAAGTTCAGGTATAAACCTGTTCTAAAGAGACTTATACTATAGAGAAAGAGACAACAATTGTGAGAAACATGTAACATCCCCAATTGACATGTATTGATCATGCTGACAATAATAGTTCTCAAAATAATTTGAAAGATGAAACAATCCAATAATTAAAATACATAGTCTAAGCAAAGACAACCAAAATCAATCCCTGTATATTATGAATAAAAAAACAACAAGGCCTCTATATTGGATATGTAATCCAAAAAGGAAACTGTCTGACATAAAAAAATGTGCAATGATCAAAATCTTGCTATAATGCTAAAAAAAGAGGTTGCAAGACATTCAGTATGTATTAAGAAAAAGACTGTTACTAAACTCAAAAGTCACTCAATACTGAAAAACCGAAGCCTGCAACTCGGAATCGTCTAATGAGCCAAAAGGAATCACAATAAGGCTAGACCAATACAGTATACATAGGATACAAAAAAATAACAATACTGAAAATCATGCTATTCAGTGGAGTTAGTGGTGTCTGTCCATACAGGCCATGTGTATAAGGCATGGTATTCCCTTTCTTGGGGTACATTTGCAGACTATACAGTTGTTGCAGACATCCAGTGGGGAACATGGCAAAAGGACCACTGTACACATTTATTTTGCTGCTGAGGGGTGGAACAGGGTAGCATGTCCTTTTACTTGATGGATAACAGACAGTCAGGAGATGTAACACATCAAAGTACTTTCTGAATTCAGTGGCACTGTTGTGGTCAAGAGTCATATAGTCTACTGCTATCACCCCGTGGTTACTATCTGGGAGGCAATATGGAGGGGAACTATCTATATAGTGGTTGTTGTTTTGCCAAGAGTGTTTGTGTATGATACATGGGTGGAGAATGTTCTCTGAGTAATAGAAAGGTTGCCTATATTGTTCACTAATCCATACTGTCACATGTAGGGCTGTGGATTGTCTACAACTATCTCTCTGGTGTTTGACATCAGTTGGCCTTGTAATGTGGACATTATGACATATACCAGGTCCTCAACATAAACATTTAGCAACACCCACCCCACAATGGATCCTATTAATACACAATCACAGCAACCCCCATACAGGATACTGATGACCAACACACACACACACACACACACACACACACACACACACACACACACACACACACACACACACACACACACTTGCCAGTACTGAGTTTCAAACCCCTACTTAGCTATGTATTGCTATTACAGTGTACAACATTTATCACACTTGCCATGAAGCTTATAAGATGGATGTTGTCCCATGGCACTTCTAAGGTGAGGAACATCACCAGCCCATGTAAATACTGGCACTGGGTGATGTAGTGGGTGAGAGATGCCAAAAATAATTTTACCCCACACACACATTCACATTTGTCAGGGGTGAGTTTCAAAGCTCTATCTAACAATCTTTTTGGATCATTATGTTATGCATTTACCACATGCACCACTGACCTTACATGGTTTAAGCTTGGCAACAGGTACTTCTAAGGTGGATGATATCTGCAGGACTGCTACAGTCAGGCACTGAGAGGTGTACTGGGTGTAAATGGGGCCAAAATCTTTGAGGTACAGACATTCATATGTACACACAAAAACACTTGCCAGAGATGAGATTAAAACACATTCCTATGCAGTTACTGCTACTAAATTGTCCTGTGTTTATGGCACAAGCCATAGAGCTTACATGCTGGAAAACTGTGCCAAGTTTCTTTGAAGCTGAGTGACATCAGCAGCAGTGGTAAAGTAGGGGTAAGAGAAGTGTTGTAAGTGTGAATGACCAACAAATCAGGTCTCTACAAGGAAACACATGCGTTCATTCACATAGTTGCCAGGGTTAGGATTAGAACGTTTACCTAACTAGTATGCTACACTATAGCATTACACAGCTATCATTAGTGCTACAGAGCTTATATGTTAAAGAGCTGTCCATAGGTATCTTTGAAGGTGAGTAACATCAGCAGTAGTGCTAACGGAGGGGTAAGGGGAGAGTAGTAAGTGTGAATGTCCATAAAATCAGGTTTCATCAAAGACACATACACTCTCTCACACAAACTCAGTTGCCATATCTGGGATTAGAACTCCTACCTAACTAGTATGCTACATTATAGTATGATACAGTTATCAGAAGTGCCACAAAGCTTATATGTTGGAGAGCTGTCCAAAGGTATCTTTGAAGGTGAGTAACATCAGCAGCAGTGCTAAACGAGGGGTAAGGGGAGAGTTGTAAATGTGAATGTCCATAAAATCAAGTATCATCAAAGACACACACACACACACACACACACACACACACACACACACACACACACACACACACACACACACACATGCACACACACACACAAACACACACAGTAGGCATGTTTGGGATCAGAATTCCTACCTAACTAGTATGCTACACTATAGTATCACAAGCACCATGGAACTTCTATGTTGAAGAGTTCTCCAAAAGTATCTTTGAAGGTGAGTAACATCAGCATCAGTGCTAAAAGAGGTGTAAGGAGAGAGTAGTAAGTGTGAATGTCCATAAAATAAGGTATCATTAAAGACACACATACTGTCTCACCCAAACATGCACAGTTTCATAGCTGCCATGTCTGGGAGTAGACCTCCTACCTAACTAGTATGCAGCACTATAGTATTACACAGTTATCACAAGTGTCTCGGGGCTTACAGGGCTGGGACTTGGCCAAAGGGTTATTTCAAGGTGAGTGACATCAGCAGACATGTTAAAGTAGGGCAATGGGAAGTGTAGTGAGTGTGAATGGCCTCAAAATCATTAATCTCCCCCCACACACACACAGAGTTTCACAGTTGCCATGTCTGGGATTAAAACTTCTACCTAACTAGTTTTTTACACTACAGTATTACACATGTATTGTGAGCACCATGTAGCTTCTATAGGTTCATAGGTTCATAGGTAGGTACTAGGCTATCGGCCCAAGTGCCTATGCAAGCCTAGTCAACAAGGTTTCCTGGCTTACACCACCCAAGAAAGTTATTTTCCTGTGCCACTGATGAGCAGAGACACAGAAGTGATCCCCGGGGTGTATTTCCTATTTCCCATCCACTCATCAAGATTTTTCTTGAAGAGTGCTAATGAAGAACTTTGCTTGACATAGATGGATAGCCTGTTCCAGTGTATGGGAAGTCTCTGGGATAGTAATCTATCCCTCCAGCATGTCCTGTTTATTGTGGTGACAAGGTTTAGGTCCCTAGAGCATGTAGCTCGGAGGTATTGGGATTTCTTTAGGTGTAGCATGTCCAACAGCTCTGCGTTTGACATAGCTTTATATGTTCGGCAGAGATCACCTCTGAGTAGGCGATATGCCACGGAGTAAAGCTGGGGTTTTTTGAGGTGGTCAGTGTAGGGCATTTGTTTGAGTCCAGTAATCCTATTTGTGAGGTACTTCTGTGGCCTTTCCAGCTGCTGCAGATGTCTTGTGAGGTACATTCCAAAAGGGGCGTTGTACTCTATAATGGGTCTAATGAGTGATGAGTAGAGGGTAATGATGACCTCTTTTTTCCTGGACAAGAACCCTTTTATGATGAGGTGTGCCATGTAGAAGGACTTCCTGACTACTGTGGCGATGTGACTATCAAAGGAGAGACTACTGTCCACCTGGGTCCCAAGGTCTGTTATCACGCATTTCGTGTTAAGTAGATTGCTGCCTATGTGGTAATTCATGGGTACAGAGTTTTTACCAAAGGGGATGACACTGCACTTTTTGGCATTGAGCTTGAGGCCATGGCTCTGACACCAGGCATCTGTCTCAGAGAGGCCCTTCTGTAGGATGCTCACATCATTTGGGGACTTGACTATGGCTCCTAGTTTGCAGTCATCTGCGAACTTCGTTAGCCAGAGGCCTTCTCTGTTAGCCTATACTTCAGAGAAGTAGATACCAAACAGGAGCGGTCCCAGGACGGAACCCTGTGGTACTCCACTTGTCACTGGTTTGAGGTCAGATTTGGAGTCTGCAACTTTTACAGTGTGGGTTCTGTCAGTGAGCCAGTTGGAAACCCATCTTGTGATGTAGGGATTTATGCCTAGTTTATTGAGTTTAGCTATAATTCCAGAATGGGGGATGGTGTCAAAAGCCTTGGCGAGGTCAAGATAGGCTGTGTGAACCACTTTACCCTCATCTACGGCTTTGGTGACTTCCTCAAAGAAGTCGATCAGGTTCAGGAGGCATGATCTGCCTTTTACAAACCCGACCTGGGTGGGATCCAGAGTTTGGAGGTTACCAATGTCTTTGTTTATGAGTTCCATGATGATACGTTCCATGGCTTTGCAGACCAGGCTCGTCAGGCTAATAGGTCTATAGTTCCCGGGATCAGTGGTGGCTCCCCCTTTGTGGAGTAGGATAACTGTTGCTGTGCGCCATTCAGTGGGTGCAAAGCCTGATGCGAGGCTATTATTGAACATGGTGCTTAAGTGGGGAGCCAGTTCATTCTGAAATTCATGTAAAACGCAGCCTGAGATGTTGTCCGGTCCCATGGATACTGTGTTTTTGGCTTTAGAGAGTGCAGCTTTCACCTGCATAGTTGTGATTACAGGGACTCTGCATTCTTCCTGTATAGATATGGGCCCTTTAGGGGGTGAGGGGGGGTAAAGTTAGCACTGAACCTATCTGCCAGGATGTTGGCAGAGATTTGGACAGAGGGTTGGCAGAGATTTCAACAGAGGGTTATTTCAAGGTGACTGACATCAGCATGAGTGTTAACACGGGCAATGGGAAGTGCAGTGTGTCTGAATGGGCCATAAAGCATTCCTCTGGAAACACACACACACTCAGTCACACACAACTTTACATTTGCCAGGACTGGGTATACAAATGATAGATGAATACTGATTTGTACTATCGTTGTACACAGTTATCACAAGCACCACAGACACTATCGTGCTGAGGGCTACCAAAAAGAATTACAGTGACTGACATCAGCACATCATGTTATATTGCGCAATTGGATGTGTGGTGGGTGGGAAAGGCCTCATAATGGAATTCTGTCTGTCACTGTCTCTCTCTCTCTTTCTCACATCTGTGTGTGTGTGTGTGTGTGTGTGTGTGTGTGTGTGTGTGTGTGTGTGTGTGTGTGTGTGTGTGTGTGTGTGTGTGTGTGTGTATGTTTGACATATTATAGTATGTTGGCTTTGGATATGTGTGGGTATTCCTATCCAATGTGTGCAAATCACGAATGGTGTGCAATTTGGTGTGTGTGCACAGACATCTGTGAATGACAAATATGTATAGTCCACTGTTTTGTCAGACATAGGCTTCATTTCTCTAAGTGTAGGAGCATGCCCAGTATGACCTTCTGTATTGCGTGTGTGAATCCGTTCCAGTTAGGGTTGTACTCCAGTCCAGGGTTTGGCGTTCTATACCTCCAGCTAGCAACCTTTTTCTGCAGGATATCTGTAAATATGTTGACAATATGGAGTCAGAATGGGCAACAGATAGTGGGATACTGTAACTATTGCTGTCAGTGCTGCTTTTGTTACATGGTTGATGTTAGCAGAGATAGTCAGACATATTACTGTTTTACACTGTGATGCATTATGTCATCATCTACTGACAGATATACTTATCTGCTCACAGTTATTTCTTGGGAAATACAAGATGAATGAAGCTTTGTCCAGTATTGTGGTCCACAGCCTACACATTCTTGCACACTCATGCCATTCTGGAGGGGTAGCTGCAGACATTTGCTGATGGGTTTGTGTAAACAGTCCAGCAACTTGGTACTATGGTGGCTGAGGATCCCCTTCTTGTACATATATCAACTTAACAGATTGTTCCTGGATCACTTGCCAGCCATATTGCATGCAGCAGCTCTTGCACTATCCAGGCACTCAGTGCAGAGCTTGCTGAATCCAGCCGATACACTTTTGCTCTTTTTTTTTTTTTTTTTTTACACTCACTAAACAGCAAAAGTGAGTGTAAATTAATGGTGGACTTGTTTTTCAGCAGGCATTACTTTTACATTAATACCCTGCTTGAAAACATTCATTCTCCAATCAGGGTGCTGATGTACAGTTTGTCCATTCTCTAAAAATATTTGTTATCATTATAGGGTCATAGGTAGGTACTAGGCTATCTGCTTAAAGGCATTTATAAGCCTAGCCAGAATGTGTTGGCTTTCACCACCTCCTTAGATTAGTTCCCTGTGCCTCTGTCCAGCAAAGCCATTGAAGTGATCCCTGGGGTAAACTTTCTGTTTCCCATCCACTCATCAAGGTTTCTCTTGAAGAGGGTTAGCGAGGAGCTCTGCCTAATGTAGATTGAAATCTTGTTCCAGAGCATGGGAAGTCTCTGGGACAGGAATCTATCCCTCCAGCACATTCTATTTATTGTTGTGGTATGGTTTAGATCCCTGGAGCATGTGGCTTGAGGAGATATGGATTTCTTTAGGTGGAGCATGTCCATCAGTTCTGGGTCGGACATGGTCTTGTATGTCAGGCAGAGATCACCTCTGAGTAGGCGGTATGCAACTGAGTACAGCTGAAGTTTCTTCAGTCGAGCTGCATAGGGCATCTGCTTGAGGCCAGGGATCCTCTTGGTGAGGTACTTCTGTGGTCTTTCCAGTTGTTGCAGGTGTCTTTTAAGGTACATCCCAAATGGGGCATTGTAATCTATGATGGGTCTGATGATTGATGAGTACAGGGGCACAATGACCTCTTTCAATCCGGATGCAAACCCTTTTGTGATTAGGTGGGCCACATAGAATGATTTTCTAACTACTTTGACAATGTGATTATCAAAGGAGAGGTTACTATCTACTTAGGTCCCCAGATCCCTTATTACGCCTTCCGTATTTAGGGGCTACCACCTATGTGGTAGTTTGTGGGTACTTTGTTTTTTCCAAAGGAGATGATTATGCACTTTTCGGCATTTAGCTTGAGGCCATGGTTTTGACACCAAGTATCTGTCTCAGTGTGACCCTTTTGGAGGATATCTGTGTCAGCCAGAGAATCAGTTATAGCCCCTAATTTACAGTTGTCTGCAAACTTGGTCAGCCATTGTCCTCCTGTACTTGCCTGTACCTCTGAGAAGTATATGCTGAACAGGATGGGTCCTAGGACTGAGCCCTGGAGAACGCCACTTATAACCGGTTTAAAGTCAGACCTAGCTCCTGCAACTCTTATCATGTGGGTTCTGTCCATAAGCCATTTGGCAACCCATCTTGTGATGTAGGGATGTGGGAAATGGTGTTGAAGGCCTTTGCGAGGTCTAGGTAGGTTTAGTGGACCACCTTTCCCTCATCTATAGCCTTGGTAACTGTTTCAAAGAAGTCCACCCGGTTTAAGAGGCATGATCTGCCCTTAACAAAGCTGAACTTGGTAGGGTCCAATGTTTGGAGGTTTCCAATGTATCTTTTAGTGATATCCATGATGATGCACTCCATAGCTTTGCAGACCAAGCTAGTCAGGCTTATAGGGCAATAGTTCCTGGAGTCCGTTGTGGATCCACCTTTGTGAAGCGGAATAACAGTTGCCGTGAACCACTCTGTGGGCATGTAGCCTGTAGAGTGGCTGAGTTTAAACAGTGTGTTTAGGTGAGGGGTTAGTTCATCTTTGAGCTCATGTAGGATGCAGCCTGGGACACCGTCCAGTCCCATTGATGCTGTGTTTTTGGCTTTGGAGAGGGCTGTCTTAACCTGAGTGTCTGTGATTTCAGGGGCACTACATTCTTCTGGTATAGTTATGGGCCCTTTTGGGGGTGACAGGGGGGTGATGTTTGTACTGAACCTGGCTGCCAGGATGTTGGCTATATCAGTTAATTCAGTGTATTTTGTGCCATTCTGCACTAACTTTGAGCAGATCTGAGAATTGCCACTTAGATTCTTGACATAGCTAAATAATGCCTTGTGGCTATCTTTGGAGTCCATGGTAATTTTTCTTTCAAAGCTAGCCTTGGATGATTTTATGAAGGAATGCTGTTTCTTCCTGATACTGATCAGGGGTGTCTTCCCTTCTTGGGATTTTACTCTTTTCTGTACTACTTTCCTTCTTCTATTGTATAGCTTGTTTATGGCAGGGGTCCACCAGACTGGTTTCCTTTTCATGGAGGAGTGAGTCTTGCTTTTGTTTGGGATAGCACAATCCATGCATTCTTGTAGGTGCCCTTAGAGTGCATTATGTTATACATACCAAATGTAACATGTAACAAAATCTTCCCACATACAAATGCTCACTTATTTCTCTTACCTACACTTGTATATGCCTCTCCCATATTTGTAAACATAAATTATACTCTAATCAAACTTCTAAACCGATTGTATAATAAAATTGCCAAATTTGCTATAAACAAACCATATAAAACTCATCACTGTTATGCATTTAAGCAGCTCATTTCACTAGAAATACTACATAATCTAGCATCTACCCAGCTGGTGACCTGCCCCTAAATCCTCCACAGTTCTTACATTGTCCTACCCTTAGAAACCTCATTTATCTATACTCACTCATGTGATCATTATGCACTGCAGATAAGATGCTCCTCTGAAAAAAAAACTAATCAAATAACCATGCAGGAGATTGCTTATACTCTACGCATGCAGCCAAATTATGGAATTCTCTACCCATACTCTAAGAAAATTAAACAAAAGCAAGTTCTTCAAACTCCAGTCAGGACAATACCAACATGTTATGCCCTTGTATAACACCAGGCTAATCCCTAAATGATAACTATCTTTTCATATCTCACCATTTCATCAAACTCTTTCCTACTTCCTCTACTGGTGTCTCTCAACCACTTTTTCCTCATGCCCCTTAATAGAACCATCCACTAACATACTTTTTGCTTTCCTTGCTCACTTGTTATAAACTTTTTTCTATAAACATCTTCCTTAATGTTTCCCTCTTTTCCATATCACCCCCTCTCTATTTATATATCTTCCTTGCCCTAAATATGTTCCCATCTTTTAATGTCTCCACCCAATATTAGATATTTGCTCCTTAGTATTGTTTTTTTCATACTAAGAATCTAAAATGAATACCAAAAATTTTATTTACACATTAAGCGTTTTTGGCCTTTATACATAGGACTTAATCAGAATAAAAGTTTGACTCCCTGCTTCACAGCTTAAATAATAACATAAATTAATACCAATTATTGTTTCTTAATTAGATTGTTACGACTCTTAAAGGAACAATGCATTCCATGGCAAATAAGACAAATACAACAAATAATGTTACATCCATTAAAATAATCACTGTGCAATATATTACAATACATATTAAAAAAAATATGAATGAACACAACAATTGCAATCAGAATTAAATATTAAAAGTTGAAAGTTAAAAACTTTTTATATAAGACTTTAAAAAATTATCAAAACAAATGAAATATATAAATAAAAATGAAGCCTTAAAAACTTCGTAGGTCTGCTGGTAGTATGCATTGGCTTTGTAAAATTAAATACACTCAGGAGTCAAAAAAGGGGGAAAGGCAAAATAAATAATCCTGTCACTATAGTTTTAATGCTGTTTTTTTTTCAAAACAGGCTTTATAGAAATATAATCATTGAGTCCTGGGTAAGTAAAGGCATTAGGTCTAAATTACCACAATAATTCCTTTTAATACAAAGTATTCTCCCAGTCTCCACCCCTGGGATCCTTATCCACTTGCTCCAAGATATAAAATAAGAACTCAACATTGGAGACCTTAAGCAGTGAATGCTTAAATAAAGCATTATTAGGATTCTGTGTTTTCATACTGTAATTATGCTCATAAATTGTATTTTGTAAAGTTCTTATTGTCTTTTCTATATAAAAACATTCACAATTTTTACAAATTGCTAAATAAATTATCCCTTTGCTGCAGCAGTTCCCTTTCTTTAACCAAACCTTATGTTGGGCTATGTTTTCTAATATAATGTGATCTTTGTCTTAAATAAAATGACTTGGCTACAATTATTACATTTTTTGGCACCACCACCTTTTTTCCTAGTCCTGTTATAGGGATTTCTTTCATATATATTTTTAAATTACGACCTGTCTTGAAAACATACTTGGGTTCCATTCCTAAAACTCCAACTAAATCAGAATTGAATCTTAGCATATTCCAGTTTTTTTTTTCTGATAACACTCTTAACAGCTGGTGCAGTATAATTAAATTTAACAACCATAGCTTTGTTGAAATTTTTATCTGAATTAGTAGTTTCAAATTTGAAGGTGTCATCTACTACTCCAACCAGTGGTTTATATTTATTCCCCCATTCTGCAACTACCTCTTGACATATGCTGAACACAAACTCATTCAGGTAACTTCTTTCCGTAAGTAAACCTGAAATAAATCTGATTTCTTCTACAAAGTCATCATAATGGGAAGTCATTCTTGCTGACCTTACACATTGCCCCTTTACTAAGCTCCTTTTCTGTTTAAAGGGATGTGTGCTGGTAAAGGTCAAGTATTAGTTACTGAAAGTTGATTTCCTAAGAATTCTAGTCCTGGATTTCTCCTAAAAATTTCTATGTTAGTGTCCAAATAATTAATTTTAACCTTATTGTAATTGTGTGTGAATTTCAAAAATGCAGTGGTGTCATGCAGATAATTAAAAAA
Organism: Protopterus annectens; assembly: GCF_019279795.1. Taxonomy (NCBI): domain Eukaryota; kingdom Metazoa; phylum Chordata; order Ceratodontiformes; family Protopteridae; genus Protopterus; species Protopterus annectens. The sequence continues at coordinate 220,657,010 of NC_056738.1, forward strand.
TTCTCCAATCATCATCTCTGGTACATCCATAAATTAAAGATGTCATCCAGGAATCCGATGTATAATTTGATATATGTCTAAAAAGATGAATAAAAAAATGAATTTCCTTTCCCAGCTTAGTAAGACCAGATTTGCACACAGTCGTTCCCAGGCAGCCCCCATTGTGACACCTTGCTTCTGTCAAAATCTTTCCCACTCAAAAAAAAAAAAGTTATTCCCTAAATCAACACTCATAAATGCAACATAAAGATTAGTGTCCTGACCTTTCAAGAGGTCAAAGCTGATAAGGCTGTCACTGAAACAATCCCAACTTTCTTCCAGAGGAATGGAAGAAAAAAGGTCAACTATATCTACAGTTAAAAGAAACAATGTTTGGAGTGATTAAATCACTGATCAACCTTACCAGGAAATCCCAGGAATCCATAACCACATGTTTAATGTTCACAGTGAATTTCAAAGATTGATCTAAATATACAGCTATGGGAAGTGTTTTTGAACCACTGGCTGCTACAATTTGCTTGTATGGTGGACTTAAAATGTTTTTTGGATCTTAGGAATCCCAAACATGGAGGGGCCATGGGCTTGTCACCCTTTAAAAAATCATATGTTTTAGTAGGAATTCTCCCCTCTGTCTGTAAATCTTCCAAAACTAAATCAATTTTATGATAGGTGATGTTGATTTTATTTCTAGAGATCAAGGAATATTTAGTAGTGTCTTGTAATATTTAAGACATGGCACTTGATTAATCTATTTTGCCAACTGTAGCTGTACCCCCTCTCTAGTCAGGCTTCATAATTCTTATATTCAAATTTCAAGTCAGCTCATCTAAGGTAGTTTTCTCTGTAGGAGCTAAATTATAGGATTTGTAAAGGTTTTTGTCCATAGAAAGCTTGTATAAAACTGCCATAAATGCAGACTGAAATACCTGTAAGGTGGGATGAAGTGGGGATTATAAAGGCTTTTATTATAAAGTATTTTATTCCCATGCTTACATGTGTCTTCTGATTTAACAAAAATTAGTGCCAGATTAATTTTTCTAATAAATAATTTCCTTCGGCTTTTCCCAGTTAGGGGTTGCCACAGTGGAACTCCGGTCCGCTAATGATTGGCAGTGGATTTGTATGGTGCCAAGTTGCCAGCCCGATGCCCAACCTTCAAAGAAGGCACACCCATTCATGCACACACCTACCTGCATAAATAACTTCAATTTTATAAGTGTATCACAAATGTTAAACCTCCCTATTGGGACACATTTTAATCCTTTTTCAAAAATAGAAAAATGTTCATGGGTGATGTCAATATGACTGTAATTATATATGGTATGTATTAAGACTGTGAGCCACCCCATCTTCTTTCAGTATTATTAAGAAATGACTGGCTATTCAAATGTTTTAATCTCCATTATCACCTAATAAATCAAATTTCACATCCAACCCACAGGCCACAAGACCTATCTATTCTTTATTTGTTTAAAGTCTGATTTTACCACACAATTTTATTTCGTTCCCTTATAATGTCCTTTATATTAAATGCTATTTTTTTTTATTTGGGCCTTTCTTTCTTTTTTCACATGCAAAGTGTATATTTGATAGTGTTTCCAGAGTACACCATTTGTATTTGCTCCAGGGTCTTCATAAACAATTATGAATGTGTCCCAAGGGTTTTAAAGCTAAATCATAGTTTCCATAAAATAATGCCTTGAGTGGAATACTTTTTAATATACATTTGTGAAGCAGGTAAGTACACTAGATACAAATGTGCTTTTCCTGCTATGAAGTTTGGGTATTTTCAAGTTAATTGATTTGAGAGAAGTCATCAAGTAGGCAAATGGAGGTTGAAATAGAGAATCAAAACTTGGATGTTTGACTACAGGAAGCACTTTTATTCTAAATTGTGCAGTAACAATTTTTCCAAACAAAATTTTTGTTCCTAAGCATATCCTGTGTTATGTAATTAAAAAAAAGAACTTTTCAAAAATGTTGTTAAAAGCGATTGCCATGTCTGCACATGATAGCATTTCCATTCTGCCTGACTTGTCATTGAATCACTTACTCCCACAAATGTCCCACGTGCCTTTTTTCTCATGGCATCATCTTTAGTTTTTCACTAACTTCACGTCACACGTTTCAGCTGCAGAAGCTCCTACAGTTATTTCAATACTAGTTTTCTTCTAATGATGACTTTGCAAGAGTTAGAGTGTTCTAATGCTAACTCTACAAGATTCAGAGCCTGCTTATATACAAACTCTGTTAGGGTTGCAGATGATTTCCCCTTTTGATGTGCTAAAATATGCACTGCTGTAAAGCTACATCCATCGCTTTAAACACTTGGGAGCTCTCTCTTACATCTAATTGTACTTCTTTCCTGGTAGATAAAAAGCAAGTAAGGCTTACTATCTTTCTTCATTTTCTATGTCAAGGGCTTCTTGTAAGCCTTACCATTACCAGCTCAGAAATGTCATTCCAATCCTCCCTCTACTAATGATTAGAGGACTTCCCACAGTCTCTGAGCCAAATTAACCTAGTCAGTATGAAAATCCTTTAAGTTTTCCCTTGGAAATAGCTAATTGTGGGACTACTACAATCACCCGAGTCCCAGGCACTCAAAGATCACTGCTGCACGGCAATGGAGAGATACATCTTGTAGGCTGCATGGCCAGATACTATCACTTGATCTTGATCACATGGTCAGTTGAGGTGCAGCAACTCTGTGGACTAAGTGGAACTCTCACCTCTCAACCAATACAGGTGTCAAGGTCAGGCAAGGTCAGTGAGACAGGCAGGGAGGAGGGAGGGGGTGGTGGAGGCAAGTGGGTGCTTGAACAATGGCATCAGGAAGTAAACAGGAGTAGGAGTTAGGTTTAGTGATGGTGGAATTTTAGAGTTAGGGAGTGATAAGGAAGTTTCAGGTTTAGTGAGTGACATGGGATTTTAGAATTAAGGAGAGAAAGGAAAGTTTAGGGATAGGGATCAATCAGGGTCTTTAAGGCTAGTGCGTGGGAAGAGAGTTTTAGGTTTAGAAAATGGGCTGGAACATTAGTGAATGGGAGTGGAGTTTAACCCCAGGATTCATAAATGACCAATTTCCATGCAGGAACAGTGTAGGAGCTCCTGCATGGAGAATGGCCACCAAGCGATCCAGGAAAGTCCCATTTTCACATGCATGAGCGGCCCTACACTGTTCCTGCACAGAAAGTTTTGCAGGATGCAAATCACCTCATTTGCTGGTAAAAAAACATGCAAATAAGGTGATTTTGTGATCCATGAAGCTGGCCAGATTCCATACAGGAACAGTGTCAGAGCAGAAATACATTCAGTTAGTAAATGAATACATTTCTGCATCTGAAAAAAACGAGGCAGGACAGCTTGCGGAAGCATGTATTAAAGTCAAACACACATGCCAATGGCCATATATAAGGCCACTGGTATTAATAATAGTTTGTTTTTTTTTAATTAAACTTTTTTTTTTTGGCCAGTCAGGTCCATTTAAGAGTAGGGCCATGGCTCACAAACGAGATTGTGTCGAAAAAAAAAATGAGAAAAGTCAATTTTAGGTTAATTCTGCATTTTGCCATTATAGCCAATGGCATGCAGAATGTAAACAATACGAGGCAGCACTGGTTGTCATGAGAAAAGGGTCAGATTAAGTGCAGTAACTAATGACTTACACACTGGGGTATGCAAATGAGAGGAGTTGTACTGAATCACAGATTTCCTCAAAGTGTCAGCTTGTACCTAACCATGTAGGTACAGCAATACAACAGTGCAAGTGTAAGAGCTGAATGACTTCATAAGGGGGTGTGTCATGCTTGCTCTAAGTGCATTGGAGTTATGTGGCCGGTGTTTGCCCTTAGCTAAGCACAGCTATGAAAGGGAGTGTGTCAGATATGCCTGAGCACTATGTATATAGACTAAATGGGTGTGCGCACCATGCATCTGGATTTAAACACAAAAAAAAAAAAAAAAAAAAACAAAAAGAAGAAATGGCAGCACTGTTTACATTTGAGCACTGGGTATGCACAGCATGCCTCATGGCTTAAATAGGGTGGAAATGGGAAGGGGAAACAGCATGAGGAAGCCAATCAGGAGAACTATCATACCTGTCAGATGGAATTTATCAGAATCAGCCAATTACACATGCAGCAGCCGAGCACACTAATATAAACTATGCAAACACCCTACAGACTTGTTTTTCCCACAAACTCTACACCACCGGTGTACACAGACAGGGGATTTTTAACTGGCAAAACTAACTAAAAATGTTAGAGGCTGCTGCTGCTTTACTCCATCAGTATGTGCTAGAGACTGAGTGTGGTCAGGAGGAGAATGCTGACAACTGACCCACAGTGAGGAGGAAGAGAAGAGTGTACATACCCAGGGTAACCTACCAGGTCCTGGGATAGTAAAGCACTATAGTGTGGACAGGGACATTCTACAGCAAATCATTGAACTGTGCTGGCCAAGCCTTACACACAGAACTAATAGAGGGGAACCCATCCCAGTGGATACTAAGGTATGTCTAAGTGTAAGTATACTAGCAACAGGTACCCTCCAAAGACCAACTGGGGATATCATGGGGATCTCACAGGCATCAGCATCCAAGGGACTCCTCCAGTTTTTGGACGCCATGACACAACATGTCAATGAGCACATATATTTCCCCACTTCCTGTGAGGTGCTTACCACACGTATGTGTCTCTTCCACTGTATAGCAGAATACCCTGAGATTGTTGGTGCTATAGACTGCATGAACATCCACATCAAACACCACTCGGTGATCAGGGCAACACCCACATCAAAGCACCACCCGGTGAGCAGGGCAGGGTCTACATAAACTGCAATGGCTTCCCCTCCATCACCTGCCAAGCTGTGTGCAATTCCCAGGTCATTATCATGAACGAGTGTGCTGGCAGCGATGGAAGCTATGACGACTCCCACATCTGGTATTGCTCACAGCTGCATCAGCCGTTTGCCAGGGCGGAGGGGACATCCCATATGGCCATCTAGTGGGGGATGCTGGCTATGCACTGGAGCCATGGCTGATGACACCCATCAGAAATGCACACACATCTGAACAAGAACACCTTAATGAGGCACACACACAAACCAGGATCATTGCAGAGCATGTGTTTGGGATTCTCAAGTCATGGTTCCACTGCCTTGACATATCTGGTGGAGCCTTGCAGTACTCTCCAGCTACATGTGCACAAATGTTCATAATATGTGCCATGCTACACAATATGATCCTGTGGAAACAGCTGCAGCAGGAACAGCACAGAGCAGGGCCACCCAGCCCCCCACCATTGCCAAGGCCAACACAGGCACAGAGGGACTTGGAGGAGGAACATCCTGAGCCTGCCCCCGTAGGCAGAAGGAGGCATGCACAGTATGCCCAGGCCTTGGAAAAGAGGCAATGCATAGCACACACACTGACACTGTAGGGACCCAGGGACTGATACCTCCTTCTGACTCTCACATAAAGTAAATGGGATGCCAAACATGACACTACCTGAGCTTTACCATGTACAGGGAGTGTACTATATGCATCCAACATAGTCAGCCCTCCAGCACTGTCCTCAATACTCCCTCAGCAACAAGGTAAGTCACTCTTCCTATCAATTACTGAATGGAGTAGTATGTTCTCATACTTCGCAAATTCCACAGCAGAGAAACGACAGGCTGCAGCAAACTGTAGTTTGAAGTCTTTTAATAACCTTTAAAATCCAAAAAACATCAAATATCTCAAGCGCTTTCACCTGGTTCCTACTAGGCTTTATCAAGATACAAACATAAAAAAGTAATGCCCTTAAATACAATAACCATTGGTCACATGGTGTTTTTTAATTGCTTCAATTTAAGTTAATTAATCAGTCAGAATTACTTCAATTGAATTCCTTTAAAAAATGAATGTTAAAAACCTCCCCCACATTTTTGCATTGCAAAATGTTTAACAAGCCATATACTTACAAAAAAACAATACATTAATACCAAAATACTTCCAAACACATTGTTCACTATTAAAAAAACCATATTATGTTAATGTTCTATCTATAAAATTCTAAAATAATATATATAATATATATATATATATAACCATATATAACACTACATTTTCGCTTTACGTAGTTTGAGCACACTTGAAATACTAATACTATCATTTAAACCTGGGGACCTAGCTGCATCTAATTTTAATTGCCATATAAGTTCTCTATATTCCAGGAATGTTTCCCAGTCTCCTCCCCTAGGTTCATAGGTTCATAGGTTCATAGGTTCATACTAGGCTATCTGCCCGAGGGCATTTACAAGCCTAGCCCATAGTTTTGTGGCTTACACCACCACTTTAGTATGGGGAACTATACCCATTATTTTGCTGTGCCTCTGTCGAGCAGTGACACTGAGGTAATCCCTGGGGTATATCTGCGATCTCCCATCCATTGGTCAAGATTTCTCTTGAACAAGGCCAGCGAGGTGCTCTGCCTCACATATACCGGGATTTTGTTCCACAGCATAGGGAGTCTTTGGGTGATGAATCTATCCCTCCAGCACGTCCTATTAATAGCCGTGTCGAGGTTTAAGTCTCCCGCCCTTGTGGCTCTGACTGATCTAGATTTTTTGAGGTGAAGCATATTCATAAAATCTGGGTTTTACATGGCCTTGTATGTCAGGCAAAGACATACTCGGAGGGGGAAGTGCTCCAGTACCATAAATTTAAATTTCATGTCAGGGCACTGTATATAGTGCTTATAAAAGGCGTTTGTGTCTTTCTTTTTAGAGATGTCATTTACATGTTCATAAATTCTTCGCCTTAAAGGCCTTTCTGTCTTCCCTATATAAAAACTCCAACATAGAACACAGATCCCCATGTAAACCACACCCTTGGTTGCACAATTATAGTATCCAGTTGTATGGACCTTAAAGTTCCTTGAAGGTATATATACACTACTATCATTAATAATCAGAGAACACTGTCTACAGGCATCACATTTATGTGTGCCTATTTTTGAAACCACAGCAAAATTAGTTGAAAGATGATTTTTACTTTCAAAAAGACCCTTCAAATTCATGTCCCTCTTTTTTACAAAACTTGGTTTCTCTGGAATAATGTCATGAAAATTCTCCCGAAGGGTCAAAACAGGCCAGTATTTCAAAACAATTTGTTCCAACTGCTCAGCGTCCCTAGTATAGGTGTAGACAAAGCTACTATGCCCATTAAATTGTTTTTCCTGCCTACCTTGCACATTGGGTAACAAACCCGTGCCGAGTAGAGGGGAATACATTAACCCTCTGTTAGCCATCACTTCTTTTTGTAGATTATTCACCAGCTTTATAGGGTACCCCCTTTCTGCAAAAAGTTCTTTCAAAAAGTCCACCTCTTTCAAAAACTATTCATCCGTGCTCGATTGGTGTGGTTTACATGGGGATCTGTGTTCTATGTTGGAGTTTTTATATAGGGAAGACAGAAAGGCCTTTAAGGCGAAGAATTTATGAACATGTAAATGACATCTCTAAAAAGAAAGACACAAACGCCTTTTATAAGCACTATATACAGTGCCCTGAAATGAAACTTAAATTTATGGTACTGGAGCAGGTTGCACAGGACCCTAGGGGAGGAGACTGGGAAACATTCCTGGAATATAGAGAACTTATATGGCAATTAAAATTAGATGCAGCTAGGTCCCCAGGTTTAAATGATAGTATTAGTATTTCAAGTGTGCTCAAACTACGTAAAACGAAACTGTAGTGTTATATATGGTTATATATATATATTATATATATTATTTTAGAATTTTATAGATAGAACATTAACATAGCATAATATGGTTGAAAGAATGTTTTTTTTAATAGTGAACAATGTGTTTGGAAGTATTTTGGTATTAATGTATTGTTTTTTTGTAAGTATATGGCTTGTTAAACATTTTGCAATGCAAAAATGTGGGGGAGGTTTTTAACATCCGTTTTTTAAAGGAATTCAATTGAAGTAATTCTGACTGATTAATTAACTTAAATTGAAGCAATTAAAAAACACCATGTGACCAATGGTTATTGTATTTAAGGGCATTACTTTTTTATGTTTGTATCTTGATAAAGCCTGGTAGGAGCTAGGCGAAAGTGCTTGAGATATTTGATGTTTTTTGGATTTTAAAGGTTATTAAAAGACTTCAAACTACAGTTTGCTGCAGCCTGTCATTTCTCTGCTGTGGAATTTGCTGTTGGTGTTTGTATTAGTTTCTGAGAGACTTGTTAATGTTCTCATACTTATATGTATCATCTGGATGCAAGCATGGAAGGGAATTGGGTGGCTGAATGGGATAGCAGCAGACAGCTATATGGGACAGCAGGAAATTCATAACAAATACTTGTGTGAACATACTAGGCAGCACTACACAAGGTGACAACCCCCACTGCAGTACATGTGATGGCCCAAAGAACTGTGGGTGTCAATAGGTCACACACATGAATGTCAGTGAGGGGCACATATCAACCACCAACCTCACCCAGCAGGACAGGTGTAGATGACCATGAAGAAAGGCTGGGCTAAGGTCCCCAAATGATGGCAATGGTGAACATCCCCTACCAGACCTACACAGACATACTACAACAGGTCTGGCAGTTGCATTCTAGTTCTGAAGGGTAAGATGTCTGAAACTGAAATATATGCCATTAAGATCTAACATGTGTACTCTACTGATATGCCTCCTGTCTGCATGATAGGTCACAATACAATATGAAATGGAAGCCAACAGAGTAACCAAAATACCAGTACAGTCATTTCAAATGTTAAAGTCTGTAGGTGTGCACCCCCCCCCACAATCCCATGCAGAAATGCAGTAACAGATGGCCTGCAGCACTCTCAAATGCCTACAGTCTTCTGGCAAAGGCCCATGCCTCACCCACAGTGCCAATGTATGGAATATCAGGGGTCCCAGCTAACAACCTAACACAGTAAACAGAAAACAAATGCAAAGTCATATTGACAAATGGCAGTAGCATGCCTCCCCATGTCCTACTGCAAGGACTGTAGATTGGGCCATAAATACTACTGGGATAAAGGCCCAACTATAGGGATACCTCCAAGATATTGCTTACATAATGTTAGGTGGAAGAAAGAATAATGGCGGGGGTGTAGAAGCATGGATATCATAGAGTGTGTGAAGTCTGAAACTCTAATATCCACCCATACTACTCCCAGCTGCAAACCCATGAATGAATGGCCACAAAAATGCTTGTAAACCACAATGTGAATGTAAACTGACCAGATATATGAGTCCTGCCTCTGGATAACCTGAGTGTATCTGTACAGCTGAGAGGTATGGCACCAGCAGGATATGGCCATTCCATGAAATTGAGAAAAGCACAAGGAGGGGGACCCCAGCCAGCATACTAACAAGGTGCTGCACCATTTACACAGAACCAGCAGTCTATTGTCTGTAGCTACCCCTCCACAATGGCAGGTGTGTGCCAGAATGTGTAGTCTATATGCCTTGGAATATTGGTCTCAGTTTCATTCATCTCATATTTCCCAGTAAATAATTGTGAGCAAAGAATGATAACTGTCAGTAGTTGATGACATAACACATCACAGTGTAAAACAGTACATATGTCAGAATATCTATGCTACAACTAGACATGTGACACAAGCAGCAGAGACAGCAATAGTTACACTATACTCTGCATTATAAGCCCATTGGCAACCTATCTACAGATATCCTGCAGAAACAATTTGCTAGGTGTAGCTGTAGCACACAAAACCCTGAACTGGAGTCCAACCCTCCCTGGAATGGATGCACACACTCAATTTAGAAGGTCATACTAGGCATGTTCCTACACGTAGAGAAATGAAGCCCATGTCCCACAATGCAGTGGATTTCAGATATCGATTATTCACAGCTGTCTGTGCACACACCAGATTGTACACCATTAATACTTCATACACACACACACACACACACATTGGATAGGAATACACACACATACCCAAGGCCAACATAATATAGTATGTCAAACATACACACATAGAGACATGGGGAAGAGAAAGACAGACAGTGACAGAGAGACGCCCATTATGAGGCATTTCCCACTCACTACATATCCCATTGGCCTATATCACATGATGTGCTGATGTCATTCACTGTAGAAATACCTTTGTTTAGCCCTCAGCCTTATAGTGTCAGTGGTGCTTGTGATAACTGTGTAACAGTACAGTACAAATAGGTATCCATGTAGCAGTTGTAATCTCAGTCCTGTCAAATGTAAAGTTGTGTGTGAGTGTGTATGTGTGTCTTTCTAGATGAATGTGGTTGAGGCATTCACACTCACTAAACCTCCCTTACTCCTTCTTCAGCACTGTTGTTGATGTTGTTCACCTTCAAAGATACCTTTGGATAGTGCTCTAGCATATAAGCTCTGTGGCGCTTGTGATAACTGTGAAATGCTATAGTGTAACAAACTATTTAGATAGGAGTTCCAATCCTGATCCTGGCAACTATATAAATGTGAGTGTTTGTGTAAGAGAGTATGTGTATCCTTGTAGAGACCTGATTTTGTGGTCATTCCCACTTACAACACATCCCTTACCCCTCCTTTAGCACTGCTGCTGATGTCAATCACCTTCAAAGATACATTTGCACAACTCTCCAATACGTTAGCTCCATTGTGCATGTGATACATGTGGAACAATGTAGTAGCAATAACTATATAGGTATGGGTTTGAATTTCATCTCTGGCAAGTGTTTGTGTGGGTACAGCTATACATCCATATCTAAGACTTTGGCCCCATTTACACCCAGTACACATCTCAGTGCCTGACTTTATCAGTCCTGCAGATATCATACACCTTAGAAGTACCTGTTGGCAACCCTAAACCATGTAAGGTCAGTGATGCATGTGACAAATGTATAGCCATAATGGTCCAAAAAATATAGTGAGGTAGAGGTTTGAACCTCACCCCTGGCAAAAATAAATGTGTGTGTAGGGTAAAATATTTTTTGGAATCTGTCACCCACTACATCACCCAATGTCAGTATTTACAAGAGCTGGTGATGTTCCTCACCTTAGAAGTACCTTGGGACAACATCCATCCTATAAGCTATGCGGCTCGTGTGATAAATGTGGTGCCGTGTAGTAACAATATATAGCTAGGCAGGGGTCTGAAACTCAGTACTGGCAAGTGCGTGTGTGTCATCAGTATCCTGTGTGGGGATCTGCGTGATTGTGTAATAACAGGATACATGGGGGGGGGTATTTCTAAATTATTACATTGAGGACCTATTATATGTCCCAATGTTCACATTACAAGGCCAACAGTTGTCAAACAGCATAGAGGTTGGTGTAGACAATCCACAGCCCTAAATGTTTAGTGCCATGTGCAATGACTACGTGACAGCATGGATTAGTGAACAATATAGGCAACCCTTCTAATACTCAGAGATCACTCTCCACCCACGTATCATACACAAACACACTTGACTAGGCAACAACCACTATATCGGTAGTTCCGCTGCATATTGCCTCATAGATAGTACCCATGATGTGATTGCATTGGACTACATGCCTCTTGACCACAGCAGTGCCACTGACATCAGAAAGTACTTCTGACTGAGAGTGTGTTATCCAGCAAGTAAAAGGACATGTCACCCTGTTCCATCCCCTCAGTAACTCAATCAATGTGTACAGTGGTCCTATTGCCATGTTCCCCACTGGACACCTGCAACAACTGTAGAGTCTGCAAATGTACCCCAGAAAGGGAATACCATGCCTTATGCACATTCCCTGTATGGACAGACGCCAGTAACTCCACTAAATATCCATATCATACTGTCAATGAAGGTGCAATCACTACCTCAGTTACATAGCCAGGTCTCACCAAATGAGGTCAGGAATGCTACATCAGAAGATGCCAATCTGTCCACACAACATGTCCCAGACACCTCAAGCACACTTCCACATGTCAAAAACATGCATGTGGGAGATGTGCACAAACCAGACACTGTCCATGTTATGCAATATAGATCAAATAAATGGGAAGCAGTGCACATCACTGGCCACCCACAATAGAAATCTTGATGAGTGGATGGGGAATACAATACCCACCCCTGGGGACCATTCCAGTGACTATACTCCTTAGCCACACTGGGGACTATTGTCATGTGGCCTGATGCCAGGGTATTCTCTTGGGCTAGCCTTGTAGAGCCTTCAGGCCCATTCACCTACTACACACCTATGAAACAAATCTCAGTACTAGCACGTGTGTGTGTGTGTGTGTGTGTGTGTGTGTGTGTGTGTGTGTGTGTGTGTGTGTGTGTGTGTGTGTGTGTGTGTGTGTGTGTGTGTGTGTGTGTGTGTGTGTGTGTGTGTGTGTTTGTGTGTGTGTGTGTGCGTGTGTGTGTGCGTATGTGCGTGCTTGTGTGAATAGTAATCCCAATGTGTTTAGTTGATGAATATCCCCTGTGGCTGTGGTTATTAGCAATTGGAGTTGTGTTCAAACCAGAACATATACCATTCTTCATTCTACAACAGATGTACATCAACATATACCTATGTACAACCCTCAGCTCTATAATCTGTGAGGCGTATGCAATCACTGTGTTACAGACCGGGGATTGCCATGCACATACTGTACCCTGCCTATGATATGGTGGATGTGTCACCACACTGCCATACCCTGTGGCCTTGCTGCAGGGCCACATCCTGGTGACACACAGATGCCTAGAATGGAAATGGGATACAGCATGTGAGAACACATTCACTCAGTACTTCACTTGTGGGGGGAGAGAGGGGTAAAGCTGGCACTGGATGTATTGCCAAGACTGTGGCCAATATCTGTTGCCTCAGGATAGGTATTAGCTTTGTGCAGTAACTCACAGCACTTGTGTTTAATGCTGTGGAGGTTGTTGATGTAACTATCAAAGGCTGTTGTGACTGTTGTCAGTGACTGCTGCATCTCTAATGCCATAGTTCCCTGTCAGGGACTCCATGAGGGATCCAAAGTTGTGTTTGAGGCTGATAAGGGAGTTCAACAGTCATGGGACACCACCTTTCCCTGCAACAGTGTCCTCCTTCTGATGTACACTTTAGTAATGGCAGGGGACCATCACATTGTCTCCCAGTGCTTAGAGGACAGTGTCTGGGTTCTGTTGGCTCTGGCTAGTACCATGCATTCATGTACCTGTTTGTACAGTGCATATGTGTATGATTCCACAGTCATGCAGCTATGTTCCATTACATTACATGGGTGCAGTGAAGACATCAACCCTTGTTTTCTTGGCTGCAAAGTCAGCTTTGGAGAGGTTTTGCCAGGTGGTTATCCTTGTGGGGGGTTGTGGCTAACATGTTGAGTTTGCTGATTACAGCCTGTGTGAATCTCACCATGCAGGGATTGACATTTGGGTATGAACAACGGTCTCATATTTAAGTGGTCAATACAGGTCAAGGATGTTGCATTGTCTACCAGGGGTCAGTATGAGCTGGTCTAGGGAAATGGAAATGATGAATCCCAGAAGTGTTGGGCCACTGTACTGGTGCTTGGCTACATTCCCTAGGTGATGGTGGGGTAGTTGAGGACTCGTACTATGTCAGTGTTTTGTTGGACCATCACAGATGGCAGGGTGTTGAGGAATGTGCATTGACAGTCTAGGGATGTAGAGGTGGACCCATAGCAGGTTATGGTCTGGATTGCGCTATTACCTCAAGGCAGTTGTACCGGCAGTATCTCCAATGCATTATGATGAGATTCTAATCTGGAAGTGTTCCTATCCATAATGAATATGAAGACAACACCACCTGTGGAGGTGTGGTGTGGTCCAGGTTTGAGAGCTGACAGCTTTAGAATATGTCATAGCCTGATACTGCAGGTCTGCTGTCTGCTGCTGTGTACCACCTCTCCATTATAGCAGACATGTGTCCTCCACTCCGACTGCTATGAGTGACTGCAACCTGACAGTCAGGTGTCAACTGTTGAGCAGCATGACCCTCAGATTGCATACATGTGTAGCTGTTATGGTGGTAATAACATTAGGAACACTGCCTAATAAGGCACCATAGGGGTCGCAAGACACTTAGCCAATACCTGGCAGCTCAGCGGTGACAGATGTAGGACATCCATGGCAAGTCATTGGGTTCTGTCAATCATGCCATCCTAAGCAGAGAGCTTCTGGATCCCATGAGAATGACACGTAACATGTAAGCCAATGTTGCAATCAACCATCTGTTGATAGTACTGCAGCATCATTCTGGGTGACAGCGGTACTTTGCCCATGGCTACTGTCACACCTGCCTTGTCTGCATAGTCAGAGACTTCAACCATGTCTCCTGTTATGTAGTCCAGGGAGGTGTGTCTCAAGTGATTCACACCCACATGGAAATGGAGTGATAGCCATAGTTGTTATAAAATGACATGACTGGCTGTGTCATGTGTTAGATGCTGGCACGTGATTGATATTTGCTGTTACCTGCTCCATATTCAACTTAGTGAGTGGGATGTGTGTGCCTCAGTATTGAGTTACCCATGGTCACTGTATTGTGTAAGGTGGTTAGCCTTAAAGGCTTAGGTTGGGGACACACAGTGTAGGTGAAATATGTGTCCCTTGGCATGTGCCATGTTGTGGTATCTGAGTGGGTGCCTGCTATGCTGGTCTGTGCTGTTTAGGTAGATGTCCAGTGAGTGCCTCTGGGAAGGTGGTTGTGTGACTTTTCACTGTATGTCATGGTTGTCAAAGTGGGTGACATGGTGAGCTATATGTTCCACATGGTGAGGTGCAGGTGTTGATCTTATACTCTTGACCTGCTAGTCCAGTCTTTGCTGGGGAGTGCATATGTCCACATTGGGAGATATATGGATAACCCTCACAGGTCTGAGTGTTTGTTTAGAAGGGAGGGTTGTCTGTGTACATGCGGCACTTGCAACAGTGCCCCAGAATGTACAAATGCACCAGGTTAATGGAAGAAAGAACAGATTGTCCTTCAAATATGCCAGGCAGGGTGGACATAACTAGTAAGTACTGGGGTGACATCTGTGATGAATGAGTACTGCTGACAGCTCACAGGTGTGCCACACTTCTTGATACAATAAACTGGTGAAGTGCCAAGCCATAATGCTAGTTCAAAACAGAAAGAACTAGCATGATGTATGGGTGGTATAGAAGGCAGACTGTCTGCCATCTGTAATACTTTACCACAGTTGTACAGTTATCAGCAGCTTTGGCCATGTGAAAGTTCCATAAGCTGTGTAACCTCTGTAGCATGCCTGGTAACTGCATAACACTATAGTAAACATACCTAGATAAACAGGAGTTTTAATCCCAGTACCGACAAGTATTTGTATGTATGTATGTGTGTATAAATTATGTACTCTCCGGCTCGTATCATTTTTGGCCTGTGTACTACCCTTTACACTTCTCTTAACTCCAATTTAGTATACCTACTGATGTCATCCACCTTAGAAGTACCTTTGGAAGAGGTGGAAGTGTATAAGCTCTGTGGCATGTCTGATAACTGCATAGCACTATAGTAGAAATACCTATATGGGCAGGAGTTCCAATACTTGTAAGTGTGTGTGCATGTATGTATATATGCATGTGTGTGTGAATCATGTACTGTCTGGCTCATACCGTTGTTGATCTGTATACTACCCTTTACACTTCCCGTCACTCCAATTTAGTAGACTTGTTGATGTCATTCACCTTAGAAGTACCTTTGAAAGAGGTAGAGATGTATAAGCTTTGTGGCATGTCTGATAACTGCATAACACTTTAGTAGAGATACCTAGATAGGCAAGAGTTCTAATCTCAATACTAGAAAGTGTGTGTATGAATCATGTACTGGCTGGTTCATACGATTTTTGATCTGTATACTACCCTTTATACTATCTTTCTCTCAAATTTCATAGGTTCATAGATAGGTAGTAGGCTATCAGCCCTAGGGCCTACAGAAGCCTAGCCAAAAATGTACCCTGGCTTTCGCCCCCCAAGAAAATTCTTATCCTGTGTCCCTGTCGAGCAGAGCTACAGAGGTGATCCTTGGGGTGAATTTCCTATTTCCCATCCAATCATCAAGATTTTTCTTGAAGAGTGCTAATGAGGAGCTTTGTTTGATATAGATAGGTTGTTTGTTCCAGAGTATGGGAAGTCTCTGGGACATGAATCTATCCCTCCAGCATGTTCTGTTTATTGTGGAGACAAGGTTTATGTCCCTAGAGGCTATAGCTCAGAGGGATTGGGATATCTTTAAGTGGAGCATGTCCAACAGCTCTGGGTTTGACATAGTTTTGTATGTTAGGCAGCGACCGCCTCTGAGTAGGCAATATGAGAGGGAGTAAAGCTAGAGTTTTTTGAGACGGTCTGCATAGGGCATCTGTTTGAGGCCAGTAATCCTCTTTGTGAGGTATTTTTGCAGCCTTTCCAGTTGTTGTAGATGTCTTGTGAGGTACATACCAAAAGGGGTGTTGCACTGTATAATGGGTCTAATGAGTGACAAGTAGAGGGAAACAATGACCTCTTTTCTTCTGGATGAGAAACCTTTTGTGATAAGGTGTGCCATGTAGAAGGATTTCCTGACTACTGTGGTGATGTGATTATCAAAGGAGAGACTACTGTCCACCTGTGTCCCAAGGTCTCTTATCACACTTTCGGTGTTAAGTAGACTACCACCTATGTGGTAACTCATGGGTACAGAGTTTTTACCAAAGGGGATGACAATGCACTTTTTGACATTGAGCTTGAGGACATGGCTTTGTCAACAGGCATCTGTCTCAATGAGGCCCTTTTGTAGGATGTCCACATCATTAGGAGCTTCAATCATGGCTCCTAGTTTGCAGCCATCTCTGAACTTCATTAGCCAAAAACCTTCTGTGTTAGCCTGTACATCAGAAAAGTAGATACCAAACAGAAGAGGACCCAGGACTAAACCCTGTTGTACTCCACTTGTCACTGGTCTGAAGTCAGATTTGGAGTCTGCTACTTTCACAGTGTGGGTTCTGTCAGTGAGCCAGTTGGCAACCCATCTTGTGACATAGGGATTTATACCTAGTTGAGTGAGTTGATCTGTAACTCCAGAGTGGGGGATGGTGTCAAAAGCCTTGGCGAGATCTAGATAGGCTGCGTGAACCACCTTACCCTCATCTACGGCTTTGGTGACTGTTTCAAAGAAGTCAATCAGGTTTAGGAGACATGATCTGCCTTTTACAAACCCAAACTGGGTGGGGTCCAGAGTTTGGAGATTACCAATGTCTTTGTTTATAAGTTCCATGATGATATGTTCCATGGCCTTCCAAACCAGGCTCATTAGGCTAATGAGGCGGTAGTTCCTGGGGTTCGTGGTGGCTCCCCCTTTGTGGAGTGGAATACCCGTTGCTGTGCGCCATTCAGTGGGCACAAAGCCTGAGGTGAAGTTATGACTGAACATGGTACTTAGGTGGGGTGCCAGTTCATTCTGTAGTTCATGTAGAATGCAGCCTGGAATGTTGTCAGGTCCCATGTATGCTGTGTTGTTGGCTTTGGAAAGTATGTTTTTACCTGTGCAGCCATGATTACAAGAACTTTGCATTCTTCTGGTATAGACATGGGCCCTTTAGGGGGTGGGAGGTAAAGTTAGCACTGTACCTATCTGCGAGGATGTTGATGATATTAGTTGGTTCTGTATATTTAGTGCCATTGTGCTGTAACTAGTAGCAGATCTGAGTGTTGCCATTGAGATTCTGGACATAGCTATAGAATGCTTTGTGGTTGTCTTTAGAATCAATGGTGATTTTGTTTTCATAACTAGCTTTGGAGGATATTATGAGGGATCTCAGCTTCTTACTGAGGCTGACCAAGGAGTTCTTTCAGTCATGGGATTTTACTCTTTTTTGCAACAGTTTCTTTCTTCTGTTGTCGAGTTTGTTTATGGCAAGGGACCACCAGATTGTCTTCCTTTTTTTGGAAGATAGCATATTGGTTCTATTCACGATCCATGCAGTTATGTAAGTGCTTATAAAGTGCATTTTTGTAGGATTCAGCAGTCATACCTCTATTGTCCGTCTGCATGGGTGTCGTGACTTTTGCTACTTCTGTCTTAAAAAGTGTGAAGCTGGCTTTAGAGAAATTTTTTACGGTGGTTTCCCTAATGGGGGGTGGGGTGGGATGCGGATGTCCAGGCTGATTAACTTGTGGTCAGATCTGACAAATGAGGAATTGACCTCTGTTTTGGAACACCAGTCACCCACGTTGGTAATAACCAGGTCTAGGATATTGCTGCCCCTGGTCAGGGTGTGGATAAGCTGATTCAATGCGTTGGAATTTATGAATTCCAGAAAATATTGAGCAAAAGAGTTGATACATGAGTAGTTTTCCCAGTTAATGGTGGGGTAGTTGTAATCACCCATTATTAGGGTGTTGGGTTGTACCCTAATATTTTCCAGTGTATCAAGGAATGAGGAGTGGGAATCCTGGGGCATGGTGGAGGATCTGTAGCAAGTTAAAATTTGGATTGCGGTCTTACCCAGAGTTAGTGGCACTTGGATAATCTTGGATGCATTATGCTGAGCAACTAGCCTGGAGGTGTGGATATCCTTAATGAATATGGACACGCCTCCACCTTTAGTATTTTGGTCCAGGTTAGGTGGCCGAAAGGTGTAGCATGAATTATAGCCTGGTAATGCAGGGGTGCTCTCTGGAGCCTTGAACCAGGTCTCTGTAACTGCACAGATGTCGATGATCTCCATTTTAAGGAGTGCCTTGAGTCATTTAGGCACTATAGGGGTGGCAAGTGCTTTAGCCAGTATCCAGAATCCCAAGGACGACAGGTGCAGGCCATCTCTGGCAAAGTATCATGGTCTGACGATCATGACATCCCAGGCAGACAGATACTGGATCCCCTTAAAATGACACCAGAAGCTTAGCCAATTGGTGAAGTCAATCATTTTGTTCTTGTAATATGGTATCATTCTGGGTGATGGCAGTATGCTACTCAGGGCTAGGGTCATAGCTGCCTGGGCTACAAGATTGGAGAGCTCCGCCATGCCTCTTTTCATGTAGTCCAGGGAAGTACATCTCAGGTCATTCACACCAACATGGACAATGACAGATTCATATTTGTACTTGTTGTGGAGTGACCTGAGTGCATGCATTATGTGGCGGATCCTGGCACCCGACAGGCAGCTGACAGTGACTTGATCTTTGTTTAGCCTGGTGAGTGGAACATCAGTGTGCCTGACTATAGAGTCACCTATGACTAGACTGTTGGGTACGTTGTTATGCCTTATGGGCTGTGGTTGAGTGGCACACTGAGTTTGTGGTATATGTGTCATTTGGGTTGTGTTGGGGGGTGGAGGTTGCATGCTTTTCTGCTTTGGAGGTCTCTGTTGCTTGAGCAGATTTTTATTGAGAGCCTCTGCAAATGTAGGTGTGTGTTTTGTGTTGTTATGTGTGTATTTTGGTGGTGTAGGTTTTGAGGGACTATGTGATGAGTGTGGTGTGGTGCAAGTGTTTACCTTCTCCTCTTGACTATCTACTCCAGTCTTGTGCAAAGAGAGCTTTGCTTCCAGTTTGGCTATATAAATGCATCTCTCACAGGTTGTAGTGTTGGGTGGTAGGAGGACAGGGTTGTTTGTGTACATGAGGCAGTTGCTGCATTGCCCCAAGATACCCAGATTCATCAGGTAGACAGGAGAAAACACCAGGAGCTGTACCTTAGACATGCCTGGATAGGTGCTTATTTATTAAGTACTAAAAACTTTTTTTCCTCTAGACAAGTGAGGAAAGTTGAGTGCTGTAGTAATTTGTAGCTTATTTAGTGCTTTAAAACAAGTTCTGAACAAGTGCTGAGCTCAAACAGATTTGAGTTCTAAAACTAAAAAACTGGCTAGTTCTAAAAGAAATTTTGAAGAGCAGACTTTATGGCACAAGGAAATATAACAGTAGCAAATGAAAAAAACTGATTTAAACAAATTAACCAATAAAAAGATAAAAACTGAGCCCCATTCCAGCAGTCATCGATCAGACAAGTTCTAACTGCACACTCCTGCCACTAGAGTGCAGGGCAACCTTCTCCAAAAAAGATGGTCTGGATTAGTACTCAAGTTATACAAACAAAGCTAGATTCAGCAGGTCTGAATTTAGTCTGTGCTACAGCAAGCAAGGCGTACCAATTTCAGAAAGAAACAGTTCAAATAAGCAGGCACAATTAGCCTTTAACCAGAAACTCCAAGCTCAGAAGGGCAGAATCTACGCTCCCACAAGAGTGCAGACCACACCTTCTTAATGTAAAATAACTGGCCCGAAGACCAAGTGCTTAAACCAGAACTAATACATTCTTAGAATAACAGACACTAAGCCTTCAATCAGCAACTCCCAACCTAGTAGGATGTAAGCTACCTGTCCTGCCACAACAGTGCAGACCACAAACCTTCTTAATGTAAAACAACTGGTCTGAAGCCCAAGTGCTTCAGCCAAAAGCTTAGAATAACAGTTACAATTTAATCAGGTGACTAACAAGCAGTAATAAATGCAGTAGAATAAATGCAGTAAAGTAGGAAGAAACACAAATACAGTAAAAGCAGATGAATAAAGTGCATTTTTTATATAACAATAAAAAATTAGCAAACTGATTTAAACATATTACCCAATTAACCAGTAAAAAAGCTCAAAACTGAACCCTGGTCTAGCAGTCTTAAATCAGACAAGTTCTAACTGCACACTGCTGCCACTAGGGTGCAGGGGAACCTTCTCCAAAAAAGATGGTCTAGATTAGTGCTCAAGTTATACAAACAATACAAACAAAGCTAGATTCAGCATGCCTGAATCTAGTCTATGCTACAGCAAACAAGGCACGCCAATTTCAGAAAGAAACACTTCAAATAAGCAGGCACAATAATCCTTTAACCAGAAATTCCCAGCTCAGAAGGCCAGAATCTAACCTCTCCTCCTGCAAGAGTGCAGACCACAAACCTTCTTAATGCAAAATAACTGGTCTGAAGCCTAAGTGCTTAAACCGAAAGGCTTAGAATAACAGTTTAGTAGAAAATTTAGTAAAAATGTATTTGACCTGTGGATGTTATCCACCTTACAAGTACCTCTGGAAGAATTGGAAATGTATAAGCTCTGTGATGCATCTTATAACTGTGTATAACTATATTAGGAATGCCTTCATAGCCAGGTGTTCTAATACTAATACTGGCAAGTGTGTATGTGTATGTATGTATGTGTGTGAATCATGTACTGTCTGGTTCATACCAGTTTTGACCTGTATACTTCCCTTCACTCCGATTTAGTAGACCTGTTGATATCATCCACCTTAGAAGTATATTTGGAAGAGGTGAAAATGTGTAACCTCTATGGCACTTCTCATACCTATGTAGCACTATAGTAGGAATACCTAGATAGTCAGGAGTTCTACTCCTAATGCTGGCAGCTGTTTGTGTGTGTGTGAGGATCATATCATGTGTGGTTTACACCATTTTGATGTGTATACCATACATGGCTGGTGACCACCTCCTGCTGCCATTACTTTATATAGTGTAGTAACAGCATCTGCCTAACATGCAGCAGGTTAAACCATTGTACAAGCCTCTGTAGTGATGTGTCTGGAAAATCCATATGTTTGAAACCTATACGTGGTCAGAAGTGGTCTGTGTGCCTTAACAATGCCCATGTATGTGATATTATAGAAAAATAGGCCACAGTGAGTGTACTGACACATATGGCAGCATAAGGTAACAAACTTGACTGAAACATCATGCTGATAGGACGTCTGCTGCCCTCACAGGTAGCCTGCCTTGTAGGTGCAATACATGAGTACAGATGTTTGGTTTTACAAGTGAACATTAAAGGCCAGAAAATGTGTGTACTGTCATATTGTGATCCTAATTAGTATGTAACAGGAACACCTTGCATCTTAAGAGGAGTGTGTACACAATTTATATCCACTGTAAACCAGTAATGTGTCACGCATGACCTTATCTTATGCCATTTGTCCATCACAATTTGCTGGCCTCTGTCCAGACGTCTTGGCACTGACAAGTTATGAAGTATGCTACAGGAATGTTGAATTCATGTCAGATAGACCCCAGTGGTGACCACTGTGACGCAATACAGTTAACCCCAGCACGAGTGAACATGCACAACAAGCAATGAAGCTATTACATAAAGCAATATAGCTATTACTGATGGTTGTGTGCATGGTAAATTGCATGCACTTCACATGTCTGGGGCATTGCCAGGCAACAACAGAACAATGTAATACTCACCAGCTTCAGGCTACTTTCCCATATGCAGACTAGAGGGTCCTAGGTAGTTGTGAGAGGGAGTTATTGTCAGCTGACGCACATGTGGCCTTGGTAGAGGATGGATGCAGCATGTCTGCACATCTACAGTACTAATTGCAACAATACACAGTGTTATGTCCTCACCATAGCTGGGCACCTCTGTGCATTAGAAAACCCCATCCACAACTGAAATTGGACCTGACACATGCATGAAGATATACTAAAGATACATGTATGTCTGACACATTAGTGTACTAATCCCCACTGGGCCCTTGCCTCATGCTCCTCATCCAGTGTGTGTGTGTGTGTGTGTGTGTGTGTGTGTGTGTGTGTGTGTGTGTGTGTGTGTGTGGGTGTGTGGGTGTGGGTGTGTGTGTGTGTGTGTGTGTGTGTGTGTGTGTGTGTGTGTGTGTGTGTGTGTGTGTGTGTGTGTGTGTGTGTGTGCAACACACCTCCACAATGCTTCCCTCAGTGTCATAACTTGTGCGTTTGGCCTTTGGCCCAAGTGTGATGAGGAGCTCCTCGATGGGTGTCAGTGGGGGCTGGATGGCAGGGCCCCCACCTGTGGATAGCCAGTCCCTCGGTATAACAGCAGCCCATTGATGGTCATGGCATTTGAGGTTGGTGGCCCTATGCTGAACATGCTCATAGATATATTACCAAAAAATACTGAAGTGTACATATATATATATATATATATATATATATATATATATATATATATATATATGTGTGTGTGTGTGTGTGTGTGTGTGTGTGTGTGTGTGTATATATATGTATATATATATATATATATATATATATATATATATATATATAATATATATATATATATATATATATATATATATATATATATATATATATATATATATGTATACACACACACACACACACACATATATATATATATATATATATATATATATATATATATATATATGTACACTTCAGTATTTTTTGGTATTATATCTATATATTGTTGTACACAATTATGGATCTCCCTACATATCTCACTCTCTCTTTCTATGTATGTTTCTATTCATATATATATATTTATGGATACCAATCCTTTCTAATTGCACAGTTGTCTCTTCCCTATCATAAACTGGCTGTAAAGAAGGGTATGTTTGAGAAAACCTCCTCAAGCAGTACAACTGAGGTGGCTTACTGGTAAATTAGATAGGCTATAGTGTGCGGGATTCAAGACCTACAAGAGTTGTTTATTTTGTTACTAGGCAGAACAAGGACTGTTGGATACAGAGAGGTTAAGGCAGTTTTGAGCAGCTTTGAGTGTGTTTGTGCGAGTTTGTGTGACGGTAAGCAGTGCTAATGTATGGTTAAATGAAAAGGCACTTACACCATATATGCTTCGCTTACCAGTGAATAAATCTGCTTTGCATTTACATTTAAGCAATGCTGAAACCTGCTAAGCATAACTTAGTCCTGGTAACCAGTGATCACATTCCAGTCTGATAAAATAGCAGGGTAATGACACCTTTAATAAGTGTATTTAATGTTCTGTACGTAACATGCTTCTATGTGCTGTCATTACAGTAGCAAGGGGTGTGATTATACTGTAAGGGACACCTGGGTATACATGAGTAGTACCTTCATCTTTTCTCTTTGGATTTGTTTCATACATGGGTAGTATCCCAGGTTATCTGCAGTCACACTTGCATGTTATCCAGCTACAGTGCACTGGTTGACATAAATAGTTCAACAACTATGTTATCATTACATTAATACTTTTAACATTGATTTTTCAAGTAAGAGTAGATTGCAGATTGCAGTACTGGACCCATACACTCCTGCATGCAAAGCTGGACTCTGAGTACTGAGCATCTTGTTCTTGGTGTTTGAGCTGCATGTTTATATGTATTTCCTACTGGATATTGATCTGATATGCTGATATTAACTGTAGACTACTATGTTTTTGGACATGTCATTGAGGACTGCTGTTATGTAGTAATGGCATACCTTTTAGTTTCAGATGTGTATCTTTCAAAACATTCATCCTAGTGCATAACCTGTTGGCTATCTACTTTCTGTCTGTCCTCTGTACATATGTGCAGATGTCAGGTATTGCAATGGCCATACCACTATGTATGTGCCCACATTGTATTGTGCTGTGGTCCTGGACACTGCTGCTAATTCCAACATATGGGACATTCCTTAATGTGGGCCTTTCCTCATTTCCTTGCCTGTGTGAGGGACATTACTGAGGTGGTGGCCTACAGATTCACATACAGTGGATGGCAATACATCACAGAACAGGACATGTGGAGACAGCCAACTAACATGGGGGGCATATACTCAGATTTGTGAACAGATTCTATGTCATCATTGTTGTTATACACATGATGGATTGAGAGATTGACAGGGTTTGTGTGGAATTGCATTTAATGTATGACGTGATTAATCAGTTGTGGACTCTGGGGAACACAGTCAGTAAATACTCACATCTATTGATATTACCAATGTCATATTCCTCATAAAGAATGTTGCAACAAACCCAGCGACATCTGCATCTGTCTCAATGTATGACAGCAGGTTGACCAATCTAACCCTGTGTTTGTGCCTCTGTTCCCACCTAGTGATATAGGGGTTGATGCCAAGCTTAGTGAGTGAGGAATGTTATCAAAGGCTTTGGCCAGATCAATGTAGGCTGTATGTGTCACCTTGCCTTTATCCACAGTTCAGGTGACTGACAGCAAGAAGATGACCAGGTTGAATGAGGGAGTATGACCTACCCTTCACAAAGGTAAACTGTGTGGGATCCTGAGTCTGCAGATTCCCAAATCCCTGTTTATTAGATGCATGATGACACATTCCATAGCTTTGCATAAAAAGACTTGTCAGGCAGTT
Organism: Protopterus annectens; assembly: GCF_019279795.1. Taxonomy (NCBI): domain Eukaryota; kingdom Metazoa; phylum Chordata; order Ceratodontiformes; family Protopteridae; genus Protopterus; species Protopterus annectens. The sequence continues at coordinate 220,682,112 of NC_056738.1, forward strand.
GGGGCGGTATTTCCCAGGGTTTGTAGTTACACCTCGTTTGTGAAGAGGGGTGACTGTAACAGTGCACAGTTCAGCAGAGACAAAGCCTGAGGTGAGGCTGTGCTTGAACAGGACACAAAGATTAGGTGCCAGGTCACTCTGTAGTTCATGCAGAACACAGCCAGTGATATTCTCAGGTCCCATAGAAGCTGTATTCTTGGCCTTGGACAGTGGTGTTTTAACCTGTACTGCAGTAATACTGGGTGCCTGGTGGTGCACAAGTATTGTGATCGGTCCTTTGGAGGGTAGTTAATGGCAATGTTTGCACTCAAGATGCCGGTCAGTATATTGGCATTATTTGTTGGCTCAGTCTGGGAGGTACCATTGTCTAGTAGCTCAGAATAATTTGTGGTATTGCCATGGAGATTCGTTACATAACTGTATGAGGCCTTGTGGTTGTCTTTAGTATGTGCTCCAATTCTGGTCTCACAGCTAACTTTGTAGTATTTGATGAGGGATCTCAACTATTCATGTTGTACAGTTTCTTTATGGCAGGGGACTACCAGATCAGATTCCTTTTTTTTTTGGAGGAGAGGGTCCTGGTTGTATTGGGTAAGGGGGTATCCATGCATATGTGTACATGTTCATAGTGCATTGTTGCTTGATTCAGCTGTCATGCAACTAGTCTCCATTTGCATGGCTGCTGTGAGTTTAGCCACCTCTGATTTTATGAGGCTAAAGTTAGCTTTGGAAAGGATTTGCATGGTGGTTACCTGTGTAGTGGGAGTATGAGGTCTGTGGATTTCCAAAGGTGATTAATTTGTGTTCAAATATAACAAGGGAGGTGTTGACTATTGGTGTAGAGCAACAGTCACCCATGTTAGGAAGGACCATGTCGATGTGATGGGCATGTGCATTGGTACATGAGTAGCTTTCCCACTTAATGGTGAGGTAGTTGAAGTCAACCAGTATGATAGTGTAAGGTTGAACACTAATATTCTCCAGGGTGTTTATGGACATGGAGTGTGAGTCTTGGGACATGTATGGAGACCTATAGCAGGCTACAACCTGAACCACTGTCTTACCCAATGTCAGCTACGACTGCAAGATTTGTAATGCATAATGCTAGTCTACCATTCTGAAGGTGTGTGCATCCTTTATGAATATGAAAATACCACCATATTTGGAGCTTCAGTCCATGTTCTGCAGCCAAAAGTTGTGGAATTGTTTATAGGCTGGTACTGCATGAGTACTTCCTGCTGCCTTTAACTAGGTTTCTGTTACAGCACAGATGTCATTGTTCCCCATTTTAAGTAATACTTCCAGTGAGTGAATTTCCAGATTTAGAATTCCAGTGTGCAGCAGCATGACCCTCTGATTGCATGTCTTTGTAGCTGTCATATATTTATGTATACTTATGTATACATATATATTTATATATATATATATATATATATATATATATATATATATATATATATATATATATGTGTGTGTGTGTGTGTGTGTGTGTGTATGGATTTATTAACCTTTCTATACATATGTATGTATGCATATATGTGGATATCAATGTGGATGTATATCTCTTTCTCTCTCTCTCCCTCTGTATATATATATATATATATATATATATATATATATTTATATGACTAAGAAATGAACTTAATGACAAAAACAGCATTCAAAGCATAGTAAATCACAGCAACAACTTTTGTAGTACTTTAGCGCTTTTGTCTTATTTATTTTCAAGACTTCTTCAGAAAGACGTTTCATAACTATGTTAGTTATGAATTGGACACTAATATTCTCTAATAATAATAATATAAATGAAGCATAGTTATGAAACATGCCTTTCTGAAGAAGTCTTGATAATAAATAAGATGAAAGCACTAAAGTACTACAAGAGTTGATGTGATTTACTATTCTTTGAATGCTGTTACTGTCACAATGTTCATTTCTTAGTTAAAATTTCTTCTCTTTGTTTATTTTTGAGTGCGGTTAATTTTATATATATATATATATATATATATATATATATATATATATATATATATATATATATGTATCATGTATATATTTGTCCACATATATGGATCACCATACATATATACATGGACATATAGATTACCTGACTGATTCTACAGACTCCTTTCATGCTGTTGGATGACTATACTAACTGATATGTTTGGAATGTCATCACTATTTTGTAAGGCTCAGATGGTGTAATGGTACATTGCTTTGATCATAGTTTACAAGGACCTGGGGCCATGACTTGGCAGGCCTTATTATTTTTTTGCAAGGTAGAACAGTTCTGTTGTGGAGGAAGGAATAAGGGCAATAATTGCAAGAGGTCCCTAGTTTGGGCCCCTTCACCCCCATTTACACAGCATTTGGTCAGATTTGTTGCAGTAAGAGGTTCAGAGTGTGGATTCGAAGTCCAACTGCACTACATTCATATATATATATATATATATGTATATATATATATATATATATATATATATATATATACATTTATATGTTTTATTCATATATATATATATATATATATATATATATATATATATATATATATATATACATATATATATATATATATATATATATATATATATATATATATATATACATACATATACATATATATATATATATATATATATATATATATATATATATATATATATATGGGTCTACTTCTAATGACCGAACGATTCGCCGACAGTGAAATCACCGACATGAAACGACCGACAACGCAGTTGACCGACACGCGCGAATCCCGACAGACGGAAGACCGACAAGGGGAATGTGTAAGGGCGACCTGGTAAGTATGCGATAGTGAGGGATTTAGGAGTAGGGAGCGGACAGGTAAGTGTGCAATACTCAGGGATGTAGGGTTAGGGTGTGTGATAGGTGAGTGTGCGGTAGTGTCGGAGCTTGGGGTTCGGGGTGTGTAAGTGAGTTAGGGTTAGGATGCAGGTAGGGAGAGTGTGCGGTAGTGTCGGAGCTTGGGGTTCGAGGTGTGTAAGTGAGTTAGGGTTAGGGTGCAGGTAGGGAGAGTGTGCGGTAGTGTCGGACCTTAGGGTTAGGGTTTGGGTTAGGGCTAGTGGATATGTGTTGTAGTGTACTGTGTTGTTTACGTGTAGTGTGTCGGTGTTATGGTGTTCGGTGTTTCGCGTTGTCGGGTTTGTGTGTTGTCGGTTTTCTGGCGTCGGTGATTTCTGTGTCGGGGAATCGTTGGTTCGGTCTTTAGAAGTAGACCCATATATATATACATACATACATATGCATATGCATATATAAATACATTTTCCCTACTGTTGAACGACTGTGCTGCATGATATGTTTGAAAAAACATCAGACATATTTACAGTAGATATGTGGTAAATTGCTGTGGCTATGGTGTGCAGGGTCATGGGTTTAAGGGCTGATTATTTTGTTGTTGGGCAGAACAAGGGCTGTTGGATACAGAGTGATTAAGGCACTTTTAAGCAGTTGTAAGTGGGTCTGTGCAGGTTTGTGTGATGGTAAGCAATGCAAATTTCCAGTTAAATATGCTTACAGACAGTTAGCTTTAAAAATGCTTAATCTGTGTAGGCACAGCTTACTCCTGCTTACCCCTGTGCTAATTTCTTTAAAAGAAAAGAAAAAAGGGGTGATAAGAATGTGGTGAAAAGGGGGGCATACCGAGGGGAAGACAGTAGGGAAAGTATCTAGGGATGTGCAGGATGGGTGTAGGGAAGGTCCATAGCTGTAATTTTCTTCTGCAGCAACAGCTGTGCATATATACTGAATTTGGAGGTATATTTGGACACTCATGCCTCTGAGAGAGTGGTGAGGACAACAATAATGCATTGTGAAGCTAATTAGATGAGATTACATGTGCCTAGTGGACTCATGTGCGAAATGGACTGCTATGTATGAGGCAATTTTTTTATTTTTTTTGGGAACAGATTACCCTTTTTTTAAGGTGAGAGTGGGATGTTGGGGAAGGACAGTAGGTATATTTGGAGAGGTAGGTTTGGTAGGAAGACAGAGAAGACAGACAAGACAGCATACAGAGGCAGTATATGACACTTGGCGGGTAAACACCTTGGATGGAGAGGGATGTTTGGAAATCAGAAGACATGAGCCCCGAAATAGAAACAGTGGGAGTGAGATCCCCACCCTTGGCCAGTCACCACTGCACCTTCATGGCTCCAAAGGTGGCTGTGTTGGGGGCTGAGCAGAAGAGGCAGGATGACCATCTAATTGTGCCAAGTGGCCCTCAAGTTGGTGTAGCAGATCTCCAAACTCCTTTCGGAGCTTGCTACGCACCAATTCCCAGACCTGGCTTCGGTTAACGGTATCCTGTCTGTGCCCTCTCCTGGGGGAGGATGATCCTCATCTCCTGAGGTGGTGCTACCTGAAGGTGGTGCAGGACCAGCAGACGAGGAGGTCCTGGGTTGGTTCCAAGATGTGCTGGGTCCGGGAGCCATGGCCAGATGAGGAGGGAGAGGTGGGTCCGTTTGGACTGGCCTCCCCAAACATGCTATGATATTGCAGTTTTAGAACATATGTCAGTTAGTAATAGTCAACACAATCCAGGTTTAGTTATAACAGCATGCATAGATATTCCCATTAACCCAAAAACGAGAGATGTGGAACAGTTGCATAGCAAACAGAACACATGCATATATGGAACCACAGTGGCCATTACAACAGCATGCAGGTTACATTGATAGCAACAGGCCACCAATGATAGTATTTCAACATGGAACAATAATAGAAACACATTTCAATATTTGTTGACCAATACTACATATTCTCAATACATACTTACAGAAATCTGTTATTATCTAGGCTTAGCTGGTTTCTCTGTACTGAATGATAATTGTTCCATTCAGCTACATAATGAGCCTGTAAGATAAGACTTTGCATGTATTCAGCAAATCAGAGAGGTGCTCCTTGACTGATGTGGCTCCAGTATGGAATGCACCTTTGTGAATGCTTTAGATTTCTTCCATAGACTCTAATGTAGCACATAAGACAGAATCTTGGTATGATTTTTAACAGCTCTTGCCATTTGGGCAAATTGATTTGCAGATTAAACAATATATTTTCTGAAGATATTTGCATTTTTTGAATGAGTTAGTCCCACGAGCTATGGACTGGTCTGCTGCAAGTGCTTGCATGCTAGTAGATGACATCTCACTTGCTTTCTACCACTTGCTGTAAATGGCAAGGGTCCTAACTACCACTAACCTGATCCTAGTTAATTACCTATCCCTCCCACCAATTGACCATGCCAGCCTGCATAGCCCTACCAGAACCCCAAATCAAATCCTAAAACTACCAACCCATCCTTTACCCAGACCACAGCATTCCCCTCTCTAACCTTAAGATCCCTATCACACCATAGCCCTTACCCCTGGATTCAGTAAACTTCCGTGCAGGAATAGCTTATTCCTGCATGGAAGGGACCATTCCCATGCAGCACAGCAGCGTGCCATGCATATTCATGAAGGCGTGCTGCCATGCTGTAATGCAGACACAGTTCTGTGTACGAGTGCAGGGGATGTATCTGACAGCAGTGCTCTCACAATACACATGTCCCCTGCACACCAGAATTGCCGTACGGAAATTTAAATAGAGCAAGATCACTCATAACACCTCTCAAACCATTGGGGTAAGAAAAGTGGACAAAGCCATAAGGGACAATTGTCCCTACAAACCCTGAAATTTGATAGAATAACAGGTTTAACATTAGCATGAATTTCCGACAGGGTATGAGGTACATAACGCACACCTCCCCACCCATCAGAGTAAGAAATCTGGACAAAGTCATAAGAAACAATTGTCCCTACAAACCCAGAAAGTCGATAGAATAACAGGTTTATCATTAGCATGGATATTCTGAAGGGTACGAAGTAAAAAACACGAAAATATTTTTTTTTCAGATGTGCAATAAAGTTTAATCGTAGCTGCATGGGTGTGCCTGTTGCTTAGCTATGCTTAGCCCAGCTGAAATGGCATGATAAGTTAAATAGCAGTAGACATCGAATGTAAGCATAAGTGCAATAGTGTACTGGTTAGCGCATACACCTTGCCTGTATTAATTCGTGGTTCAAGCCTCACAAAAGCCATTTCCATTTTGTATGTGCAAACATTACAATTTTAATTTATTTGTATATTTATGTATGAAGTAATTTATATTTCTCAACCAGAGTAGTGTATTAGGCCCAGATGTAATGTGTCAGTGTAATAAAGTAGTGAAACTCCCATATAAACACAAGTGCCCCATAGAGTACAATCACACAAGAATAAATGTAATTAAGGCACATCGGGGGATTTCAGGGAAGGTAAACAAATTTATATTATGTAATGAATGATGAATCAATCCCATACAGGTGATAGTCTAATAAAATAAAACATAAGCAATCCTAAGCATTGCACAGCTATGCTGACCGGGTGTAAGCATTGTGTACATATGAATAGTAAGCAATGATTAGCCCAACTAGGTGGATTTTCCCATCAGTAAGCAGTGCTTAAGCTGCCCCTTTAAGCACTGCCAACCTTAGCTAAGCAGATTTTTCTGTAGCTTAGTTTAGCTCAGCATATTCAATCATGGCAAAGGGTGGGAAATCAGCTCTACAGGTGGGAATACAGCTCATAACTGGTTGCAGCTCCCCACTGTAAGCAGTATGGCAGGTGTTGGAGAGGGTATGTGCTTTTGGTTGCAGCACTGAGGCATACAGGAGTCCAAAGTCATGGTAGGACTCCTGGTAAAAAAAAAATGACATGATACTGCTGCAGGACCAGTACCAGGGCTCCCAATATAAAGCGGAAGCCTGGGAAAGTATTGCCCATGATCTCACCAGTGCGACTGGTATTCCTTGGACTGGTGAGCAGGTCCAGCACCATTATGCCAACTTGAAACGGAGGAAGAGGGAGCTCTTGGAACAGTAGGTCCAAGAAGGAAGACAGAGGGGGATGTCCCAGCAGTGTGTAAGTATTCATAGCAATAACTGTTTACCAAAGTCCAGCCTGTGTATGTGATGAATAGGTATGCCTAAATGTTTCTCTATTTTCATTACAGCTCCAGCTGAGTGAGCTCCGAACCAGGAAGCCCATGCCAGTAGGTTGCAAAGGCTGCATCATGAGGCTGATGAGTAACAATCCTGCTTGTAGTAGTCACACAAAATAAATATAAAGGAGTAGAATGTCACCTGGCAGAATAAAAAATGTGTATGGTTGTACTGAATAAACCAGACAATACAACAGTAATAGTCCCACATAGGTCATATTTAAATAAAACTGCAACTGCCTGGCAATAATGTTCTAAATCCTGGACTGGTTGTGTGTTGCATTCACCAAGATCTGATATCTGAATAGTAATGTCATGTTAACACTGTGTTACATAAAAAAATATGTATAGGAATGTCTGTATAAGAATGTTGTAATTACAAGGTCAGATTGTACAACCAAGAGAGACATAGAAATAAAACATTGAAGGAAGTGGCAGAAGTTTTGCAATAGCTCACTATGATGAAATACAGATTGTTGCATTTTTAGCAGACACAGCCATGGTTCAAATCCTGGGAGTGGTAGTGAGCTGTATGCATAATTTCAACTAGGATTTTGTGAATATGTGTAGAAACAGTCAGGTAGTGTTTACAAACATTCCCCCCACAGGTCTTCCAGGTAAGAGAACTATAACTGCCTGGCAATAAAGTTCTAAATCCTGGACTACTTGTGTTTACTCTGGTATTGTATGTCTTGACATGTTGCATTACCGATATCTGATATCTGTATAGTAATGTTGTGTTAACCACTGTTTCCCACACTGTGATACATAAAAATATGTCTAGGAATGTCTGTAAATGAATGTTGTAATTACAAGGTCAGATTGTACAACCAAGAGAGACTTAGAAAGAAAACAGTGAAGGAAAAAGAATCCGGTTCTGAATAGTTCACTTGGATGAAATACAAATTGTTGTATTTTTAGCAGACACAGCCATGGTTCAAATCCCGAGAGTGGTAGCTATATGTATAATTTCAACTAGGATTTTGTGAATATGTGTAGAAACTGTCAGGTAGTGTCAAAAAACATTCCCCCCACAGGTCTTCCAGGTAAGAAAAGTAGAATGTAGCTATAAGATGGTGGAATTATACACTATGCACTAACATAACACTGCCCAGACCAAGGCCATAGGGTATTGTAATAATACCTGTAGAGTAATGATTAGGGCAATGATCATTAAATTTGTGAGCACTGCAAGGATATACAAGTTGTTAAATGACATCTCTCTCTCCCCCCTACCATATCTGTAACAATCTAAATACACAATTCAATGGGTATGTTTTACACCATACCTGCTATGTAGTACACTTAATGATAGTGTGGTTTATGTCATATATAAAGGCACATCTAAATGCGGAAGATGCCAACAATGTAAATATATTAATGAAGCCAGGTCCATCAGACTAGATGACATAAACCACACTATCATTAAGTGTAAGATGGGGAATTGTAATACAAAACAGGTGGTTTATGCAGCTATGTGTAATAGATGCACTGCATACTATATTGGTAAAATGGAAAGACAGCTGAAAAAACGAATTTACGAGCATCAATACAAAATACAGAAGTGTGATACTAAAAATGCGTTATACAGACACATTTCAGAGAAAGGGAAAGATCATGGTTTCACATTTGCAATTATTGATCAGATCACCCACATACCTTTTGGAGGAAATTGGAAAATGATGTTGGCACTATGTGAAAGCAGGTGGCAGATCTACACCGATTCTACTAGATGGCCTGGTTTAAATGATTTCATTAGTATAAAACCTTTTTTAGCTTTATCATAAAGTTTCATGTATTGTATTTATGACTATATATTACATATTTTCATTGTTTTAACATCACAAGAGTTTTATCTATTATATACTATGTATTAGTTAGTACAGGAAATATACTTTATTCATAAGCCTGTTTTTTTAACATATTTAAGAATGTTATTCCTGCATCCACACATCCACACACGTCTTTTTATTAACAAGGGAGATTTAATTATTTATTTTTTTATTGAATTTTTATTGTATTTTAGTAGTTATAGGTATTAGGTTGCTGCTAGTCCTATAAATAGTATATGCATGGATATGTATTCCTTTAAGGTTTTTGGCATTTTTTTCTTCAATTAATCCATTAATTAATCAATTAGATGACTATAAAATGGAGAATGCCTTACAATTATTTGTTCTGAAGAAGACTGTGATGTACAGTTGAAAGCGCTTAACCAGTATTTACTCTGTGTTCGTGTGATAATAACATAATTTCTACATCCTTGTGTACAAGCGGTTTATCCAGCGTTCAGCATATCCAGGATTTTGGTTATAGAGTTGGTGTTCATTTGAAATTATTTTTTTTTATGAATTAATTAAACAAATGGGTTGCTAAAATAAAAAAAAAAATGCATTTAAAATTATTTAAAGCTCTCTCTAGATATATATATATATATATATATATATATATATATATATATATATAGATATTTAAATATATATATATATATATATATATATATATATATATATATATATATATATATATATACTCAACAATGGTGAGCTATACAAATCAGTAAGGTGCATATAGGATTTATAAAATCAGCAAATTCCCATGTTCTTAGCCAGTTTGGAGCAGCCTCTCTAATCTGCATATGTGAAAATAAGCAGATAGAAGCATGATGGATTTATGAGGCCTATGTGCCAAGTTTTACTATGAAGCTAAGCAAGTTATTACATTATTAGAATACTCTCCAGGACTTCATTTTTATCATGAGATCTCAGCACAAGTCTTCCACGCCTCTCTTTAATCATACTTCCCCTCACAAGTGTTCCCACCTGTGTGACTTATTTGTGAAGGCTAATGCAATCTTTGGAGAATGGAACACTTTGGCATGTGGATTTAGTCAATGAGCAGTCATTGACTGGAGGGTGAGTAAACCTCCCTATTTCCAGACAGAACGTTCATCTCAGATTAAAAAAAGTCTGCTTCCTAGAGAGCTAGAGAATACAGACAAAACATTAACAGACTGTAGAGAAATCCTCACTGCATAGCAAATCCATTTTCTTTTTCTGCAGCCAGCTGAAGTAGCAACTTATGAAACAGTATAGGCCACCATAGAACAATAATACAATCATTAAATAAAGTATAAGCTAAAACCCAGTCTTTGAGAATGAAACAATGACAACTGTACCAAAGGGTAAAAGGTCTGAATACAGTGGAATACATGCAGCAGCAGCAACAAATGTGAAAAAAAACTTGATAGCATGGGATACAGAACAAGCACATAGGATGTAATGAACTAAGATGTGAGCTAATCAATACTTTGAGAGAGATTTTAATAATGGGATTATAGGGAATGGATGAACAGAAGAAGAGATATAGATTTCATGAGGTGCTTCAGGGAAAATAGGGGAGAAGGGGAAACACACAGTTACAGATAGGAGCAAGACATGGACTAGAAGAGAGCACAGACCTTTCTTCTTGAAATAAAGAATGGGATGTATTGGGCTGTAGGGGTAAAGGGACTCAAGTGTAGGCTTGGCTAAAGAATCTTGGTCAGACTTGGAATGGGGAACTCAGATTATCGGGGAAGGGTTTTGTTAGGATAAGAACACTGACAGGCAAAGTAGGGAGGGCAAATGTCATCAAAAAAGAATTCCAATTCAGTTGGCACATAAATATATGGAAATGTTCACACTTTATCAATCAGAAGAAAATAAATTAAAACTATCTAACCTGAAGGGTGACGACAGCTTGCTTATCTATAATTGCCATTGTGTCAGAATCCTAGAAGTGCTCCCAAACAACAAGGTAAGAGTAGGAAAGTGATGTATCAATATAGGCTTGCCTCTTATCAGGGGTAAAAGACCACAGTTGTGAAGATACTTGCTGGCTTCCTTTTTTTTAGTTAATTTTGTTTTATTTTGTATTAATATCTGTTAACTGGATAAATGAGTTGGATCATAGACTCTTTTCAGCCATGATCTGCCCCACAAATGCATTGGTAAATGTTTTATATGTAAATATATGGAATATTTAGTATAGCCAGTGCATTAGTATGTACATACCAGAGAAGGCCCGCACAAACAAAGAGAGAACATATAAACTCCACATAGACAGTGAGTGGAACTCTGGACTGAGTCCTAGATCTGTGAGGCAGAGATTTTTACTCTGAGCAACCATGCATACTGTGATAAAGTTAAGCAATTTTTACCCACCAAACAGGGATGGGAGTGTCTTTACAAAACTTTACTTGAACATTGAAACCAAGCAGAGGGGAAAATAGAAACCAAACATATTGGGGATTACAGTGTTATACTCTGTTAAATGTAAGTACCATTATAAGAAGAATGACAGTCTTAAGGCAGTGGTGAGATATGGGAATTGGCAAGATATTTGGAGGAAATTATACCTTCACAGGAAGCAGACATTTCCCAGCTTTGTCATCTGAATACGTTTCTGGGAATAAGGCTGCATATCAATATGGTAAAGGAAGCAATAGTACAGGAAAAGAGAATGCCTGGTTATGCTCCAGTCCTATGGTTCTAAGTCTAGTGGGGTCACCAGGATGATATGGCACTGTAGATAAGCAAACAACAAAAGGGGAAGCATGTAACAAGATAATAGACTCTGAATAGTAGCAATTCAAGTGACTGAGGAAAATCAAACAAAAGTCGAGAATTAGAAGAAGTTTGGTTGGAGGGTGTAAAAGTGGAAGCAAGAGGTAGATTAACATTGCTGTAATGTCGAAGAAGAAGGCAACGGTACAAGTGTGAAAGGAGGAGGATGCCCTGCTTGTCTTAAAAAAGATACCCTGGCAGAATGAAGAACACAGAAAATCCTTATAAACAAAAGCAATGGTATTCAAGATGCCCTCTGTAGAAATGTACATAACTAACCTCCTGTGCTCACTCGCTCACTGTCATTCATTAACAAGTATAATCTAGTAAATATCAGCTGAAATTGATGTAGTGGTACATGAGAAAATTTAGTTAACAAAGATATTGAAAGACAGAGTAAATGGCGAGAGAAAAGAAAATTAAGAAAAGACATGGATCATGAAAATCAGAGTTTTAATTCATTCTAAGTAAAACTATCTGCAGAGGATAACAGATTGTTTTGGGATGGAATGGAGGCAGATGGTTCTAAACTGGGAAAGGAATACCATTGGAACCCAGATAAGCTGATCTCCAGGAGGAAGAATAAAAGGCTATTAGGAAGATAAAACTAGGAAAGGGAGTGGAGCCCAGTGTTTTCCCCATATTGTTCTAGAGGTAAGTAAGTCATGCACAACAAGAGGCCTTGACTGAAGCATTTAAGACAGTCAACAAAGGAAGAATGTCATGTGAGCAACAGTAGTAGCCATTTTAAATGGCAGGAAAGAGTTAACAGATACTGTAAACTACAGGCCTGTCTCATTAATGAATAGTGATGTAAAATCAGCAAAGACATCAGTATTGTGACTAGAAATTGTACTCCTACAACCCACTGAACAGCTCAATGAGGATTTGTGAAATGGATGCATGTGACTGACAAGTGATGAGCACTAATAAACTTTATGAGATAGGTGAAAAATGGGCTGGAAAAAAAAAATAGGGCCTATCCAGTTACACACTGTCCTCAAGCCTCTTCATATCTGAGATCAAATCACTAGCAACAGAGGTCAGATGTAGATTGAAAAATCATGGAGACAGCCAATAGAGTTGGGTCATTTGTTTTCATGAAGAGCTGCATTATAATGAGAGAAGAGGAAAGAGGAGTACCTGAAACAGCCCTGCAAGCTTTCAAAATTCACTTGAGTTTCTGTTTTGCAATGTAACTGAAAAAAAGCAGATTTTTTTGTGGCCGAGTCATAAGAGATGAAGTTCCTTAATAATTTCTGAAGAAAAACAGAGCTCAATATATTTAGCCTTGTTAATTTTACTGGAAAAAAGGGGACAATGTTTTAAAGGTCAGAAATGAGCAAATAGGAATCTATGCAACTTGGAAGTTAATATATGCAGGTATTTATGCAACAAGTAGAAAGTAAAATAATAAAATAATTGCAGCGTGAGCACAATGTAATAAGAAAAACATATTCACTCTAGTGTCCTGGCTAAAATAGTAAAAAAATAAATAATTAAAAAAAATTACATATATATATACACACACACACACACACACACACACACAGATATATATATATATATATATATATATATATATATATATATATATATATATATATATATTTTTTTTTTTTTATTAATAAATGTGAGTACCTGAGAATAGAGAGGGGGAAAGTTGTTGCAATTTTGAGGAGAATTAATGTTGTGAGGATTGTGATATATTCACTAGTTCCACATGTACGTCAGACTCTACCTGAGCCATCTGGAAACACAGTACTGGGGTGTTCAGGGAAATCTAGATGTATTTGTGAGATACCACAGGCATGTGAAGAAGAAAACAAGAGCACAGCGAAGACAGGGAGTGTGGCGGTTTGGCTTCATAGGTTTTGTATTAGCCTTTAGTAATAGACAATGGATATGAGAGATAGAAAGTGGAGATAGAAATTGGGGCTACAGAGAGATAAAAAGGAAGAGCTGAGAGTGTTTTGTGAGAAAATAACAAATATGGAACAGGGTTACTGAGAAGGGAGTATGAAATGGGGTAAACTAGGAAGTGAGTAACTTGGGTGAAGGTAAAAAAAGATGATTTTCCTGAGCATAGATGATGTAGGAAAATGTCAAAAAAGAAAAAAAAAACAATTAAAAGAGATAAGTCCTAACTAGAACTAAGACTGACTGATAAGAGTGGAATAAAGTCATTTTCCATGCTTATAGAGTAGACTAGTGCTGCAGAAAAATGACTAGTGGAAACATGGTTGCAAAGAAGAAAGGGTGAGATCCAGATGAGGACTGGCAAGATAAAGACATGAAACCATTAAGAGTGCAGTACAGATTAAGAAAGATGTGGGTATAACAATATCAAACCTAACTTTAAAGCTAACTGTTGGTGTGAAGGAGGTATTGCAAACTAGACGAAAAGCATAGATGGTTATTGTTTTTGATAGACAAGAATGGAATAATATATGAGAATGGAAAGCATGTTACAATCTTTAAAGGTGATACAGTATGTGGGGAAAAACATACACAAAATTACTTCATAGTCTGTACATAACCCAGGAAAGACAAGAGAAAGAGACTCACAAGAGAGACAGTCATGGCAGCAGATGTGGCCAGGCAGAATGATGAAAATGTATTTTAGCTAGAGATCTGGAGTGAATCAGAACTAAATCCAGTGCATCCACTGTGTTCAACAAAAAAAATTATATTTTAAGGCTGCATTGCACTTTTTCAAACTGTATTTTAATTTCTGCTTCAATTTTGCAGTTTTTACTGCTGTGACTGTTTTTTTCTGTACTTTGACTTTCTAGTACTTCTGTATTTCATAGCATAGGCTAGATTCAGATTTGCTGAATCTAGGTTGTTTGGTATTACTTGAGTACTGAAACCAGCCATCTTACATTAAGAAGGTCCTCCGGCAACCTTGTGGCAGACATATATAGCCCAAGACCCATCTGAGTTGGGAACTGCTGGAAAAAAGGCTCAGTGTTGGGCTTTCCTATTGGTTAATTTGTGTTAAAATTGTTTAACTTCGCTTATGTTTAAGCGCCAGATTTGTGTGTAGCTATGCACTGCTCTGCAGGGTTTAGCACTGCCATGTAGAGATGCAAATGCTTAGAAACACAATTTTCCCTTGATACCTACTAGAGAACCATCCTTAGCTGCACTGCCTCTCTGTGTGCAATGCAGTTGTGCATTTCTGCCTACCAAGCAACTCAGTTGTACATTCTGAGGCATTGCCACAGTCTTCCACACTTAGCCTACCACAGAATCGCCACCTTTGTTAGGCTCACAAGCAAACCCCCATCTATCTAGCCCATCCCCACTAGTTACTACAGTATATACCTGTCATAATGGATGGACAGTTTCCCACCATTTCTCCAGCCATCCTGATTGACATGGACACTCTGAAACAATGTAGTAATTGCCTCATGTATACTCCCAACCATTTGCTCCTAAAGCAAACAGACACAGCATTTGTGAGATGTAACTATACCATGAAATTAGAATCAGTCCTCTCACATAGCAATATACAAGTCATACAACAAGTTGACAGCATGCACAACTTACTCTCACACGATAAGGTCAAGTCACATAAACCCACATATGTGGAGGTGCTCACTAAGAGCCTATCAAAAGACCAGAGACCTCCTAAGCACAAACAACATGCACATATTGGTAAATGAACAGAATTCACCACTACACATAACACATACATATCAGAGTCTCAACAATTAAGACCCCTAAAGCAAAACATATATAAACCTAATGTTTTGGTCATAGGCGACTCAATAGTGAGACACAGATGTTCCCCTCACCAGGAACATCTGTGTGTCCATCAAGGATTAGGACGCAGTCAGCTGCCTGTCAGGTGCCAGGATCCATCAAATCACGTAAGCATTCAAGTCACTTAGCAACAAGTACCGTTATGACTCTGTTATAGTACATGTCGGTGTGAATGACTTAAGCGTACCTGTCTGGACTATATGAAGATAAATATGACTGAACTCTCAGATTATGAGTCCCAGGCAGGTGTGGCCCTAGCACTAAGCAACATTCTACCTTCACCTAGGATGATGCCACAATGCAAACAAAAAATTATTGATTTCAAAAACTGGCTTAGCTTCTGGTGTCACTCCAGGGGGATTTAGTATCTGTCTGCTTGGGAAGACATAGTCGACAGTCCACACCAGAGATGGCCTTCACTTGTCTCTTTAAGACTTTTGGATACTGGCAAAGAACCTTACCTCCCTCATCGTGCCTTTTTTAGGCAATGTCCAAACAACAAACTTCTGATGTAAAGGAATCCACCAAAGACAAACTCAAGGTCATGCTGCTTAATGCTAGGAGCTTAAACAGTAAACTGCACTACCTTGAAGCACTCCTCACCCTGGAGGATTCTGACATCTGTGCAGACATAGAGACTTGGTGCAAGGCCACTGAAGGCACCCCATCCGTACAAGGCTAAAATGCCTTTCACAAGTTCAGACCCTGAAATGAGCATGAAAGAACCAAAGAAGGAGGTGTATCCATCTTCATTAAATCCAAATACACCTCAAGACTGGTGAAACAGTAAGACTCTCTTGATCTACTACAGGTGCAAATAACTATAGGTAAACTACACATCCACATCATTGCTAGTTACAAGTCCCATCATAAACCAGGAGAAGCTCACTGCCTGCCCAGACTTGCTAGAGTCACTTAGTATACAGACAAATACCTTGGTGATGGGAGAGTTCAACTATATTTCCATTGATTGGGTAACTTACATGAGCACAAACATGATCACTATGAGGTTCCTGGACTTTGTTAATTCAAATGCCCTGGAACAGTTGGTCCACAATTCCACAAGGGGCTCAAATGTCCTGAATCTAGTAGTCACCAACATGTGGGTCACTGCACTACACCCTGTGTATTGCCCTCCCTAGTAAGATAATACCATAAATGTGTCTTGGTTGAAGTAAAGCTCAATCCTGACACCCCACAGGAGTAAAAAATCAAAAAAATTCTCCAAAGCAAACTATTGTCTACTAAGTGATGGCATAAAAACTTTCAAAGCCCCTGCCAACATAGCCAACAAAATTTCTATGCAGGGGAATGCACAAATGTCCTATATAGCCACTTAAACAAATGCATTGACGTGGCTGATCCCAACAGGAACAAAATCATGTCTTGCCAAAAAAAAAAAACAGCCATCATGGTGGACTCTAAGTATAAATAAGCTATACAACAAAAGAAATAAACTGATATCTATGAGTAGGAGGGAACTTACTCATCAGACGAAGAATACCCTCCACAGCTTGAACAAGCAAATCAGATATTGTGTTAAGTCCTCTAAGGCTAGCTATGAGTCTAAATTAGCTAAAACATCCAAAACTTAAAAGGGAATGCCCAGATTTGTGAAAAACTTATAGTGGATGGTACCACTCACACTGAACCTGAGAAATTACCAACTTGCTAGCCAGCAGATTTGGCAATAACTTCACCCCTCTGTCTCCATCAGACATACCCCAAAGCATTTGTGACACCAGTCCTTTACCGAGAATCTCCAAATAACAGGTCATGCAAGCATTCTCCAAGGCCAAAATACAGCCTCTGTGGGACCAGATAACATCCCAGGCTGCTTACTGAACAATCTAAAACAAGACCTAGTGGAACCACTCAGCACTCTCTTTAACCAAAGCCTGAGAACTGGCTTTATCCCAGCAGAGTGGAGATCAGCAACAGTAATCTGCTTGCACAAGGGGAGGGGGGGGTTCATCAACTGACCCTGGGAACTATTGACCCATAAGCCTAACCAGCCTTATCTGGAAGGCCATGGAAAGAATCATCATGAACCTTATCCTCAAGGACATAAGCAACCTTCAAACCCTTGATCTGACCCAGTTTGGTATCTTCAAATGTCTTGCTTATTAAACCTAGGAGACTTCTTTGAAAATGTCACCAAAGTCCTCAGTAAGGCAAAACAGTACATACCACCTATCTTGATTTAGCCAATGCCTTTCCCACAACTCCCTATTCAGGTATCATAGAGAAACTCTCACAGGTGGGGATTAACCCATACATTACCAGATGGGCTGGGCAGCAAACTGGGTCTCTCACAGAATGCACACTTTCAAAGTTTGGGAATCCAGCTCCACCAGTAGACCAGTTACCAGTTAGGTACCATAAGGATCTGTGCTGGGTCCTCTACTGTTTGGAATCTATTTCTCTGAAGTCTAGATGAATATGATAGATGGCTTGTGGCTTACTAAATTTGCAGATGACTGTAAACTGGACACAATCATAGAGTCCACCAACGATGTTAACATATTACAGAAAGGGCTCCCCACAGACAAATGATTGGTGCCAAACACAGACTAAAACTTGACACACAAAAAAATGACTCATTATACACTTTGGCAAAGAAGTAGCATCCGCTAATTATGCCATAGATAGCACCCCTCTAATCTTAAACTGAGTAGTGTGAGACTTGGGAACACAAGTTGATAACAATCTAAACTTTGATCACTGTGTCCATAGTGGTGAGAAAAGCATTCCAGACTGTGCATCTCATAAATAAGGGCATTGTATCCAAGACCAGGGAGCTTATGGCTCCACTGTACTCAACCATTATCAGACCACTAATTGAGTACAATGCTACCTTCTGTATGTACCTCACCAGACACCTGCAGCAACTGGAGAGACCACAGAGGTTTCTAACCAAGAGAATCCAGGGCCTCCAAAACATAACATACATGGAAAGGCTCAAAGCCCTGTTATTGTACTCTGTATCATACAGGCTGCTGAGACACGACCTGTCTCTGGCTGACAGAGCAGTCTTGGACCCTGCCCTAATGGGACAAGAATAACAACTAAGCCTGTGACATTAACAGAACATGCTGAGGAGACAGATATATCTTCCAGTGATTGCTGCTTCTCTCGAATAAGCTTCCATAACATGTGGAGCAGAGCTCCTCAATGACCCTATTCAAATGCAACCTTTACAACTGGATGGGTGACCATAAATTCACCCACGGGACAGGGGCAGTCGGTGCTGATCACAGAATCGCTCTGCTAACAATGACCATTTAACTATGCTCAATAAGGGTACTCAGGTTATTACACGGCTAGGCATGTAAAGGCCCTAGGGCCATTACCCTAGTAACCTGCTAGGAACCTAAATGTTCTGGGACTGCAAAGAGGCTAAAAGCTGATGGAAGGAATCTCAGGACAGTAAATCCCCATGAATCTCTTGGGATTTTCAGGAGCACAGCATGATGAGTTAAGGAAAAAAATGCACCTCATCTTTAAAATCCTCAGTAGTGAAAACAAAATAATAATAATTTATTTGGGAAAGTGGAAAGGACTTGAAGGCTAAGACTTGAACAGATTTGGAGGATTATTAGTATCTGCAGAATGAGAGAAATTAGATGATATAATTAAAGAAGTAATTGGGAAAGTATTGATCTAATGTGAGACTCAGGTGAGCAAATAGTAACTGTATACATACATTGTCACTTTTATGTTTACAGTTTTCAGGCTGTAGACAAAGTGATTAGCAAAGGTGGATTGGGAAGATGTCTTATGTCTAGAGAGTATGGAAAATGCCAGAAAATGTGTTAACTCTCATTACAGTCTGACATGTTTTAAACTTGCATCTGGCAGTACTTTGGAAGTCTTTGTATAGTAGAGACTCTATATGAGAACTCACAAGATATTCTGATTTTAAGTACTGATTTTGATCTGTACATATATAGATTTTGAATGTGCTTCTTATGGTGATATTTGACTTTTTTTTAACAACAGTTATTAAAAAATTAAAATGAACATTAGTTGATAAAAGGAAGCTATTATCTCTCTCCTCCTCTCCTGCTAAGAACAGGGATGGGAATCAGTGATACCCATGACCACTTGACAGTTTTCATGTGCCATCGATGTAATTGAAAAACAAATGCACAACAAACACACAAAGTCTTATGTAAAATATTGCTTTTGGAGATGAAAGTGCTTACCATGTTAAATCAATTATTTTTATAGTAATATTTTGTCAGTTTTGCAGTTTTGCACAATTTAGTTGGTTTGTGCCTGGGGACATATATCAAATATTCCCTAAGAAACTGTGTAACTTGTTGACAAAAGAATGGTATTTTCTTTTTATCTGCTATCCGAGCTTTACAGCTCTTATATCAATGAACTGTTTTGAAAGTAAAATATCACATTCATGAATAAATGAATGAATGAAATCATTTTAATAACAGTGAAGGAGTAGGATTGTCCACACAATTCATTTTTATCTAGATATAAAGGCCTCGATGAAAAAAGTGCTGTAAAATTCTTCCTATCACATCCGAAATTCAGCAAGGATGCATGAATGAAGCACGTAAGTGTGGCAAAAATTACTATACTAATAAAAAGAGGTTCTTTGTTTCTGACATACAAATATATAAATGGATTTTAGAAAAAACTACAGTACCCATTCCTAAATGTCATTCTCTTCTCTGTCACATTTTGGCAATATCTGTTCTCATAGCACAAAGCAGTACAATATATGAAATGTTCACTACTCAATCCGGTCACTTGGCTTTCATGAAATATGAGGAAGAAAAAAATAAATAAAGAATGCTTTTTAGAACTGAAAAAAATAAAAGTTAAAGTATCTGAAACAATTTTGAGAATGCTGTTTAGCTTGATACTTCATCACTAATAAAGATTTGTATTTCACAAGGGAAAACAAGATATTCCTGTATAGTGTCTAGTATCAGACTTCTCATGTAGAGTCTTTGAACTGAATCAATGAGTAACACTAGACAAATATTCTGAACTAGCTACATGACCAAAGTATTAGAGCACCTAAGAACAACACTGTCCTCAATGAACACTAAAGGACATAGTATTTTTGTCTCAGTTTTAGAGTGCAGTCAAACTTTAGTAGCCTTAGCTTTAGTGAATACAGATTACTTTTATTTCCAAATGTCCTCACCTTGATATGTGCAGTTATAAGACTACCCATAGAGCAGACTTATAGAAATACATTTCTGACCATCATTAGAAAATCTGGTAACTTGTTCTTAATTTTTGGTTGCTTAGAGTTTTGCCCTAGCGTGCAGGCACTTGCTTCATCTGAGGTCAATTTTGGCTTGACTCTCTGAAGTAATTTGCTCTTCAGTAAATGTTACTCCAGCTAAGCACTTTTATTCTAACTAAAAAAAAAACATAAAAACACAAAAAAGTACAGACTAGATGACTTTTTAAAAAGTCACATTACACTTATACTGGTCCAGAAAGTGGTAGACAGGGGAAAACATATCTAATGGTTGGAAGGTTGTGGGGGGTGTGTGCAAAAAGAACATAAGTAAACAAAAATGTATGCTCCTTTTTAGTATCTAAATTGTTTATTAACAAGTGGAATTGAGAATATCACATTCCAGATGTATATGCACACATCTTGTGTGTGGGGATGGGGGATCTATACATGCATGTAGATCTGTTTGCTTATTGCTGCATTTAAAACAAAATTTTGTCTTGTCTTGATTGCACATAAGTATAATATTATTTTATTAGCTGTTTTATAATATCCCTTCTTTGTATAATTGTTTTGAACCTATTACTGGGATCCATTGCTCTAGCTTATCTTGTTACTTCTGGTCATGATAATTAAAATGTTATTTTTAATTTAAATTAAACGTAAATTAATTACATTATTTTGGACCATGATTCATTATCAGTCATATATGAATTATGCACGTACACCTCAAGCTTGTAAAGGTCATGTATTGCTATTTAATATAAGCTTCAGGTGCATTCTTGTCACTAACTGAACTGCTTGTAAATTGCATGCATAGAATATTTCACAGTTCATTTCTTTTCAATAAATGACTCAAACAGAGAGTACATTTTGTACTCGACTGCCTTGTAAGTGGCATTATTTTAACATTGAACATCCATTATGCGAAAAATATGTCAACAGAATATCAAACTGCTCAAAGCTCTTGTTAGCACATGTCTTCTCTGTCAAAATACTATAAATTATTCAAGTAAAATATTGTTTGGTTCCTGAAGTAAATATGTATGTCATTTCATTAAAATGCCCTTTAAACAACTGTCATTCTTTAAATGTTCACACATATTTATTTACAGTATAATGACATGAATTCTAAGTAAATGAATAAAAGTGATTAGCCTGTTGTCAGTATATATTTTTAATTATGTCTTTAGAATTGTTTGATGCCGTCATGTGTTCATGCTTTCTTTGTCTTTTGGATTCATCGTTTAGAATGCCATCTTAATCAGTCCCTTCTGCCTCATTTAAGAAGAATCTACTGTTGGTTATCATTTATGCATGAGTAGGAAGGTGAATACAGTTATTCAACATGAATACTATCAAATGACATATAAAATGGTCCTATAAAACCGACTGTGGCTATGAAATGCAATGACATTACAAGACTGCATTTGTCTGCTGTTCTTTTAATGCATGATGATGATGATGATGATGATTATTATTATTATTATTGTTATTAATATGTGGACAAATGTTCTTAACTATTATGGCAAAATGTCAACCAATGCCTGTGTCCTAAGACAAAATTTAGATTTAATAAAAATATGCACATAAAACATGCTCAAAGGTATCATACATGTATATGTAAAACTATCCCTTAGATTTAATAACAATCATGTAGGAAGCATGCTATACCTCCATGATGTAAGCATGTTAGAGCAATGAGCAGCAGCGCTAATGGAATCTGCATGTTGTTCATAGCGCCTACACATTTGCAAGCACGTTTTCTTGGCAAGCAATAGTGTTGGCAGCCATGGAAAGGTGTCTGCAAGCAGAGCCTGAATGGTTAACTGAAAGCAGAAGTATTTTAGAGCTCCATATAACTAGTTAAATAAGACAGGAAAAATATTCTTTTTTTTCTCTTCAAAGTTTAAAATCTTATAGATAAAGGTCTAATTTACATAATTAGAAACTTTGGTGAAGTTTTACAAACAATTTCCGGTCAAAAAGCTTGGGGATATATCCACTTATTAAAATGAGCAACTCAAAGAATTCTCAACAGGATATTACCTTAAAGGAAGAACTACAACAGATGGCATCTACCCTGCAGGAGTTGTCTTTGAAGACGGATGATTTTAAAGAGAACCTGGAAAATCTTAAAACAAGCAGTCAAAAACAGACTGACACCCTCAAGGAAATGCTACAACAACACCAGACAAGAATAACAGGAATAGAGGTTTTTCTAAATGACTTAGAAAGCAGACTTAAGGAAGAGGAAACATAGAAAGAACTGCTTCTTAAACAAAACACTTGCTTAATAAAGTAGATGACTTAGAAAATAGGGAGAGGAGAAATAACATCAGGATTTTCAGATTACCTGAAAACACAGAAGGTGAAGATATTATTTCCTTTTTATCAAGCTGGATCCCTGACTTTTTAAATTTAAAAGAATGCCTTTCCTTTGGCATTGAAAGGGCACACAGAGCTCTTGGGAAACCTGCCACTAACTCAAACTCTCTTCCTAGGTCAATAATTATCAAATTTCTTTCATACTTGGGCAAGGAACTGATTTCAAGATCTGCTTGGAGGAAGGCACCTCTAAAATATAAACAGAGCTTTATAAGATTTGACAACGACTATTCATCTAGAATAATGGAACAAAGGAAAAAAGTGTGGCCAAACAAAATAACATCAAGGCACAACTTGCATATCCAGCTAAGATAAGAATACTGTATACCAACGAGATGAGGACTTTTATTGACTTAGAGGAAGCCTCTTCATTTATTAAAACTAATAAGGTGATTACTTTACAAGAAAATATCTATTGGATGTCACCTTCTCTCAAGAGAACAAAAGAAACAAATTGTGACGATTTGGGAGAGATGGGTGAAGGCTGCCAGCCTAGTCAAATAGAATTTGATACATAATTCTATCAACTGTACAAATAAATGTAAAATACAGGCATGTTTTCTTGAATGAGAAAAAATATTGTAAAATGTGGAACTGCAAAATATTGCACTCTACTGACCCAGTGAAGCATGTTATACCCTTTCATGTTAGAATTTGGCTCCAGGGCAGCTGGATAAAGATTTCATGCCCATTGATTTAAGGCTAAAGTTTATTACCAGAATTTAGATGTGGAATGTGCTTTATTACTCTGGTTTCTTTAAGAATATACATGTGAAATGTCTTCTATTGTTGTAAGTTCCTGTGTAGGTGTTAGATGGCTAAATAATGCAGTTTGTGGCCTGAGAACTCATACCAATTGCTAAGATGATGCAATATGAATACTGGGGAAACCTAAGTGTCAAATATGTTGTAATTTGGGATGGCCTTAGAGACATGTTTGTTAGTAATGTTTAAATACTATTTCTCACAAGAAACTTGGAAGCATTTTGATCTTGGATATCCAACTTACCAGCACTCTGCCTTGTGCTCTCATGTAAGTTTTAGCACTGTGATTTCTTGCAGGAATAGTTAAAGCTAGTAAAGATTAATTAGGTATTTTTTTAAATCAGACCTGTCCTACTGTATTATTTTAAGTTGATATGTGATCTCTGAACTCTTAGATATCTCTGTGGAGTAGTAGTTTTGTTTTGTGTTTTAATTATTTATTATTAAATATTTTTAAAAGCTTCTACCTGTGGCTGATTTGTGTAGAGATAAGCTCTAGAGATACATTGCATGTTTCTAGAGGTTATTGGGTACTTACGTATTATCGCAACCAGATTTTTGCGATAATACCACTTGCTTACTGTTATCGTAATCTGACTGAGAGTGTTGTACAAATGTCAGGAAACATCTAAAATTAAACAGATAACCTGTTTTGTACCCGTATAAGTCTGTGATATAGCTGAAAAACATCCAAAAAAAATGTATGACTGTTACATTCATCAGCATTTGCTGCCATGGAAAAAGAAAATGGGAAAGGAATGTTCAGCAGGCGGTGGCGTACTATTCAGTTAAGCTTCACCACCCTGGCAGTAAACTGCATAAAGAAACAACAGCATGTTTCTATTTTTCGGAGGGTTTGTTATACACATTTTATTAAAAACACTGCAGAAAAAAATATGTATTGTTAAAGGAAACACACTATATAACACTTAAAAACCACTAACAGTCAGAAAACAAAATCGGGAAAAAAGTGGTATTATCGCAAAAATTTGGTTGCAATAATATGTAAGTACTGGTTATTGTAATAGGCCACTCTAAAGTAGGCCTTGATTGTTACTACCATTGGATATTAATATTGCACAGTAATAATTGGACACCCTTTTAAGGGCCTTTTAGTAGCTGATATTATTAACTGGTGGTGGCAGTAATTTTTACTGTGTAGTCTGGGCAAAGGGGCACAGCTGGAGAATCTGTGTCAGCCTTTCCCAGGAGTGTCTGTGAAGTTGTATAAATACTTATCTCAAAGTGTGTGTGTGTGTGTGTGTGTGTGTGTGTGTGTGTGTGTGTGTGTGTGTGTGTGTGTGTGTGTGTGTGTGCGTGTGTGTGTGTGTGTGTGTGTGTGTGTGTGTGTGTGTGTGTGTGTGTGTGTGTGTGTGTGTGTGTGTGTGTGTGTGTTGTTCTGTCAGCTACTTGGCAGGGGCACAAAGCACTGTTTGGACAGAGAAGGTACTGGAGGTTTTAGCTTGCCCAATTAGGCTGAAACCTGGACCCTATAGCTGGGCTAGTGGGGAGTCTTATTGGGGACCTGGTGAGCAAGGGAGCAACCAGCCCCAGACTGACTGTGATCTCTGTGTGTACTTAAGGAAAATTGTACTTTACTGTGTGTATTAGCTATCCTTTCCTGTTGTATGAGACAACCTCCCTGGTGTTAGTGGTGAGGACTGAGGCTCATTGATTGCTGGGCCAGGGCACGGTCATCACACAAATGTCTGGACAGATGTCAAAAAGAAGAAGCAAATGACTGATACTGTTACAGACAAATCTCTCAAAGCATCTACTATGATATGAATTGTTTTAACATTACTTTAAAGGACCAATTTTACTGAGGTCTATATTAGATCACCGGATGCTTAGGTAAGCGAACGGTGATTAATCGACCCCATGTAAGAGAAACCTTACAAAACCGAACTGTCAGAACAATGATTTTTTTTCCATGGGAAAAAAATTGCTGTTCCAAAAAAAAAAAAGTAAGCACATTAAAACATGACATTAAGAAGGGGGCTTTGTCCCCCACACCCCCCGACGTGGGGGGCTGTACTCCCCACACCCCACCTACTTAAATATACCAACTCTGGGACCGCACTACAGTGCAGAAAATGACAAAGTACCGAAGTGACCAACAAAATTCTTTCCCAGGGAAAGAATTCGCTTACATGCCACTTCGATATTTTGCAGTTTCGGTTTTGTCACTTCAACTAAGACGCATTCGAAAACATGCGTCTTCGGTCTGCTGATAGGAACCGTTTTACTGCTTGGAATTTTAAAACAAAGGTAACTAACTACTGGAATCTTTATATTTTTTGAAACTAGATGACACATGAGAGTTTTCACATTACCTCAGGTATGTAAAACAGGGTACTTTTCTTTCATAGAAGGTGGGTTATATAGAATATAAAATATTTATACAGTAAATCAACATACATAGTATATGTGTATTTTCTCTTAATTTTCTCTTTTCTTTGCCCTCTTTTCATTATTTATTTTAACTGCATCTTGTCTCCCTTTCTAAATTCTCTTCTATTTACTATACTAGTATAGTCTGTATATATTTAATAACTCACTATCTACACATAGATAAATAATAGTCTAAAATAATCTAGTTTTAAGGTAGAATTATTGGAATAGCGAACTTAATTAATTATTACAATATTTATTAGATTAATGATAGTCACTGTTATGCTTATTGGGATTGGGGACATATTCGTGATTAACTCTGAAATGTTCCATTCGTGTACATATGTCCTTTGAATTATTTCCTTTTTGTATTAACAAATACATAAAAAAAGGAGGGAACAATTTACTGTTGGTTAAGAGAAGTGAAACTTTCTTCACATTCTATTTGCGTTGCCATAGCAGCAGTAAACAATTGCTGCAGTTTCTAAGGACACTGTGAATCTGCAAAGGGCATTTAGCCTCACAGATAACAAATAATAAGAAAAAGTAATGTTGTTTAGTTATTAAAATGAAAAACAACCTAAACAAGGTAAAATAAATACATAACAGGACTATTTGTATATATCTTATGATTTATCCTCATAAGATTACATATTCCTGGAAAAACAACTGAAATGTTCCCAAACTACATGTGCACTGAAATGTAGCTGCTTGATTAAAAAGTATTATAGCAATAACCCACGCCTGGGTGTGGGTAATGCTAATTACCACGGTTGGCGTGGTTTGGTCCCGAGGCGAAGCCCGAGGATCAAACAAAGCCAACCGTGGGTAAATTTAGCATTACCCACACCCAGAAGTGGGTTATTGCTATTATGCCATGACATTATTTAAGAAAAGAAACTATCACTTTTCTTAAATAATGGCATAGTATAATGCCTGTATACTGCCCTTCCGCAGATGTCTGGCATCCGGCAGTTCTGATGTACTGCGCGCGCGCAGTACATCAGAGTTGTGCAAAAGCACGGAGAAAGCAAGATCTCCGTTGCTTTTTTGTTCGCTATGTTAAATGGGTTTAACATAGCGAGACAGTTTAAAATAAGCAACGGAGATGTCCGTTGCTTATTTTAAAACTGTCTCGCTATGTTAAACTCATTTAACATAGCAAAACATAAAAGCAACGGAGATCTTGCTTTCTCCGTTTAAAACACTGTCTTGCTATGTTAAATGGGTTTAACATGCGAGACAGCTTTAAAATAAGCAACGGATCTCCGTTGCTTATTTTAAAGCTGTCTCGCTATGTTAAACCCATTTAACATAGCGAGACAGTGTTTTAAAAAAACGAGTTATACTAATGGAAAAAAGTCCGGGCAACCGGACCTTTTTCCATTAGTATAACTCGATTTACAACGGGCACGCTGGCCAATCAGCGTGCACGTTTTGGGGGGGGTCATGGTATAATACTCATTTTAATATGCTGATTTCACAAGCTGTCTGCACTGTAAAAGTTACATTTTATATGTTACTTGAAACTGACAGTCTCTAGAGCACATGAAAAGATACATATTACTTTTTGTGACATGTTATTTTTGCAGTTACTTCGCACTCTGTACAAACTCACTTAGCAAATGATAGCTATTCATTTAAAATATCAGTTTAAATATTAAATGTGCCCCTGAAATGCTGTTGACTTTTTGACAAAATATAATGTGAACTGTAAAATGAATGACTTGAAAGAAATGAATTAATGCATGGATTTCAAAGATTGTTCTTGACACTACAGTAAAAGTAAAAATGTATATTCACAAGGAAGTATTGAAATGTTTTAGTCTTCCAGTTAAAATAGCTCACTGTCAACATTTTGCGATATCAGAAAGTTTGAAGAGCTAGGAAATTACTATTCTTTGACTTTATAATGATTAATAGGCAGATGTTAGACTCTGCTTAGTTTAATGAATTGTGACATATGTTTATGAGGAAAAGTGGACTCAGTTACTCACATTGGACTACACATTCCTGGAAGCTCAACTGAAATGTTTCCAAATAACTTGTGAATTTAAATGAAACCGCCTGATTAATAAGCATAATTTACTTTAACAACCTGAATCCATAAGCTATCTGCTCTATATATGCTACATTATATATGTCACTTGCATATGACAGTCTCTAGAGCACAAGAAAAAATACATATTTTTGCAACATGCTATATTTGCACTATCCATACATTCTAAGCTAACTCAATTGGCAACTGACAAGTTATTTATTTGAAACATCAGTCTAAATAATAATTGTTTTGACAAAACAAAATCTGAATTGAAAAAGGAATGATTTGAAGAAGTGAAGTATTGTACAGATTTCAAAGTCAGCTATTGACACTACAATATAAGTAGAAATGTATACATGCAAGCAAACATTGAAATTCTTTATACTTTTAGTTAAAATAGCTTATTGTTAACTTTTGGCTTTATCAGAAAATTTAAAGAGCTAGGAAATTAGGTGCTGCGGTAGCGTTGTCGCCTCACAGTAAGATGTTGTCCTGTTCAATTCTCAGCTAGAGCGTATTCTGTGTGGAGACATGCGTGAATGGGCGTACCTTCGTTGAAGGTTGTGCGTCAGGGCCGGCAACTCAGTACTTAAAAATCTACTGCCAATCATTAGCGAACCGGAGTTCTGCTGTGGCGACCCCTAACCTGTAAAAGCCAAAAGACACAACAACAACAACAAACATTTACTAAAGTGATGTTAGTCACTGACTTGGTTAATGGATTGCAAGTCATGTACAAGATGGACTACTGACTATTATTTCTGTTTACCTATGTTTGCTGAATTTCTTTTATTAGTACTGATTTAAAACAAGGGATAGAAAGGGAAGGGAAATCTCTGTTTTTGGTCAAGGAAGTAGAGGCTTAAGAGTATTCTAACTGCCCCGAGAACTCTCTAAGATGCTCTAAATACTATTTGATTAATATTTACCTAAGGTAAGTCTTGATTACCATATAGGTACCTTCACATTCATTCCACACCTGATGTGATTACCCATTCTAGAAGCAGGAGGTGCCCTATGCGGGATGGGAATTGTTAGGGTGATCCTAGTTCATTCTTAGACTCTGCTTTGCAAATCTATAAATATGGAAAAGCACTGCACACTAGAATGTAGGGCGCCTCTACTCAGAGTCAGGATACCAGTGATAAGCCATGTCATTTCATAAGTGTAAGCTGAAGTTGGTGAGCTGAAGAGTGGGAAAGTAATGGAAGACAGTACACCTACAGTAAATTCATATTTCATTGGTAATCACTCATTGTCTCCTGTAGAGTCCTTTTAGTTAAATTATTTTAGTAATAATCTATTTGTTTTTGGCTTATTTAGTGTATGCTCCTCTGTTGCATTTAATTTATCCAAAATAACATATCTGACATGTTTGGGATCTCTTAAGGTTAACTCAACAATAATAATTGTTTACACTAACATTCCATCCTGATATATAAAATACTGTAGAACAATAATAGAATAATATAGAATTTCATATATCTTTCAAGAAAATTCTCCACATAATAATTTAACATATGGAGCTCAGTTAATATTGTTGGTTAACGGTATATGTGATAATCCAATAAATCTATCTTTACTATTGGATTATGAATGACTTTCATTCCATGTTTAAAGGTAAATTCATATTTACTTGTATTTGATACTTTAATATTAATGTTTTATAGAAGTACTTTTTTAAATCCTGACCAGAATTTTACCCTACTTATATTTAAAGAAGAAAAAACATTAAATTACACTCCCAAGTTTACACACATAAAAATAACACCCAATGTTATCAGAGAATATGGTACAACTATAATAATAAAAAAAAAAAAAAAAAAAAAAAAGAAGCAAAAAGTTTCTTCCAACAATATCTTGAAATGGATTTAATATTCTTATCATTAAATACTAATGGCTTAAATAATGCAAATAAAAGACCAAACGTACTAAAATATTTAAATCTAAATAAGGCACAAGTAGTATTTCTCCAGGAAATGCATTTTAAGACTAATGATAGCTTTATTTGGAACCCTAAGGACTATACAGTCTTAGCTCAATCCTCCTATAGAACAAAAGCAAAAGGAGTATCAATTCTCTGGAAGAAAAACATAATCATTCCAAAAGTTATTTATAAATATGAAGACAAAGAAGGTCTACTAACATTTGTTATAAAGAAATTTAATAACAGAATATGGACCTTAGCTAATCTATATTGGTTCCCAGGAATTGCAGCAGGAACGGTTAAATAACACCTAGATTTTATTTCCAACGATTATACATTTATTTATTTATTTATTTATTTATTTATATTTGTTGACCAGGAGTGTCCGACTGGACATAGGTCCATTTTCAGCAGAGGCCCGGGGAGAAAAGCGCCACAGTTAAAATAAACAGACAGTAGTTACATTGGATTACATAACAATTAACAATATACATAGCAATTACTTACAACATATTTACAGATGAAGAACATAGTACATCAGTAGACAACTAGAATCTTTATCTGTAAAGTACATAACAGACATTAACAAATGTTACAATAAGAAGTTCCTGCTGTATAATAAGTACTAGGCTTATGAGCATCTGAGCTTGCTATAATCAAGTGGAGTGGAAAGAAAGGTAGTGTTTGGATGGGGTGGGTGATATTAGAGTGGGAGTTGCATGGGCATAGCCAGCATGTTTTTAGGTGCGCTTTTAGTAAAGTTTTGAAGTGGGTGCATGATGGTATGGAGGTAATTGTGGGAGGAAGGGAGTTCCATAATTTGGCTATGGTGCAAGAGAATAGTGCTTCACCAGCAGAGTTATTGGCTTTAGTGATCTGCAAGTGATTTTTGTTGCTGGATCTTAGTGGTCTGGTGGTGCAATAGGGTTGGAGTAGATTCTGGAGGGATGGGACATTTAGTGGATGGTTTACTAGTTTGTGGGTGAGTGAGAGTTGATACCATTGAAGGAGGTGAGGGAATTCAAGCCAGCCCAGTTCAGCAAGTGAGAGACAGTGGTGACTTCGGTAGGATGCCCCTGTGGCGAATTTAGCGATTTTGTTGTAGCAGGTCTCTAGCTTGTTTAGATCGCATTGCCTTAGGTTGGTATATATTGGAGTGTCATAAAGTAGGGTGAAGATAAGGTGGGAATTTACTATTGAAATCTTTGCTGCTTTGGTGAGAAGTTGCTTATTTCTGTATAACGCTCCTAGTTTTTTATGGACTTTTTTATGATCTTGGATATGTGAATGTCAAATTTTAGTTTATTGTTTATTTCCACTCCTAGCAATTTGGTGTGTTCAGCTGGGTATATAGTGGTGATGTATTTTGCTGTGATATTAAAGTGAGAGTTGTTTTGAGTATGTTTGGTGGGTTGGAAGATGAGTAGTTTAGTTTTGTTTGGGTTGAGTATTAATTGGGCATCGGATAACCAAGTTTCAACAGAGGAAAAGGCTTCCTGTGTGATTTTTTTGCAGTTTGGGTAGGGACTGGGCTGAGCAGATGATGGTTATGTCATCTGCATATTGTATGAGTGTGCCATGTTTGGTGGCAGAAGCTCGATTATTGGTGAAAACAGAGAAGAGTAGGGGTCTAAGGATGGATCCTTGGGGAACCCCTATGGAGACAGGTAGTTGGGGAGATATGTCATTCTGCCATACAATGGATTGTTGGCGGTCAGACAGGTAACTCTGAAACCAGTTGGTGACTGATTGTGAGAAGGATAGGTTATTGAGGACAGAGATAAGTTGTTTGTATGGGACCATGTCAAATGCTTTAGATAGGTCTAGGAAAGTAGCAAAGGAGAGCTAGCCATTGTTTTTATGCTGAAGGATAGTGTTAGTAAAGGAGAGTAAGGCAGTGGTGGCACTATGGTTTGGATGGAAACCATGCTGAGTATTGGAAAGGAGGCTGTTAGTAAGGAGGTAGTCTGAGACCTGAGAGTGTATGCATCTCTCTAGTATTTTGGGGAGTGGAGAGAGAATAGCTATGGGGCAGTAATTGGTTAGTTCTGTGGAGGGTCCGCCTTTGTGGAGGGGAATTATATGTGATACTTTCCACAGTGTGGGAACGTAACTTTCTGACAGAGATCGGTTAATCAAGATGGATACTGGGTAGGGCAGAGCATCAGCTGTGATTTGTAGGTATTCACTTGGGAGGTTGTCTGCTACTAATTTGATGGGCTTAAGTTTAGTTAAGAGTTTTTTTTATGTTGGAGGTAGGTACAGGAGAAAAAGAGAAGGCAGTGGGGAGATTACTAGTTGAAGGTGTGGGTTGGAGGGGAGGGGGTTGTGTTGTTTAGCTAGTGATAGTATAGTTTGTGTGAAGTGTGTGTTGAATGAGGTAGCAATATTTTCTGAGGAGTGAGGGATGTTAGGAGGAGGGGTACTGACTTTACCTGGATGGAGGATGGAGTTTATGGAGGACCAGAATTGTTTGGGGCTATGTTGGGAGGAATCTAGGGCAGACTGGTAGTATTGGAATTTGTCCTGTTTTATTAACTTTTTGACTCTATTGTGTAGTTCTAGGAATTTCTGTCTAGTTGAGGGGGTTTTGGTTTTGCACCAGTGCTCCCAGGCTTTATCCCTGTTTTTCATTACTGACTTATTAGTTTTCTGTAGCCATGGGGAGGGTTGTGCTTTGATTCTGGAAAGTCTTATGGGGACATGGTAATTAAGGATGCTCAGGAAGGTAGTATTAAAAATTTCAACTGCGTCATCAAGACTGAGGTACTTAATCGGATGCCAGTTACATTCTTTGAGGGGTGAAATGAATGTGAGTGGGTTAAAGTTTAGTTTTTTACGTATTTGACAGTAGATGACAGGTTTAGCTTGGTATAGGTATTTTTTGAGTAGGAATGTTGGGGAGTGATCACTGATAAGCAGCCTGTTATATATGACTGGGGGCTCTTACTGACTAGTATCCAGTCCAGGGTAGTGTGCTTGCTGGAGTTTTTATTTATCCTGGATGGCGACTGGACTAGTTAGGTGAAGCCATGAAGGTTTACCTGATGGGTTGGATGGTTGCCAGAACAGGATTGCCAGTCAATATTGAAATCACCTAAAATGATAGTTTCTTGGGGGAGATGGTGGGTAGACCAGCTGAGGAGGTTTTCTAGTGGAGGGATGTTTTGGCCAGGTGGGAAGTAGCATCCAATTATGTTGATGGTTTTGTTTTGGTTTATTTTGAGGTTGGTATATATTATTTCTTCATTGCCTATTTGTGGAGATGATGATTTTAAGATCTGGATGTTTAGATGCTGTTTAAATATTATAGCTACACCGCCTCCTTTCTTGTTTAGCCGGTCTACTCTTAGTATGCCATAACCTGTAGGGAGTATTTGCTCACTGGTAATGTGAGGTTTTAGCCATGTTTCTGTCAGGATGACTATATCTGGGGAGTACAAGTCTATGGTGGCATGGAGTTCATGGACTTTGTTGGATATACTGCTAATATTTAGGCTTAGTAGAAGGAAGTCACTTGGCTTTCTATTGGCTTTAATATGGGAGAAGTTGTGGTTTCTAGTCTGATTACGAGGATTGGGGTTGGAGATGGTAGGGCCAGGGTTGAGGTGGATGTCTCCACTTAGGGCTAGTTTTGATATGCATGAGGTTATTAGTTTTTTCAGTTTTTGAAAGTGTTTGTTTATAATGGAAACTTTATGATTGTGCTCTGTGGGTAACAGGTATGGTGGGAGGGTTACTATGTTAAGTTGTACGGATGCTTTATGTTTGAGTAATATAGTTGGTAGAATATGTGGGGGGGTGTAGGGATGTTTGTTGAGTTAGTGGGAGGGGAGCTGAGTGAGGGTGAGACATGAATGGTGGTGTGAGTCGTAGTACAGTGGTAGTGGTTGAGTGGGGGAATGATGGAGCTTTGGTAGGGTGTAAGATATGCAAGGAGAGTGCATGCAGTGAGCATAGGTAAGGTATGCTTATACATGTTAGTTGAGGATGTGTGATAGTAGTGGGAAGATGGAGGAGGTAGTGTTGGGTTAGCACTGTGGTTGGCTATTGGAAAGATGGGAGGGGTTTGTGAGTGTAATAAAGGTGGGACCACTGGGGGCGGGAGGAAATAGGGGGCAGGGTGGGGAGCAAAGTGGGTAGAGGCCTTGTTAGTTGCTCTTATGAGGGGGCTGGAAACAATCAGGTAACAGAGTTAACTGATAAATGAACATATGATAGTGACAAGGGTGGTTGTAGTTTTAAAAATGGTGCCTGCCACAGGTAATATTTATAACTTTGGGATTGTCTTAAGGTAATTAACAGGGAAGGGGGAGGGGAGGACAAGGGTTTGAGCAGATAGTTCTTTGTACTGCTGCTAATGAGGCAAAGCAAAGACAAGTTTGTGTTTAAGAAACAATCACAATTGACCAAGGACTGCTCTGAAACTGTAACTCATTTCTTAATCATTTTTCAGGTGGAAAAACAGGGTAACCTTGTATCAGTAGGCTGCTGTGGTCTCAGTTTAAATTAACAAACACACAGTATTGATCAGTTATGGATACTATTTGCTAACAGAAGGGAATAAGAGATAAAGTGGAAGATGAGTGTGTGTGTGTGTGTGTGGGGGGGGGGCTGCTTACAAACCCAAGCAGAGTGTACTCCAGGGTAAAATGAATATTGGCTCAAACAGGTAGACACATACTCAAAGTTAACCTTAGCTGTTTGCAGACAGTTCAGACCTGGATTGCGCTTTTTGTATAAGAATGATAAAGGTGGTACCACTGTTGAATACTTAAGAGTGGTGTTAGGTCTAAAAAAGAAGAGTACAGAGAGGAGTAAGCACTTTGAGATGGTAAAGATATATTATAAAGACTACAAACAACAAACTGAGCAAATAGCTACTGTGTGCAGGAAAATATGTCTTGAAAAGGAAATAATCTAATAAAGGAAATCTTATACTGGGAGGAAACTTTAATTGTACCATAGAAGTTTCTGAAACCACCAAGAAGTCTTTTCGCCTAGCAACTATTTCAAAATCCTTAAAAAATGGATTGATTCATTTCATTTAATAGACACTTTTCAAGTAAAAGATGATAAATCCTTATTATTTTCCCATAAAGATCATAGATTTGGAACACAAACCAGAATAGACAAATTATTCGTAGTTCAAGATTTACATACAAAAATCCTCAACTTCTCAATAGTTCCATGCCCCTTCTCATATCATGAATCTCTGATAATGAAGCTCCAAATCGAGTTTAAACCTTTAATCCTCTCAACTAGAATTCCATCATATATCACGAAAATTAAAGAATTCAGACCCTGGATGCTGTCAGAACTACAGTTATTTCTTGAAGTTAATAATACAACAGAAATCAGTAGAGTCATGGTTTGGGACTCATTAAAAGCATATTTATTTGCTAAGACCTTTAGCTGGTACAAAAACAAAGTTCAAGAGTGGGAATCTGAATCATTAGACTTACAAACCAGGCTATTGACAGCAAAATCTAAAAAAAAAATCAGAATTGTTCAGAAGTTTAAAAAGAAATAAAGGAATTAAATAAAAAATATAATAAAATTCTAACACACAAAACTTGTCTAGCCTTGGAAAAATTAAAAATAAAAAATAAACTCATTAGCCACCTCCCCCAGATATCTACATAACTTATCTACAAGAATTAAAATACAATCTAAAGCAAATAACATTAGTAGTATATATCATGCAAAGAAAGGGAAAAAAGTATCAGATATAGGAGACATCCTTGAAGCATTTTGGTTCCATTATATGGAACACTTCAAAAAAGAAGATTTAGATACCAACCCAATAAACTTAGATACAAACCTTATCAATATAAAAAAAAATCCCGAAAACTTAATACTAGACCTACAAAAACCTATATCCTACAAAGAAATTGTTGACAAGATAAAAGAAAATAAATATAACAAAGCTCCAGGGATAGATGGTATAATTACAGAAATTTACAAACTCTTCCCTTCAACAGTAATCTCCCTTTTTCATAAAACCTTGTGAGAAGTCCAGTCAGAAGCAAAAATACCACCCTCATGGAAATGTTCTCTCATAACACCAATTTTAAAAGATAATAAACCATCAGACCTTTGCACCTCATACAGACCTATATCATTACTGAATAATGATTACAAAATATTCATGTCAATCCTAGCTAACAGAATGAAAATCCCACTTTCAAAGACAATTAATAATGATCAAACTTGATTTTTATATAACAGGCACACACATGATAATATTAAAAGGATACTTACTCTTATAGATTATGTGAATAAAGAAGATAGAGAAACACTTGTAATCGGATTAGACATAGAAAAAGCCTTTGATTCCCTCAACTGGGAATATCTATTTAAAACTTTAGCATTATTTGAATTTCCTCCTCCATTCATCTTATTACTAAAAAACATATATATTAATAACTTAGCCTGCATTAAATTAGGTCCTTTCACCTCAGAATCTATCCATATAATGAAAGGTACTAAACAAGGATGCCCCCTTTCTAATATTTTATTTGCTTTGGCTATCGAAATACTTGCATAAATAATACGCAATAATCCAAGAATAAAAGGAATAGAAGTCAGCGACCAGTACATATCTAAAATAATGCTTTTTGCTGATGATATTTTATTAACCATATCAAACCCCAGAGAGTCATTAGGAGAGCTAGAAGAAGTAATGGAGAAATTTTATAAGATTTCAGGTCTACACTTTAATAGATCAAAATCAAAATTTCTATTTTTAAATTAAAAAAAAAAAAAGACCTACAAGTTACATATAAATCCATCATAGGAAAACAAGAACTTACGCTAAATTATTTAGGAATAGTGTTATGTAAAAATATAAATTAAACAATATTAATAAATTATAATAACATTATTGAAACAATAAAAATATATATAGAAAAGTAGAACAAAATTATATTAACTTTTGAAGACAGATTGCAATTAATAAAAATGGTCTTATTGCCAAAAATACTATATGTAGCATTAGCAATACAGTTAATTCCTGAAAGATGCATTCTTAAAGAAATAAACTCGTGTTTATTAAAATTTTTATGGTATCCCAAAAAGAATAGAGTAGTTCTAAGTCATCACATTAGACGCTGGAAACAAGGAGGATTGAACTTCCCAGAAATAGAAACATATCTAAAAGTATCTGTGCTTAAAACTGCGATAGACTGGATAAACCAAAATTGTTTTGCCAACTGGAAAGAAGCTATATTAACAAATGAATTTAATCTGGTAAAAAAAAAAATTGAATAGTAGACAAGTCAAACAAACCCTGGTACATACTATGCATAAGTATACAATATAATATAACAAAAACCTTATAAAACAACACTGATTATTCATTACATAAATTCCTTTAGGAAACTTATCAATGCAAACATAGATCTAAAACTTTGGTTTGACCTTTTAACCCCATTTACCATCACTAAGAACTTTCCTCACAAAATTTATAGGGAAACAACCTCCTGGGAACAAAATTGATTATTATGCTGGTTTCAATGTGTAAATAAATTAAATGTTTTAGATATACATATGATAAAAAAACTGCTTACAATATTCCAACACATGACTGGTGAACCCTACAAAACATTTTAATGTACACTCAAGATTTATGCAGATTAATAATTCCTCATTTAAAGATATTCCAAATCTAATAAGTTTTCTGTATGAATTTATATATAATAGTTGTGAAAAGTCTATATAAAGAGTTAATAACATATAAAACAATCCCCAAACCATCATACTGGCAGTTCTTAATAAAAGGTCAGTCATTGCAGTTAACAGAAGAAATTAAAAGTAACATCTTACTATCAGTTAATTACACTTCTAACACACATTACTGGAAAATATTTAACTGGAAATACTTACATAGAGCATTTTTAACACCAGATAGAATTAAAAAGATCAGTACTACTAAAAATGTTTTTTGCTGGAGGTGTGAAAAGTCAAGCAAGTAGACTGGATTCATATTTTTTATGAATTTAATAAAATTAAATCATATTGGAATGGAATCAATCATTTTTTACAAGCTTTATTTAATTAAGCCTTTACCTTAACTAAAATATTGATAATACTAAATGTAAATGAAGGTCCCTACCTGAATAAGGCAAATATGTATTTGTTATGGACAATACTTGCTATATCTAGGAAATGCATAACCAGAAAGTGGAATTCAAATACATCCCCGACCTTAGAGGAATTCTGCACTTTACTGAAGACAACTGCATTGATGGAAATAAAAATCAAAGAACTACGAATCTATCCCAGGCCATTGGTAAATAATCCTTGGAAGAAAGTTATATCATTGTTGGACACTCTGCAATAATCAATATTGTATCTCTGATAACTGATCTGTTAATTCTATATTTAATAACATACAGTGTATATAACTGAAAGTCAGGCTATTGTAAATATTGTATATAGTTGTTTAAAATGATATTTAAAAATATTATGTAAATGTTATTTTAATTGAAAATAAAAAAAAAATATTTGTGTGGCTGATTTGTAAACATATCTGACATTGTATTACTGGGCATGCTCACATGGAATTATAGGAAATAGTAACATAACAGTAACTAAATGGCAGTAACACAATAGAAAGTGTTGTAACACAGGACCACTCACAGCCTTCGCTGGTCTGGCAGCATGCAATACAATTAGAAGGTTTTATGGACTCACTCATGTGCCATTGAGCTGTATAGTGTGATAAAAGCAACTGCAATATTAAAGTCATGTCCGGATGAAGACATGCAATATAGAGCATAATTATCCGTTGATAGGTAATGCATGCGTGCAATGAATGACATAAGAAACATTTGCATCATGTCATTTTTGAGCACATGCCAGAAGAGATATGAAAGAGATGCAGAGCAATCGTGGGAGCCACAGATATACATGTATCAATCATGTCATGAAAAACATCCTTAATAGGCCTGAAAGCACTTTCCTATCATATAAGGTGATTATGATCTACTGGGTATAAAAAGGCCCGAAAAACATGGTCTTCTGAGTGTGTCATAAATACTGTCTGTGTGTAAGTCACTGTTATCTGACACATTTGTCTGACAGACAGATGTTAACACATTCAAATCCCTGCCTATTATACAAGACTCTCTTCAAGCCTCTGTATTGACTGCATATGCCACAGCAGATAGCAATGGAGACTATTACAAATGTTATTCATTAAATGTATTGACTTAATTCAATGTGTGGATTAAGACAGGAGGTATGAATATAATATGAACTATCAGATTTATTCAAAATGATGGAAAGGTGCTGCATATGTTACTATCCACACAACAATCAGCATTACTATATGACTGCTTCTTTGGCAAGGAAGGCATTTCCTTCCTGTAGGAGACACACTGTCTCAGAATGAAACCACAGTCTATATGTGTATGTATGCTATATGTCAATATTCAATGCTCATGCTACAGGACCACTCACAGTACAACATGCCCCAAATTAACATTTCACTTCCATGCAATCACAACTTGTGATGACATATCATTGTCCAACATAAAATGTATATGAATAACTGGATGCTGTTTATGTAATTACAGTATATTCATATGTTACCCCTGGCAGTTGAACACTAAGCTATATGTCTCTACTGACTAATGACATGTAGATGAACAGCAAGAAGCACAGTGAAAGTCTTAGCACATCTATGGCACTGCACATATGCTAACTTACTACATCAGATGTTAGTGTGCTAAACAGTCTCTAAGATTAAAGTGATAGTGGGGGCCTTTCACACTGTAAATGCACATATTATAACTGTGGTAGATGAGGAATCAACAGCTATATGTATACAAATAAAGTGTGTTAGAGAACAATATTAGTGACATGTACAGTCACAATAAAACTGGCACAATGTAGTCTAAGCAGGGTTGGGTGGATTTGATCTTACTACCCAAGGTCACGAGATAACATTACTGCCTGAATCACAAGTGGCACATGACATGTTGAGTTACAAATGAGACAGTGCACAGTTAAAAGGATGACATCACCAGTGTTTATTAGCTGGATGTTTATGAAAAAAGTGTTTGAAGTGCACAATAACACTTTACAGCTACATATCTTATTTGCCTTTGAAGGATAGTATGCACAGTATAAGGGTGGAAGATACACTCAGAGGTAGCCTCAGACATCCTACCTATGTAGTGATACAATCCACAAAGCAGAGTATCAAAGTCAAGCAACAGAGGAGAATTCACACAGCAAATGTGACATACTGCAGATATGCCAGCATTATGTAATCATTAGGTAGCCAAAAAGTGAATCTCCATGTGAATGCTAGGATTTGCCAGTGTCACAGAGTGCCACTATAATTCAATCTCAGAATTAGAAGTATGCATAAAGGTGGTTGTGAGGTGGCTAACATTATATGACAGTAATCACAGCCACACTATTGAAGCAGTGATGGAATCAAACCACCTAGCTATCCACTTATATCATCTATACAGCACATTTTCATCAGCCAGCACCACAGGGCAGTAATGACTATAAGTGAGACATATAGCATATATGAAGGGATGACATCAGCAGTGTATTTACATGAAGATGTATCTGGTAACATTAGTTTTTACAGCCATCTGGAGATGTAAAAGTTGCTACTGCATATGTATGTAAAACAATCATGAATTCATTGGCAGTCACACTTGTTGAAGTTAAGCATTACTGTATCCAAACATCCTTCCTAACTAGTTACACACTCTAGAGAACAATGTAGGACATGCAAGCACCACAGGAGAAGTCTGGTATTTAAATACCAACGGTTCACTTGCAAAAGAATGACCTCATCAGTGTGATGAACCAGGGGTTTAGGCAGACAATAAGATTTTGTAATTGTGTGGTCTTAGTGATGCCATACAAAACAAGCATAATTTGAAAAATGCAATTGTTCTCTCACCACACCACTTAACAAATGTTTGCATTTTTTTCAATCTATGACACTCTTATTTGTAGCATTAATTTACAAATTTGTTGACATAGTCTTTCATAAAAAAACAATGTTTTCTTTCAGTAATGTCTAGAAAATTGTAGTCTTTAGAGTACAGACAATATACATAACTAGACAGTTGTATTGCAAGGAAGTTGTAGATGTGAAAGGTGGTATTAGGGGATAGTGGGGTCATCTAGCAGTTTAAAACAATTACCTAGAGTAAAAGCTGGTTGAACAAATGATCACCTAACTGCAAAAAAAAAAAAAAATCACACACACATGTCTTTAGTGTTGGGCAATGAAAAAAAAAATCACACACACATGTCTTTAGTGTTGGGCAATGAACCTCCTACATAGCTAGAGGACAATGTATTAGTTGCAAGTACCACAAGAAAAGTCTGACTGTTAAGGGAGTGCACTTTTGTCAGAGTGACCTAATCAGTGTGTTTCATAGAAGATGTTTCCATAAAATTTAGGATAATTAAACTGTTGCATGTTTAAATGCATTATCTTCAGATGAAGAGCATACAGCCTCAAGTACTACACACACACACACACACACACACACACACACACACACAGACACACACACACACACACACACACACACACACACACACACACACACACGCACACACACACACACACACACACACACACACACACACACACACACACACACACACACACAGATTTCTCTTGTTGAATATTGAACCTCCTACTTAGCTTGTCACATAATCTAGAGGGCATTTTATCATTTAAAAGTGCCAGAGGAAAAATTGGACTCTTAAGGGGAGAGTGCACTTTTGTCAGAAAGATCACATGAATGTGTTTCATAGAGGGCATTTCTGTAAAAACTGGGATAATAGACTTGTGGGCAAATTGAAATGCATTTTTTCAAAGGAAGTGGATACAGCTACAACCTTTACACACACACACACACACACACACACACACACACACACACACACACACACACACACATACATTTCCCATGTTTAGTACTGAACCTCCTACCTAGTTACACAATCTAGAAAGCACTGTATTAGTCACAGGGACCACAGGAGTATTCTCAACTGTAATGGGAAAGAGTACACTTTTGTTAGTATGACCTCATCATTGTGTCTCATAGAGGATGTTTACATAAAAAATTGGATAAAAGAGCTGTGGGAACAGTTGAATATATTTTTTCTCAGGGGAAAACAATACAGCATACAGCAGCAAGTGTTACACACAATCTCACATGCACACACAAAAGGCATCCGTGTTGGGCATCAATCCTCCTATTTATCTAGTTACACAATCTAGATAGTGTTGTAATAGGTGCAAGCTCCACAGAAAAAGTCTGTCTCTAAAGGGTAGAGAGTCTAATTTTGTTCTCATCACTATGTGCCATAGATGATGTTTCCATAAAAATTAGGATAAGGGGGCTGTGAGAACAGATAAATGTATTTTTCTTAGGAGAAGCTGATACAGCACCAAGTGTTAAACACAGCCTCACACACGTCTTATATGTTGGGTATCAAACCTCCAATCTGTCTAGTTACACAATCTAGAGAGCACTACATTAGTCTCAAGCATCACAGGAGAAGACTGATATTGCTAATATGAAGCAGGACATTTGAATATTTGTAAAATCCAAAGTCTGGAATAGATAGTATTGTGCATTACAGCCTGTGCAACAAATGCATATGTGTACAGAAGACAATGTTACATCACTATGATTACTACATATA
The DNA here is from genome assembly GCF_019279795.1 of Protopterus annectens. NCBI lineage: Eukaryota > Metazoa > Chordata > Ceratodontiformes > Protopteridae > Protopterus > Protopterus annectens. The sequence continues at coordinate 220,724,970 of NC_056738.1, forward strand.
ATGACACACTTCTTTACTGAAATGTGGATACTGTTCTTAATGTACATTCCTTTTCTGTACAGGACACTGAAATGATTCACCCAATGAGATGACATGCACATTGACTGTTGTACACCAGTGGATTGTCTAACATTCTTGTGACTTCATATGGGGACAATTGTACATGTGTACTGTCTCATACTTGCACTATGTGCATTGGCAAGACAAACATCCAACTTGTACATAGGAAAGTGCACTGCAGAATGACAGTGATGGTCTCTGAGAGGAAAATTAAGCAAACTTGTAACACAGTGCAAGTGTAAACACTGTAAAGCTGAATACTTTAAATGAATAAATGGAGTCAATGCCATTCTGAAATCAAGATCACCTGTTGACAAAAGTTACACAGACATACAAACGTGCAACATAAAACTATAATTATTGGATTTTCTTTCTTTTTATTTTTATTTTACTCTTTGAGTGTACCACTGCCATGCTGAGTTGTGCTGCTGATGACAAAGCTTTAAAACTTGCATTATCATGTACTGAAGTGTTGAACTTAGAATGGGAGTTAGCATGAATCTATGTTGCTCTGTGTTGACTTTCACACAAACATCTGTACTAGACAGGCTTCACAATAGGTATCAGGCACATTACTATAGCAGCAGGACTCTGATGTGTTATGTAATGCTGTAAGCAAAGTTTGCATCCACCAAAGTCAGACAACACATCCTGAAATATTTTTTCAACCATACGTATTTGAACATTTACAACATGTCAAGAAAAACATGTACAACTGGGTAGTATCTAAGCACAGCATGTAGAAAGTCATAATTGTAACAGTTAATAATTAACAGCAAATTTCAGCAAACATGAATGTATGTATTCATCTTCATTAACATATTGAACACCATAATCTATATATTCAGCTCTTCACCTTATTCAAAATACATTAAACTGACTAGGAATAGATAATAAAATAGATAGTAAATACAATTCCAAGTTATCGCCATAAGCTATGCACTTCCATTTAGTCTTAATTGCATTTGGTGCCCAGTGCCAGACATTGTGCAAATGCAGAGGAGGAAGATTAATGATAGAGAAGGGAGGAGAGACATTGTCATGGTGAGATGGAGGCAGGACAAAGTAGATTATGATGGAAGAAGGATAATGACGTCTCATAACAATATTTTGCCAACAGGTACACATGCATTGCTGTACCAAAAACAGGCAGCAACATGTAGCTAATCACTGGATTAGAACCCTTGAAATTATTCAAAAATGTTTCTGTATATGTGAACATTAGCTCATTATACCACAAAGGAATCACTACCTCACATCATTAAAATAGCACAATTGAAGCACAGTGACAAATTACTGAAGCAGAAGAGGTGAACAGAGAAACAGAGAGATACAGACAGATGCAGACAATACTTCCTGAACTGAATTCTAGATTGGTGTACAGTCATTTACAGTGGCAACTTTTACAACCTAAGATGGCTGTAAAAGTTATTTTACCAGACGCACCTCCTTACAATACACTGCTGATGTCATCCCTTCATAGATGCTATATGCCTCACCTGAACTCATTGTTCTCCTGTGTCACTTGCTGCTGAAAATGTTTTGTATAAATGGTTTAATTGGATAGGTAGGTGGTTCAAGTCCATAACTGCTTAAATAGTGTGACTGTGATTATAGGCATATGCTATTGGCCATCTCACAACCACCTTTATGCTAACATAACTGCAGTATCTTACAGCTGAAATGCAAATTCTCCTGTGTTGCATGACTTCAGTACTATGCCTTGTACATTGTGTAACTACATAGTCAAGATGTTTGAATCCAGCTGTGAGTATGTCTTTCATGCTCATGCTGTGTATACTACTACAAATGCATATATGATGCACAGCTGTACAGTGTTTTTGTGCACTTTGACCAATTTTTATCAAAACATCTAGCTAACAAACAGTGTTGACATCATCCATTTAAATGTGCACTGTCCCAGTTATACCTCAACATGTCGCATGGCACTTGTGATTCAGGCACTAATCTGTAACTTGTGAATTTAGGTAGTTAGCTTAACTCCACCCATTACTGCTCAGACTATGTTGTATTAGTCTTATTGTGATTGTACATGATGCTGACATTGTTGTCAAACAGATCTGATGTATACACATATAGATGCTGATTTCTCTTAGAAAAAGCTATAATTTCTCACATACCAATGCTTTTATTCAGGGTAATGATGTCATGCAATTACATTTTCCTTACATAACATATGTAGGTAGTGTTAGCCTCTGGCATGAGGGAATGAGATGACATTCTGTATGTTGTTGACTTAGTAAAGCAAATCCAGCCACATATATCTCTTGCAGAAATATCATGATGTAATCTCTTGCCATACTCATATATCTCACTATTGTAGTGACACTTCTACTGTGGTGCATTCATCCTGTACAGTAGCATGTATTTTCTGTTGTCACATGCTCATGTGTTCTCAGCCACATTCAGTGCCTGTTAACATTGCTGGGTCTTATACTGTAATGCATGAATGGCATCCACCACAGTTATAATGTGACCATTTATAGTGGGAGAGGCCTCCACCATCCATTTTATCTTAGAGATTGTTTGCCACACATACATCTGATGTGAAAAGTTAGCTTAGGTGGAGTGTCACAGTTGTGTTAAGACTTCCACTGTGGTGCTTGTGGTTCATCCACATGTCATTAGTCAGTAGAGTTACATAGCTTAATATTTAATTCTCAAAAGGGCTACATTATATGAATGTACTGATGTTACATAAACACTATTGTATCTAGTTATCTTTATCCATTTTTTGATGGACAATGATATACCATTGCAAGTTCTGATTGCATGGCATTTAAATGGTTATTTGGGGCATGATGAGCTGTGACAGCTCCTGTGGCATGTGTATTGAGTACTGACTTGTATAGCATACCTGCACAGACAGTCTGTAGTTGAATCCATTGACTGTGTGTATACTACATGATGGAAACAGCTTCCTTGTCATAGGGTTCATAGATTCATAGGTGTATATCAGGCTAATGACCAATAGGGCCCATAAAATCCTATCTGTGCAACCCAAATGTGACCCAAAAATGTGATTTATATTTGATTTCGGAGCCAGACTGGGGGTGAATTTCTGATTACTCATCCATAGGTCCAAGCTGCACTTAAATAGGGATTAGGAGGAACTCTTCTTCAAATAGATGAGAAGCCCATTCCAGAAAATGGGGATTCTATGAGAAAATATTTGTCTTTCCATCATATCCTATTTATGTTGCAAGCAAAATTTAGGTATTTTAATCATATAGTTCAGATGCTGCTTGTTTTGTGGATGTGCAAAAGATTCATCAAAACCGCGTCCAGTGATAAAATGTTTGCCAGGCAAAGCTCACCTCTCAGAAGTCTGTATATACCAAGTAAAGAGAAAGGGCTTTGGGGCAATCAGCATAGGACATTGTGTTTAGCCACAGTATTCTTTTTGTAAGGAACCTTTGTGGACATTCCAGTTGCTGCATGTGTCTGGTCAGGTGCATACTGAAGAGAGCATTATACTCTATGATGGACTTGATGAGGGTTGAGTACAGTGGTATGATGACATCTTTGGACCTACATCCCATGCCTTTGCTTATAAGCTGAGCAACATAGAACGATTCTCTTACTACTTGGACACATGTTGGTCAAAGGTTAAGTTACTATCGACATGAGTTCCCAGATCCCTGACTAGTGGATCAACTTTTAATGGTGTTTTATTGATGACATAGTTATTTGGGTGGCAGACTTCCCAAAAGGTACTACAATACATTTCTTGGTATTGAGTTTTAAGCCATAGCTTTAGCACCAAGAGTTTGTCTGTAATAGACTTTTCTGAAGGGAGTTCTAATCTTGGAGGGATCTGGTGACTACTCTCAGTTTGCAATCATCTTTAACATTGGTTAGCCAGAGGCCTTTGACATTGGTTTTGACATCTGAGATGTAGATGCTAAACAGGAGTAGACCAAGCACTAAGCCCTGGTGACTCCACTAGTGACTGGCCTCTTTGTGGAGGTGGCTTAACTGATTCTAACTTTCTGGGTCCTATCAGTGACCCAGCTAGCTATCCAATGTGTTATAAATGGGTTTACACCTAGTTTTGTAAGTCAGGTAACAATGTCCATGTGGGGTATTGTATCAATTGGCTTAGCCCATTCTAGCTAGGTAGTATTAACAGTTTTCCCCTCATCCATTGCCTTGGTGACTTCTTCAAAGAAGTCCACCAGATTCAGTACATTTGACCTTTCTTTTCCAAAGTTATACTGGGATGGATCCAGTGTCTGGAGGTCTCCTATTGTCTCTGTTGATAATTTCCATGATAATTCTTTCCATGGCTTTCCAAATAAGACTAGTCAGACTAGTGGGTTTGTAGTTTCCAGGATCTGTTGAAGGTCCTCCCTTAAGAAAGTGGATGACAGTCCCAGTCATCCATTCACATGGCACAAAGTCTGTTCTAAGACTATAGTTAAATAATAACACCAGGGGTCCTGTTAAGTTGTATTTTAGACTACTCACGAGGCAAGTTGGGATGTTATTGGGGCCCATTGAGGCTGAGTTCTTGGCATTACCGAGCACATCCAGTACATGCTTCCTAGTTATAGTTGGAGTGGTTATGTTTGTGGGTATTATTGGGGAGCATGGTTGAGGGTGAGTTGGGATAAATTTGGAAATAAATGTGTTGTTTAACAAGTTCACTATATCATTAGGCTTGGTGAATGTGGCACCATTAATCACCAGTTCAGCACATTGCTGTGTACTTCCATTGAGATTTCTAATATAGCTGTAGAAGGCCTTATGTTTATCTTTCACCTGGGAAGATACCACTCTCCTTCTCATCTCCACCCATCAGTTATAAACCACTCCCCCTCCACCTACAGTCCACTTTCTAATCTACACCCCTTATTTCAACCACCTAACTACATTATACCTACCATGCTATATCATCTACCAAACTAATAGCACCTCACTATGCATTCTGCACTAATACAAGCCCTTCTCATCCCCTCTATCACTATGCTGCTTCTAATCCCACTATACCATACTACCTCCTATTCCTCCACTCCCCCCTCCTTTCTGTCCCACATCACCACTCCCAACCCCCATCCCACCCTCACAATACCACACTTCCACACTATATCCTCCTCATTAGTGCAGCCCAACCCACTCTACTACTTTAAACTAAAAATCATACCCACATAACTTCCCTAATCCTCTGTCAAATTCTCCCCAACATTTAAAGGGTAAATCTACTACTACCTTCTTTCTTTAACTGCCTATTCCTAGCAGGTGATATACACCCAAACCCTAGACCTAGTACTACTACTAACTCCATCCCCCCAATCACTAGCAGTACCACCAGTCTCAAAAGCCTGAAAATAATCACTTTCAATGCCCATAGTCTAAGAAATAAAGCAACTATCTTTCATGCCTGGCTAAACCAGAACCTGCCTGACATTGTAGCTATCTCTAAGACTTGGCTAAAACCATACATCTCTGACTCAGAAACCTTACCTCCTGGGTTTCAAGCCCTTAGATATGACTGCTTGAATAGAAAGAGTGGAGGCCTAGCCTTAATATTCTCTAATCTACTCTCCATTATTCCATATCCAAATTTCATTTCTCTGTTCAACAACGCAGCACTAGTTATAGGTTTACTAAAATTGACTAATCATAAAAGCATCTGCATCATATCCCTTTATATTCTCCCAGGTAACAACACCACAACTCTAGAAGAAATCCTCCAATGGGCCTCAACTAATATTAACCTAGAGATCTACATACTAGGTGATTTTAACATAGATTGGAAAAAATTAACAACCAGAATCCAGCCATATCTGTCAATCTATTCAACTTTACCCAATTTACAAACTCCATTACTAGACATAACAAAATCAATCCCCCAGGATCAACTCTGGACTGGATCCTAGTTATCCACCCAAGCAACATCTTACACTCAGGCATCCTTCCAGAGTCTATTAGTGACCACCTGCCTGCTTTTATCTACCGAGCAACCCACTCTTCACCTCACCAGCACCAATACATACATACACATAACCTTACAAACTTCAACCCAGTAGCTTTCTCTAACACCCTCAAACAAACAAACTGGAACACTCTAAAAACACTTCCTCTAGACAACGCCGTTGATTACTTTAACTCAACTTTCCTAAATTTACTCAATTCCCTAGCTCCAACATGAACAATAAGAATAAAATCCAACTCCACCCCATGGTTAACTAAGGAAGCCAAAAAAACTTATGCAACAAAGAGATAAATGCTGGAAACTTTATCAGCACAATAAATAGACTGAAACCCTTCTTAAATATAAGAAACTCTGCAACTCTACTAAAAGACTTATAATCAAAGACAAACAATCCCACTATATGAAACTCCAAGCCAACCACTCTAAAAACCCTAAACAATTCTGTAACTCCATTAACTCACTTCTCAACCCAGGTACCAAAAATAACCCCTGCCCTAACACTACTAAGTCTGATCCAGAAATCGCCTCTCTATTTAACTCCTTCTTTACTAATTCTATAGCCGAACTAACCAAGACCTTCCCAAATAATAACCCGTCCACACAGGTCAGTCACTCTTCCCCAGCCTCTAAACCCAACTCATCCCCAACCTTTGAACTTAAACCTATTTCTACCTCCTACATAAAAAACTTCTCTGCAAACTAAAACCATGCTCCAATGCCCCAGATAACATCCTGTCTCACTTCCTAAAAATTGCTGCAGACGGAATCGCTCTCCCCATTAGCATCCTAATCAACAGATCCATACAGGAGTCTTATGTCCCCAAGCTGTGGCATGCTGCCTTTATACATCCTCTCCACAAAGGTGGCAAAAATAATAATACCTCTAACTTTCACCTCATAGCCATCCTCTCCCCAGTGTCAAAAATATTGGAAAAATGCATTCACATCCAACTCATGCCTTTCCTAACCAAAAAACAACTTATCTCTCAAACCTGGCCATAGCACTATAACTGCTTTTCTCTCATTCCTAGATATAGTCAACCATGCCTGTGACTCTGGACAAAACAGTATCTATAATTCTATTAGATCTCTCCAAGGCTTTTGATACAGTCTCCCATACTCATCTCCTAAGCCACCTTGTTAACCTTAACCTCTCTCACAATACCCTATTTTGGTTTGCAAGTTAACTATCTGACAGATCTCAAGCTGTAAAATGGAGAAAAAGCACCTCAAACTTCCTTCCCACCCCCACTGGGGTTCCCCAATGATCCATTCTTGGCCCAGTGCTGTTTAACATCTTTATCAATGATTTTCACTCTGCCATCCCAAATACTAAAATTGTACAATATGCAGATGACTCCACTTTAATCTGCTGTGCCACCAACCTCCCCGAACTTCAAACAAACACTCAAACTGCCTTCTCCACCACTGAGAACTGGATGCTACAAAACTACTTATCTCTAAATGCTAAAAAATCCAAAATATTACTTTTCTCAACCTCTAAATCCTCCCTTCTTGATAAAATTTTTTTCCAAATTAGAAGCCATAACAATTCAACCATAGAAATCGTTTCCTTCACCACACCACTTGGGATAACTATAGATGAACACCTAAAATTTGGCACCCATATTCAAGTAAACATTAAGAAAACACATCAAAAACTTGGCTTGCTATACAGAAGCATCCACTTTCTCTCTCCTTCTACTAAACAAACTCTTGCCACTACCTATCTTCTTCCCTCTGTAATGTATGGCGATCCTCTACTAATTAACTTATCTGCCTCCATCTCTTCCTAAATGGAAAGTTGTTATAATAAAATTTCAAAATTTTCCATCAAAGCCAAATACTCCACCCACCATTGCTGTGCCCTCCACTTACTAAACTGTCTAGAACTTCCCAACTATCTAGACTGTCTCCAACTTACTACTTCCCACAGGCTGTTATTTAACCCTATTAAATGTCCTGCACTATCCAACATCCTACAACCATACACCCCTCACAGGCCACTTAGATCTGCTCACCTAAACCTAATTACTGTCTACAAGCCAAACTGCCCTGCTGGACAGCTTCTCCTGTCTTTTTCCTTAGCCAAAAAATGGAATTCTCTCCCTCCTTCATTAAGAACCAAAGAAAACTCTGACAACTTCAAATTCCAACTCCATTCCCACCTCTCCTCCAATTGGAAGTGCAATTGCACTTTCCCTACCTAGCCTTCTTTTCTCTCTACTCTAAATTGTATTTCTATACTCCTTCTATTTCTAAACACCTTAGCACCCCTGGATACTAGTTAATCTAACAATGTTATCTTATATGCATAATGTAAATATTGTAAATAGTCTACTTTCCCTTTTCTCCACTCCCTAATATTGTACTTATACTGCCATCACAAGACTCAGATACTATGTAACCACTGAAATACTCGTCATCACATGACTCAGATGCTATGTAACCAATGTACCACATCATGTCTCTGATTTACAATGTAATTGTATATTTAAATCTTTTATTTTAATTTGTTGTATCTTAATGTTTGCTATGTAATGTGGAGCTTTTCTCCCTGGGCCTCCACTGAAAATGGGCTCCTGAGCCCAGTGGACCTCCCTGGTCATCAAACTGAAATAAATAAATAAATATATACTAACCTCAAAGTTGGCTTTGCTTGACTTAATTAGCCCTCTTGGTTGCCTATTTACTTTAAAGAGAGAGTTCTTATCTTTATGGGAATACCCCTTCCTGATTTTTGCCATAATTTTCTTCCTTTAGTTGTATATGCTGTTTAATTTGGGATGCCACCAGGGTGGTGTGTTTCTGGGGTTAGTTCTAGGCTTACTTCTGGCAGATACAGCAACCTTTATGCAGCCATTGACATGGTTGTACAGAGTTTCTTAGAGCAATTCAGTATAGGCTGGTGTGTTCTCAGAGGTTGGAGGGACATTGAATTTTGACAAACTATCACTTAACAGCAGGTAATTTGCCTTGGAATAGTTCATAATTGCTGCTGGTTTTAAATGGATTATGGGGTTGATTTTGATTTCAACAGAGAGGGCATTATGATTGGATCTTATCAAGGAGGGCGAGACATTGTTGGGTGGGGGTGGGGGGTTTGCAGCATTGTCCCATATTTGTAAACACAGATTCTGGTATGTTGGGGTCTGTATTGTGCATATTCACTATTTGCATAGGGTTGTTTTTATTTACAAGGTCCAGGAATCTCTATGGTTATAGATTTCAGGTCATGCACAATTTACAAATCTATAGAGGAGTGATTAAAATCTGCATGAGGTCCAAGTATGCATTTTGAGTTTCTTGAGACATGAAGAGAAACCTATAGCTGATGGGATATGGTATGGGATTTTGTAAATTGTGATCTGCACATGAAGGAACTCCAGCACTTCATCCTGTTTGAACACCCTAAAGGTACGTTTGTTACTGATGTATATTAAGACTCCTCCACCATTAGCCTTTGTCTGAGCAGCTACTGGTCTAAAAGTAAGGAAGGCACTGAAACCTTGCACTGGTGGTGTACTCTCTGCCTCTTTAAACCATGTCTCGGTAACTACACTGATATCTATATTCTTGATTGTGAAGAGGGCTTGGAGGGCATGTAGTTTTTATTTAGGCTCCTGGCATTGACAGTAACACCTTGAAGTACTTTTGACTTGATTTTGTAATGCCAGTAGGTTTGTCACTTTGGCATAGCCTAAAAAATGCATTATGGGGTAGATAAATACTTAGCAAGCCTAGAGGGAAAGGTCCAGAATACCTTTGGCAATGCAATGTGTTTTGTTGACCATGTCCTCTCAAGCTGACAAATATTGTATCCCCTTAGAATGACACTGGAAAGACAGACAGTTGCTGAAATCAACAATTTTTTGCTCATATTGTGGCATCATCCCCAGTGATGGTAATATGCTGCTCAGTGCTAGGTTCATACCAGCCTGACACAATAACTCTGAAAGCTCCATAATGTATCTCTTTATATAGTCCACGTAGGTACATCTCAGGTCATTTGCACCTACATGGACTATAATGGAACCATACTGGTACCTGTGTAGTAATGCCTTGAGTGCATACATGATTTGGCAGCTGAGACATTTGCTACATTGTCTCAAGATGCCCATATCCACCAAGCTGGATACAGGGAAGTTAGAAAATTGTATATCCATAATGTCCACTCCTTTAATTTGTGAAGTACGAGGGTGTGGTGTATTTGGGTTTGAGGACTAATATGGGTACTTTGTACAGACTAATAATTGTGTTTTATTGTGTGATTAAGCAGATTAAGCTAAACAACGATAAATTCTACTGACTTTAGTGCTTGCACTATACTAAATTCTACTAAATTTGTAGGTATTGCCACTTGAGGACCAACTAGCCACTCTAAACTTGTATTTGCACTATACTGCTGCTTCACAGGTTACAGCTTTATGGATTGTCTTACAGATAAAATTTGCTTTCTAGGAGTTTGCTGCTGTACAAGGCACTGGTAACTCATGCAAACATGTACCATTTATAGGAGCACAGAGAAGAGAGAAAATCAAATAATGAGTCCTCTGGCCAATAAAATGACTACACACTCCTTTTGTGCATCTCCCAACTCAGACAAGCCAGGCAAACACCATCTGCCAATAGATAAATAATCCAAGCAAAAACACAGCGGAAGAGACACACAAGTGCAATGCTAGCACAGACCACTTAACCAACTTGCTGGAAATCCATTTCTGAAGGTAATTCCAAGACAGTAACAGTGAGAGGAAGAGCCATTCATTTTTTACAAGAAAGTCAGTGAAATGGACACATAAAAGCAGGAAACAAAAGTGATCACTGAAAATAACTTAAATGTAATTTAACAATCAAAGGTGTTTCTCTTTCCATGGATGACACTGGATACAAGTATAACACTTCTGAAATGCGGGCTAGGACTGCAAGCTTTGCTGAGATCCAGGAAAATAAGCAGGAGACAGTATGTAGTAAGAAAGGTTTACTCAATAACAATATGCTTTGCTAGGTGGGTACTCAGTATCACGGGTCAGTGTGAAAAAATGGTGGAAAGAGTACATAAATAGCTTATATAACAATCAATAGCAATGCAAGTAGGGAGAGAGGGACTTTGCAAAGCATACTACCATAAGGAGGGAACAGCAGAAAGGGGGGGAGGAACAAGCATGCTATTTACAGAGGCTAGCAATCAAAAAGCAATAGTGGAGCTCTTTCAGAAACTTTAGCTTAATGTATTAGTGGGAGATGGGACAGGCACAGAATGCAAGTAGGTAATGATAAGCAGAATATAAAAGCTATGAAGCACAAACTGGGCAGAGAGGGTTATCTCACTATTGAACTTCTATTCCACTTCAAGTTCCATAGCCAGCTTTAAGCATAGGCCAACTAGACATCCGCCTAGGGCGCTGGTCTAGCAGGTGTGCTTTTCCAGTATTTATCTGTTTATTTTTTGTTGTACAGAAATGGTTTCTTTAAAATATGTTGCATAAATACAAAAAAACTGAACAGTAAGACAAAATGTGAGAACAATAGAGGAAAAAAGTAATTTAGATGGTGTTGGTAACCAGGTGGTATGGGAGGGCACTGTGGAGCCCTTTTGCCTAGACCATCAGATGATCGTAGGCTGGCCTTGTTAAGGACCAGACTATACAGAAATTTACCAGAAACATTGTTTATGGAAAAAATTGCAGTAATAAATGATTAAGGTAAAAATGTGGTGGTAGGAATATGCAGCTCTGCCTTAACTGTGAACTAAATTATAAGACTTTGGCCCATCAGGGTTTAACGTACAAAAGGATAGATTTTACAAGTACTTCTACTTGAGAAAAATAGTATTACCACAGAGGTTACTGTAAGTGCACTTAAATATTTAAGCAGAATTAATATATATATATATATATATATATATATATATATATATATATATATACAATTTAATTCTTTTTCCTTTTTTCCACAGTTCACCAACTCTTGGAACTCAATACAGAGGTCTGAAGACAGACTAGTATAACAGGCAGGGAGTTAAATCTGGTAGTATCTGTCTGTCAGACAAATATGCCAGATAGCAATGGCTTACACGCAGGCAACAGTTATGGCATAGTCAGAGGGCCATCTTTTTCAGGCCTTGTCCTACAGCATAGGGCATGTATGCCTCTTATGATAGGAAAGCCCTTCAAGTGTGTTTTTCATGACATAACTAACATGTATATTTCTGAGGTGTCCATGATTGGTATGCATCTCTCTGATATCTGTCCTGGCATGTGTTCAGAAATGACATTTTGTTATTGTTTATGTCACCCATTGTTCACAGGCATTTATTCCAAATATATTATGGTCTGTTTTCATGTCTTCATCTGTACATTTATTTATTATTGCTATTGTTTTCACCACACTATGCAACTTAATGTCAAAGGAGGGCTTCTATAAATGTTTCTTACTCTACGGCATTCAGCCAGACCATCAAAACTTGTTAGTGGGTCTCTCTTATGGCACTTTCTTTCATGTTGGTATAGTTAAATTGCTGTAATGTTACTCTTCCCTTTAACTCCATATGATCAATCTCAGTATAAGGATGGCTGAGATGTTTGTAAATAAAAAATGGAAAACTTGAACTCAAGTAATATAATCTGATCTGTGCTGTCATTTGTTACTTATGCATTATGTATTATGCATGTCATCATATTACCATTTAGCATTTACATGACTATACAATACAACTATTTTGTTACAGTGTGCTGTACCAGACTTGTGTAGGCATCATAATGCACTACCAATTCTGTTCAGGGCTTTATTGGTACAAACTGCTGTCACTAAACTCCAACAAACAAAAAAATTCTGTTTTTGGCATTAGTGGTACAAACTGCTGTCACAACACTCCAAAGCCACAACAGAACTGCAGAAAAAAAACAATAAACTGATCAAGGACCATCACAAATTATTCAAAGCTTTAATAAAAGCTCTAGCACCTCAACTTATACGCCTTCAGGGAGTAAAAAAAATATTCAAATTAAATACTTGCAATTACAGTCTGTATTTAAGCCCAAAGGCATTAAAATGCCATGCTTCAAGATGCAAATAGACTTTGTACAATAATTTATTTTTAAGTGGCACATTTTCACCATGTTTAAGTAGCACTTGTTCAAGAACAGTGCCCCATAGACAAGATAGATCACCCTGATGATAAATCTTAAAATGTAAAGCAATAGAGCTATCAGATTTTTGCTTCTTAATATCCCTAATGTGCTCTTGTACCTTAACTTAAAGGGTCTTTTGCTTTTACCAACATAAAAAAGATTGCAAGAACATTAAGGGCATAAATAATGCCTCCTGTATTACAAGTATATCTATTAGTAGGTTTAAATATCTTAAAAAAAACATAAAGAACTGATAACTAGAGCAGCCATCAAAATGGAAGGTGCCAAATAAAGAAGGATACCTATGTGCAGACATGGTAGGTAGCTGTAAGTTACGTTGTACTAATATGCCTTTTAAGCTCATACCACATTTATATGAAATAAGGGGAAATCTACATAATATTGTGGAAAATTCACAAGCTTTTAATAATAATTCCCAATAGTACCTAGCAAAATCTCCATATGGCAAAAAAGGTATTAAATGGGGAGGGTGGCAGCCACTTCCAGAAATATACTGTCCACCATCCTCAAAGTTCCTATGTATAGTAGCTCTAATTTCCACATTGCTATAGTCCTTCAATTTTATGTCTAAATAAACAATATCTTTCCCACACTGAAAACCATCAAAATTCAGACCAAGTCTGTTCCTCTGTAAATACTCAATAAAAGTAAACACCTGCTCATAACCACCACAACAAATAAAATGTAATCATCTATGTATCTGAAATAATATATAATATGCTTATTTACAAAATCATGATGATATAAATGCTCAACTGCAAACAATCCCATAAACAAGTTGGCATACATGGGGGCAAAAGGTGTTACCATTGAAATTCTCTGTAACTGATGATAAATGTCGCTATCAAATTCAAAAAACATTATTAACTAAACAAAATTGTAGTAATTTAATAACATAACTGGAAAGGGGACTATCTCCCAAAAATACCGAAGAGCCTGAATACCATGAATGTGGTTAATACTGGTATAAAGGCTTCTAACATCTAGGGTCAGTCAATAAATGTCAGTCGTCTACTCTAAAACTACTAACCTGGACAGAAAATCAGAAGTATCCCTGATATAAGATGGAAGCTTAACTAAAAATGGAAGTAAATATTCATGTAATGAAAATCCAGTATTATGTAAAAATACTTGCAAGCTGACACTATAGGATGCCCAGGGGGATTGGAAATGCTTTTATTAATCTTTGGTAAACAGTAAAAAGTGACAGAACTACACCCTTCAACATTAAATCTTTTTTTCTATATCTTGTTTCGTAAAGTAGCTTAATCTGTACCCCTTACTTAACAACTCCTTATACTATGTTTAGGCTTCCATATACCTTTCCATAGTAACTTTTTTTTAAATATTTGTATTGCATTTTAAAGCAACATGAATTCAAATACATAAATCAATAATCTTATAGAACAAAAGTAAACCAATAGAAAAAATATATATAGTGTCCATAACAAAAGCTGACATTAAATGACAACATTAATATTTTTGTAATAATCTTTAAGTTTTTGCCAATATAGTGTCTTTGGTATAACATTTATAGTTCAGTTATTCAATGTTTCAGCTCGTTCTACATACATTTATTGCTAGACAAGAAAATTCTGAGAAAGAGAGGTAACTTTTACTTTTCCAGTGTAGTGTAATGACCTTTCTGGCAATAGCCATGGTAGACCATAGGAGAGGCACTTGGGTTTTAAGAATAGAACCTGGAATTGGAACATTAAATAGAATTAAAAAATCCATTATATCACATTTGTCTGACCATAAGGCTTTAGCAAAACTTCTAAATTCTTCCCAAAATGAGACAACCTTTTGATACTTTAGGATCATATACTCCTACCATGGCATCTCCAACATCTTAGGTTTACTTTTTGATAAAAAGTGCTATTTTATACGGTGTTAAAAAGCTTCTATGCAAAGACTTCCAAGTAACAATTCTTCAATAAATGGATGATGTGGAGTTGCTTACAGACTTTAAATAAAGCTTTGTATTAACCTCTGAAAATGGTTCCTTGTTTATTTTTGTAGAATAGTCCCAATGAGACACATCAAAATCCATAAGTCAGTTCTTACAATTATGTAAATTATCGATAAGTATAACTTATTTTTATATTTAATAGCACTAATTCAATTTTATTAGTAGTTAATAAAATATCCACAAATAGTTGGATTTTGGAATCATAAGTATCATTAACTGAAAAAAAACTTTTATTCCATTATTGTTTCTAATACACATGGCAAAGCATTTTGTAAACATATGGAAAAAATAATGGAGATAGTGGACATCCTTGTTTTTTTCCCCTTGATATTTTAAAAGAACAAGAAAGAAAAGAACCAATTGTAACAAAAGAAAATGTGCTATTATATAATTTTATTATTCCTTCTATAAAGTTTGAAGAAAACGTATATACATTAAGAATATTTTACAAATATAGTCAATAATTTAATCAAATGTCTTATCAATGTTAAGAGATAATATTAATAATTTTTTATTATTATTACTATTATTATTATTAGCTAAATCTATTAAAGATAAACATCTAATAATGTTATCTTGCACTTTTCTTCCCAAGATGAATTCAGTTTGATCATCATTAATTAAGTTTGGTATTATATTATTTAGTCTTTTAGTCAATATGGGCCATGAAACTTTTATAACCAACATTTAATTTAGAAAATAGGACAGTATGAAGTCCACATCTTAGGGTTCTTTATCTTGTTTTAAAATAGGGGAAATAAAAGAGTATTTACATGAAAGTGGAATATTTAATGAGCTTTTAACTTCATCAAATACATTTATTAGAGTTTTTAGCACATTATCTGGGATTGTTGTATATAATTCTGAAATTAAGCCATATACCAGGAGCTTTATTATTTTAAGGCTTGTTATTTGTTCTTCCAGTTCTCTAATAGTAATGGATTTATACAACATATCATTTTGCTCTTTTGTTACTTTATGTTATATATTTTCTTTTAAGAAGTTGTCAGTAGTATCACTTTTATCTAATAGTGGATCTCTATTATCAATTTCTCCATAATACCTTGTAAAAGCTTCTAAAATGTATTTTAAATTTATTGCTCTTTTAAGTTTATTATTTACTTGATATGTGATTCTTTAATATGATTTATGTTCCTTGACATTTTTGATCTGATTGCTATTCTATGCAGATTTTTAGGATTTACCGTATAGGTTTACAACTTAAGTTTCTCTAGGTTTATTGCAACTTTGTGATTAAATATTTCTATGCAATTTGGGTTCAATGTCTTTAAGTCTGTATTTGTATCTCTATCAGAGGGTTTTAATTTTGATTTTAAGTTATCAAATTTTGTTTTAATCATATTTAATTCATTATCCCATTCTTTTCTTTTTAATAAATACTGTCTCTTTATTCTACCATAATTATAAGCTTTTAACTCATCCAATAGGGTAACATTAGAAACTCCACCATTGTTGCTAGAGTCCATAAAAACATTAAGTTAATTTTGAAACCATTCTTTAAATCATTTAATTTTTACTATATATGCCAGTATTCTTTGCCAAAATATTAAATAATTTGACTTTTGATTAAGTTTAAAAACAGTGGCATTATGGCCAGACAAAGGACATGATGTTATTAATGCTTCCTCTACTTTTGAGTATAGCCTTTAGAAGTGAATACTTTATCAATATTTGTTTGGGAGCCTGCTCTATAAGAATAGTGGGTGGAATTTAATGCATTTTCCAATTTTAATTCTTGAATAACTCTAAGATCCATCATATTGGTATTTTCAGTTGTTTAGCAGTAGCAGTTATTTTTCGGTTTCTTGTCTTTGGTAGTATCTTTTCTCTGAAACTATGCAATTAAAGCCACCTGCCATTAGAATTTCACCTTTTGCATATAGAGCTATGAGATCTAAGTACTTTTCTGCTACTTTGAAAGCAATTCCAAGAATTCAATAAATATTAACAAAAATAAACATTTTCTTATCTATTTCAAGTACAACTAATCCCATCATACCATTTTTGCCAGTGTAAAAATCAACCACTTTGGGTGTAGTTAATGTGTTCTTCCAGTGTACTATACTGTCTCTCCTTTTAACAATATAACATGAATCTACCAATACTAAAATATTGTTTCCTTCTTAGTTTGCCAATATCTTTGTTTGATAGGTGGATTTTCAGTAAAAATACTATATCAACTTTATTCATTTTAAGGTGCATAAACAAACTACCCCTCTTCATTAGATTATTTAATCCATTTATGTTCAATGAAATACACTTATATATTGTAATTTCTAAATTGTTTTAAGTCTAGCAGATTTAAGTAGTAATTTCCAGGAAGTTGACAATATTTAAGTTTAACACTCACTGTATGGACAAAAAGAAAAAAACACACGTTAACAATTTAACAAATACATTTACAACCCCTAACATGGAATGCAGAATTCCTGATTTGATGACATTGATCATTCAAATCACCCTCTATCATCCTCAAAGCCTCTATATACACTCTTCTGCTTTTGTCTCTAAACAATCCATTCAGTGCTTAGTGTTGTTGCAAACAGCTTCCCTCTAATGACAATTTGCAACAGTTTAATTGAGAACTAAATTAAATTCATAATTTGCTTATAAGTATTTAAGATCAAATCGGATAGGTCTGTCTATCTGTAATTGACCAAAATAGTGACAATGTTCTTATTTATCCTATATAATAGAATTAAAGGGAATAATACAGCAAACATTGCATTTTTAAACCAAACACACACACACACACACATATATGTGTGTGTATATATATATATATATATATATATATATATATATATATATATATATATATAGAAGCCCTTCATTTGTTCAAACTTTCAAATGCTCGAAACTCATATGGCTGACACCATATGAGCAAAAGTTTGAAAGGCCGACAAATGATAGCAGAGATCCCACTACAGTGTGGGACTGTGAGATTCCCATTTCCTGCCCTGTAGTTTAATCTCGGAGTGAGAATATTTAAGTAGCAAGGGGTATGGGGGGGTATAATACAGTTTTACTGTGTTTACAGGTAAAGGTAAACGGTGCTATTTCAGGATGTCAGTATTTCAGAATGTCGATGATATGGTGTTGGCCATATAAAAGTCGGCATTCTGAATAGTCAGCATTCTGAAGTAGGCCCTATATATATATATATATATATATATATATATATATATATATATATATATATATATATATACTTTTATGTCACTCTGTTAAATCTATACTAGTTAATATTTCATAAATTAATACAATCATATACACTACGCATTAATGATTAACTCACTATGCTTAAACATTGTTAAAGTATCTGCCTGTGACTACTTAGATTAATAACCAATCAATAATATGCTTAATCTGAAAGTATAATTTGCAACACTAGTACAATACAGGGGCTACATGCTAATTCATTTGTCAAATTTCCCCAGTATTACCAAAAATCTTAAGCCATAGCATTATATGTTTATATATATATATATATATATATATATATATATATATATATATATATACATATATATATATATATATATATATATATATATATATATATATATATTTATATGACACACTTATCTGAAAAAGAAACATGTAAGATTTCCCAGCATCTAGCAAAATAAACCTCTCTTATACTTTGTTTATTTGACAATCATAAAGAAAATTTAGTGTTAACCAATTGCTTTATCATTGCCAAAGACTGATGACATCAACTAATCAATAACCGATCTATAGATATAAATCCCTTAGGAACTTAAGGTTCATTTATTGACCCCTTCCCTCTCATGATACATATATGTATCATGCATATCCAAAAATATCCATATACATTTCACCATCTAGATAACATTTCCACAATAAAATTTGCAGAACACGTAAACATATTTAGTCATATATGTAAACTACCTAATTATACATATTCTTGTGAACTAGCGTGTAATTGAGGGTGGGTCTATATTATATATCCAAATGCTTAAATGTTTGAATCGCTAAAGATTGACCTTTAGTGATCGAACATTTAAATGTTCAAATATGAATAAAAATTAAAAAAAAGAAAAAACAAAAGGAAAAACAAACTAAAGGGTGTAAGCAGGGGGGGGGAGCCCACCTGCACCCCCACATGGTGGGCTGTGCCCCCACACCTCCTGCTACTTAAATATACCAACTCCAAGATCACGCTACAGTGTAGGGAATGGGAAATTTCCCATTTCCACACTGTAGCGCACTGAAGTGCTATCTCGGAGTTGGTATATTTAAGTAGCAGGGGGTGTGGGGGTGCAGCCCCCCACGTGAGAGGTGCAGGGGGATTGATCCCCTGCTTAAACCCTTTCCTTTTTCTTTTTTTTAATTTTATTTTATTACATATTTGAACATTTGAATGTTTGATCGCTAAAGGTTGATCTTTAGCGATTTGAACATTTAAGCATTTGGATATGTAATATAGACCCATTGAGGGCATCTTTTGTGCTATTTAATCATTGGTAACTTCTTTATATTATGTTTAAATATGCTCTGCCAATATATTTTCATCTGTTTGAAATTACATCCTGCTGAGCAAATAATTTTCTTCTTCCAAAGTTTCAGAACATCTTTAAAAATTCCACCAGAGAAAACTTGTATTGTTTAATATGAATAAAATACATGCCAATTTATATATATATATATATATATATCTATATATATATATATATATATATATATATATATATATATATATATATATATATATATATTTGTTTTATAATGTTTCATCTCCATGTTGGAAAGAATAGACACTTGACTTTATTATTTACTTTCATTCATTTCCGAGTTCTAAAAATAAACCTAGAAATAAAACTCTTAGTTATAGAAAAGTTCTAAAAGATATAAAATTTAGTATATTATCTTTTATATTTAATATTACTTTAACGATTTATTCTAAACATATGTATACTTCATGTTCAAGAGTATAGTAGTAAAAAATAAGCATTTCCTTTCAGTTTATTCAGAGGTGTGTTACCTTTAAATATTCCTGGTATTGCTTTAACACTGCACTATTTAAAATTTCCCATTCTTACAGTGAAACATTAAATAAGTTTATACATATTTTACATATTTACCATCAGTTTTCTTGTTTTAAGTAAGATTAACATATATATTTAATTTATACAAGTTCTAAATGTATACATGTAGTTTTATTTTGACAGCATTCAGCTCCTTTCTTTTGCAGTATTCCATTCCAAGACTCTGCTTGGTTCAAAAGTCATTTTCAGACTGCTGGGACTTCTTTTGTTTCGCATAGCTTCAGCTCTTTTTTCTAAGCTGAATATGGCTTGTGATACTATTTTAAGCCTTGAAATGAAGTAAACTCTATGATTTTAAGTGGAGAAATGTTTGAAAATGTTCTCATTATCTTTAAATATGCTCAGAACCACTGAGATATGAGTTAAACAGTTAAAAGTATTAATATCTGTGGAAAAAAACAAAGTATTGTCATGTTACTAACATGTTAAAAATCAGCTACTAGGCTAGCATATAAGATTTTAGGACATACCAACCTAATCAATATTTATACAAATTATTCAATTAATCAATAGAGTATACAGTCATTTAATAAGAACTATATAGAAGAGGCAATTATGCTGTTTGAAACACCATTTTCTAACATATGTATTTTAAAGGAAAGTCTCATATTCACAGCAAAGCATTTTCTATTAGTTTCCCCGATCAAAATAACACAGAATGTCAATGTCTGAGTATATACTTATATAGACTCTTGTGCAAATAAAAAGTATCCATTTAACTTATGACATTGTATAATAGTATGCATTAAACTTTTATCAAAGTGTTAACTTATTCTGCAAATAGATAGTACTATATAATTTATGAATGTTACTGTATGAATTATTATTTTTATGATTTAATAAATGTTTAGTATCCTTTTAACTGTTGAGGCAACTTATATACTCTGCAATAAAATATATTACCAGAAATATAGCAAGTCCAAAAAGAACAAGAAGACAGTAAAGTCCTTATTACCATTCTCTTAATTTTTTACTGTTATTCTCTTTTGTTGACCATCCATTTCTGATTGCATGCCTCTTTAAACTTACTGCAGAGCAGTCCATTCCTTCTTGTTTATCTATGAATTTATTTTTCTGGGTAAAGTTAAGAGCTTCATCCAATGAGTTGAATATCTCCTGATCGTTTAATAGGAATATCTTGATTTTTGCAGGAAATAAGATATGAGCCTTAATATTTGTTTTTTTTTTTAACTCTTGATTAAGGGGGTGCAGGCTTCCCTTTTAGAAGTTATTAAGTAAGTATAGCCATTGTCAAATCTAATAGTTTTACCATTGTAGGTAATTGGAGAGTTAGACCATGCTGTTCTTAGGACCAAATCTTTATCTTGTGCAGAAATTAACTTGACAATTATAGATCACAGTGTAGATAGGGTTTTTATTGAAGGGATGTTTGAAAGAGACCTATGTGCTGTTCCTATTCCAAAAGAAATTGACTCCAGAAAGTTTAAGGTTTTTGGAAGCCAAGTATTTAAAAATGTATCATATTATTTCCTTCTTTCTCTGGAACACCATATATTCTTATAATGTTCCTTCTGGATCTGCTTTCAAGATATTCCACTTTTCTAAAACTAAAGTGTTTTGCTTCATCAAATAATCAACTTGACTTTCATTTTCATTTAATCTGCCATCTGTATCACTGAGTGATTCCTCTATGGAAGTGATTTGGTCAGAATGTTTATTAATTATTTAATTTGGTAATCAATTAGTTTCTTATTTTCTTGTTTTATAATGTCAATTTTACTCTCCAGTTTATCAATTTTCACTGATATTTCTTGCATACTGGTTACATCTGAAGTTCTTTCTTCATCCCATTTTCTTGAGAAGAAGCTTTAAGATGACTCATGATTGCGCTTAACTGTAGGAATACTTTTGACAGGATTATAACGATATTCTTCAAAAGTTGATTCTCCTGCTGTATTTTCTTCACACCTTATTTATTGTTATATAAATTATGTTTTTAAGATAGATTTTTTAGTTTTTATATAAAAATCCCTGGCAAAATAACTGGACAGAGGCAGAACAGAATTTTTATGCTGTTAACTGCTTGGCATCTTAGTCACACTCCCTCCATAGTAACTTTTTCATAAACATTCCACTCTTTTCAATGTTCAAGGCACATTTGTAAATATTGTGCATAATGCATAATTACAATTTTATTGCCTTTATCAGCAGGTTTTAAAAACAATTCACTGTTTGTACATACATCCTTCAAGGACGACCACTCTGATTTTGTTAAATTATATTGAATAAAATATTTTTTATCCATAAACTCTTTACAAGTTTTTTCTATTGCATAATTAAGCATTTCTGAAAACTGCTGAACTACTATATTTAATACCTGAAGTATTAAACAAGAAATAAGCATTTACTTTAGACTCATCCACATATCAGATACACACGAATAAAACTTTTTTCTACATTCTCATTGAAGGTGCCCTTTGTAAAATCAAACTCACTATAAACATATCCATATCATTATTAACCAAATATCTGTGAAAAAACTGCAATAAATGCAATTTATGAAAAAAATGCAACATTTCACATTTTAAAATGTATAACCTTGGTAAAACAATAGGAACATATTTAAGTCCGACGTTTAAAACTGCTAGCTGTTCATTACTCAGTTCAAATCCCAATAAGTTAACCACCATAGAATTAACTACATTTTCCTCCAGGTTAAAAAGTTCAGAATATCTTAGCAAAAACCAGTGCCAACTACTTTCTTAAAGTTGTGTTGAAACTGTCGCTCGATGACTGTTGTACCATCAGGTTCATTCTTAATTCTCCCACATTTTCTGTTATTATAAACTGACTGCTTACCCTTGTTTTGTGAACTCCAAAATCTTTGCTGATAAGCTGCCATATCTTGTGCTGGTGGGAGAAGAGGAATAGTATTCTCATTGCTCTCCCAATCCGATGTACAATCAGTCCCTTCTGATAAAGCAAAAGAAACTGCTTGCTGCCTCTTGTAGGACTCATTGTGACATACTTGCACACTGAACTGCTGCATCTTCTAATTGGTCTTCCACAAGAAAGCTCTACCATTATTATAGTCATGGAGGTCTCTCTTCAACTTTATTTTTTTCTTTCCACCAAATCCTGCTCAAACCTCTTTAGTTTCTCATCAATGTCTCCAAAAAGTTGTCTAATCGAGAAACACTTAACTGTGTAGTTAGATCAGCACAAAGATCATTAATTTCTTCTTTTAACTTATGTTATTTAAGAAGGTCCCGCTCCACCAAATATTGATTCATTCCAATGAGTAGCAGCTATCCACCATGTTTGAAATTTTTAATTGTAAATTATTGTTCAAAGAGTCTATTTATATCTTGGCATATGGCACTTTAATGCCTTTGGGCTTAAATGCAGAGTGTAATTGGAAGCATTTAATCTGAATAATTGTTCTATTGTATAATTGATCATGTGTTTTATTTTTGTAAACTATATATTGGGTGTTTTTTATCTCCTTTAAGGTGTAAAAGTCAAGGTGCTACACTTTTTTACTAAAGATTTGAACATTTTGTGACAATCTTTGGCCAGTTTGTTGTTTTTTTTTTTTTAATTACTGTCAAAAAACTCCCATATGCAATGTATTGTAGTACTAGTACTCCGCAGAGCTTTTTCATAATAGTGTGCTATCTCATAGTGTCTTAAATCATTATGTAGAACTATTTCTGGAAAGGAATTTGTTGTTACAAAGTGCTCAGTAAAGAAATAGTCATAGATAAATGCAAACTGGGTATTATTTTTCAAATCTCCTTCTGAAGTACATTTGTTGTAGCACAATATAACCTTTATAAACAAGAGGTGCAGAGAAAGGGATTGACTTTTAATAAACAAAAAATGAGAATAGTTACGTTCACCATTTGTCAAAGAATTATTTTCCTCAACATGTACTATAGCCTACACCTCACTCCAAAATTACAATGTAGTTAGGAGTCTTGGAATGTTGTTCAAGATGTACTTCTTTTTTGTGGATCAATGAGCAGTTATAGTCAGAAAACTGTTATGTATAGCATAGCTAATATCTTCAAGCATATCAACCAGATCAAAAAAATTATTACCGTTTGTGATGCACCTTTCTAAGGATGATAAAAAAATAGAAAGGCCCAAGAGTTTTCTAACCAAGATGATTGCTGGCCTAAAGTCCATGGAGAGGGGTTTGAGCACTCTTACTTTATATGATTTGTTACTGCGGTGGTGGTGCTGCGGTAGCGTTGTTGCCTCACAGTTAGCGTTGCCCGTTCGATTCTCAGTTAGAGCGTCTTCTGTGTGGCAACATGCATGAATGGGCATTCCTTCATTGAAGGTTGTGTGTTAGGCCTGGCAAGCCAGCATGTAAAACTCTACTGCCAATCATTAGCAGACCGGAGTTCGGCTGTGGCGACCCCTAACCGGGAAAAGCCGAAAGATACAAACAAACTTTACATGATTTGTTATGGGATTTTGCATGATTTTTTTCCTTGCATTGGGTGCCATGAAAAGTCTAACACACGTTTCTCCCATAAATCTTTGCATGCCAAAATAATCCACTTTTATGAGAACTAGTAAAATAAGTTTATGAGAACACATAAGTACAACATTTTGGAGAGACAAATTACTACACAATTATTATCTAACCTCTGGGAGAGATTTCATGTGTAAGTTAAACAAAATTCAATGCTAGAGTCCATCAGATTAATCTTGTTTTACTGTAGGGATGTGCTTAAATTTACTCTGGGACTTACTTGCATTGTCCTTCTTGAGAAAGGGGTATACCATTTGAAGGGTTGTTGGCAAGGCATAGATAGCCTTTTTATTCAGTTGCATTTTATTTATTATGACTGCATAACTGTAACACAATTCTCGTTCTGCAGTGAAAATTAATACAGTACTAATTTGGAACAGTGTTTTGTTGTGTCAGAGTGTTGTCACAAACTGACTGCCATCAAAAGACAGCAGTGATTCTGTACATGGCTTTGTTGTTGAGATATATTGTCAAAAAGTGACTTTTGCATCAGAATTCATAACTAGCTATATTCAGGGCTTTGTTTTTACTCACTTCTGTTAAAAGCTTTCTTAAACATCATATTGCAGTACAAGCTGTGACCAGGGCTCTGTTACCACAGAGTGACTTATCTATCATGATTAAACACTAGTGCTGCTCAGCGCTTTGGTGTTACAGGTGGCATTGCAAAGGCTGTGACATCATAATGCAGTAATTGTCTAAGTTGAGGCATTGCTGGTACAAAGTGACTTAGACATCATTGTGCATTGCTAGTTCTGCACTGGGTTTTGTTGTACAATATATCTTACCAAGGAGACTTAAGATATATTTATACAATACTACTTCTGCACCTGGATTTATTTTTACTGAATGCAGCCACAATGTGACACTTATCATAGCAGAGTACTAAATATGCTTAGGTCTTTGAGGTTCCTGAGTAATGTCACAAGGTGACTGACATTATGATGTACTAGTTCTTGTTTTTTTTCAATAATTTTTATTTTTATTTTTACATTAATAAATGTCACAAATAAAAACCATCTTACAACATGACAGTGTGCATATATACATACATATACACATACATACACACACACATATATATATATATATATATATATATATATATATATATATATATATATATATATACATATACATACATACACACACACATATATACATACATACATACGCACATATACATATGTTATACATTGATGTCAAATACCACAGGATATAGGTCGTACAACATATCTATTTACACTATGTACATAGATGCTTTCATTGTTAATTCCACAGTTATATAAACAGTATATACATTCGTAATATCCAAGTTATTATTTAATATCTGAACTTGTATGTGTTCTTTGGTTCCATTATAGTGTATTTCTAAGTTGCTGTGTGATGAATTATGCTAATATGATATTAAAGGTTTGTTCCCAAATTTCTCTGGATTTCATGTTTTTGTTTCTTTTATCTATTACAATTTTATGAACTAAAAGGTGTTATATAGCTACTTGTTTAAAACCCTCCCAAGAAATATTTATCGTATCTAGCCATTTAAAAGCTATATACAGTTTCATTAGTAGGAACATTGTTAAAAGTGTATTTGCTTGTTTTCTTGGGATGTTTGGTGGGAGACTGTGTAACAGAGTGAATTCCCAAGTTAATGTTGATGTTTGATAACCCGTTTTTTTGTAATTGTACCTTGAGAGAGTTCCAGAGTTTATAGACACATTTACAGCTCCAAAATACATGGATTAAGTCAGCTATCTGGTCCTTACAGTGTGGGCAGAAAGGTGATTTTGATGTGATAAATTTGTGTAGGATTGCAGGTGTAAAATAAGCATTATTATTGATCATGAGCTGAGTGTATGCTAACTTTTTGAGGGATAGAATCTTCAGTGTTAGATTGATTGCCTGGCTTATTTGCTGATCATCTATGGATGGTTTAATTTTTCTCCAGTAGTTAGAGAAGAGGAGGTCCTTCTGGTATTTGATTTCATTTATCATTTTATATGAATTGGTAATAGTTTTCTTTGTTGTGATAATAGTTTTCCAAAGCCTGCTATAAGTTTCTATGTCACTATTGGTCATAGTAATATTTTGGAGATAACTGGAACACAGTTCTTTGATTTGTCTTAGGATTATTATGTGTGATTTAGGGAGGTTTAAGTTGGTCCTCATTTCTTGTATTGAACAGTTAAGGTAGGGATAGATATCTTGGATTGTTTTATCTTTCAGTCTGGGAAAAGGGACTAAGTCCAGCATCTTATTGTTTATTTTTAAATGTGGGTTTTTATGAAGGGGTTGCAGTATTGTCATGGCATGTCTAAGGTTCAAGAATTGAAAGAGTTTTTACGCTAGGTTGATAGAATGTTTTAAGCCCCAAATGTTGGGGTCCATTATTTTAAGGGCTCTATAATGTTATAAGTTTGTATTTCTTTCTGCTTCAGGAATGGAAGTGCTTTGGGATTGAAACCTAGAGCTTTAATATATCTATAATATATTGTCACCCAGAGAGGAGACCAATTTTCCATTGATGGGTTATGTTCAGCTATTCTCAATATTCTGTTAGTGTTAATGATCGAGTAGTACATTTTAAAATCTGGTAGATTTAGTCCTCCTTTGCTTTTGGGGAGGATTAATTTTGGATAGGAGATTCTGTTTTTTTTTTGGGGTTTCCATATAAATTTTGCTAGGAAGGTATGAATTTGTTTGAAGAATTTATTATTTATTGTTGTCTGTGATGTCATGAATATATACATTAGTCTGGCTAAAATGTTCATTTTGATTGTTGATACTTTGGACAAGAATGGTAGTTTTAGGTTGTTCCATCTTTTGCAGTCTTGCATTATATTTTGCCATTTAAGGTTTACATTGTGTTGGTAGAAGTCTTTGTTACTCTGGAAAAAGGTGATTCCCAGGTATTTAGTTTCTTCTTTTATTTTTATTGTGTTTAACAATGGTATTAGTGAGATGAGTTTGGGTGTTTTTAGGGGGAAAATATTAGTTTTATTAAGGTTTAATTTGTAGTTAGACATAGTCGAGAAATGTTCAATTGCAGCTATTATTTTGTTTATATCTGAATTTGGTGTAGTGCAGTATATGTTCAGATCATCTGCAAATGCAGTGAGGTACATTTTGAAGTTGTGTATTGATGGAGGATTGTGATATGTATTTTGTTTAATGTATAGAAAGAGTGGTTCTAGGTATAGGTTAAACAGGAAGGGTAATAGTGGGCATCCTTGTCTTGTTCCATTTTTTATTAGGATCCTATTTGACCAAGTTTTATTTATATACAGAGATGTGTATGGGCTGCTATAGAGAGTTTGGATGATCTGAATGAAGTTATTGAGTATATTAAAGTAGGGTAGTGTTTGGAGTAAGAATTCTAGATTAACCCTATCAAATGCCTTGTGGGCATCCACTACCATTGTGTAGATGTTGATACTGTATCGGTTAGCGTAGGATATTAGTGCATCTAATGTTAATGTATTGTCACTAGTCTGTCTATGTGGTGTAAAACTGGATTGTTATGGGGAGAGGAATTTTTCTATCAGATTTTTCATTCTGTTTACAAGTATAGAGGTAAATATTTTAGTATCTATATTTAAGAGGGAGATGGGTCTGTAGCTGTCGGGGTTTTTGGGGTCTGTGTGTTCTTTTTACATAAATATAGTTTTAGAGGCATTAAAGTGGATATAATTTATTTTATAGTTTATTATGTAATTCAGTGTATAGTATAGTAGTTTGGCTATCAAGGGGGAAAATGCTTTGTAAAATTCTGATGTGAGTCCATCCGGACCCGGAGCCTTATCACTTTTAAGCGTTTGATTGTTGTAATAATTTCACTGATGGATATCGGCTCAGTTAGTTTTTTTTTGTTGGTCTAAATTGAGTTTAGGGAATTTCAGTTTTTGAAGAAAAAGAGTTCTATCTTCCTTTGAGGTTTGTAGTGTTTGTGCTCCATATATTTGAGAGTATATTTGTTCAAATGTTTTAATAATGTCTTCATTTTTTGTGTAGTTTTTGTCTCTGTAGTTTATTTCTGATATATTGGAGGCATTTTTGTGCTGGCAGATAATTCTGGCCAGAGCTCTAGATGGTATTTGAGCTTCTGCGTAAGTGGCTAACATTCTGGCTTCATAGAAAGATAGGTTCCTGGTTTCTAACATATATAGATCCCTTTGCGGTTTTAAAAGTTCTGCTTCTGTTTGGTTCTTAGGGTTATTTATTAGTTCTTTTTCAAGATGCTCTATTTTCCCTTTCAGTATATGCTCCTCTTTCAGTTGTATTTTTTTATAGTATGCTGCTTTTTTGATAAACAATCCTCTGATTTGTGCTTTGGTTGCAGCCCATTCTATGTCAGTTGGTACTTGGGAGTTAGTGATATTTGTAAGAGTTATTTTTAGTATTGCTTCTGTTTCTTTTATTACATCCATTTTGGAAAGTAAATTAGGGTTTAATGACCAATTATGACCCCTATTCTCTAAATGTATCTTTTTGTCCCAGTTAATGTTCAGTGTGATTTTGGAGTGATCTGAAAAGAACCTGGTATGTATAGTTATTGTTGGGTCCATGTTAAGGAATATGTCAGAGATTAAGAAGAAGTCTATCCTTGACCACATTTTGTGGCATTGCGAATAGAATGTGAATTTCCCTGTTTTATCTGCACTGTTCCCATGTTTAAAAGGGTCATATAGTTTGAAATCTTGTTTGAGTTCATTAAGGGCTAATGTGGCTTGTTTATTATGTGATTTGGTCAGATTAGATTTATCCTTTTCTAGGTTTTGATATGTATTCCAGTCACCTCCAATCACTAGGTAGTGATCTTTAAATTGGTTTAAGGTTGGGTATAATGACATAAAAAAAGTGTTGTTGGCTATTACAGGGTGCGTAAACATTAAGTACCATTATAGGTTTTGGTATTGTAGGACTATTAAATGTTACATAGCACCATCTTCCCTCCTTGTCAGCTTTGGTTTTAAGTATTTTTTCCTTAAATTGTTTTTTAATAATTATGGCAGCCCCAGCACTGTTTGTTTTCTCCTCTGAAGCTATGATTTGCCTTATCCATTTCTTTCTGCTAATTTCTGCCCATTGATCTGCAGTCAAGTGCATTTCTTGTATTAGTATGAGGTTGGCTGTGGTTTTTAATGTAAGGTGTAAGAATAGTTTTCTTTTCTTCTTGTTTTGGAGCCCTTTAACATTCCATGATTCTATTTCCCACATTTATTTATTAGGTGTATTCCTTAGATATGCCATGTATATTAGTTTTGTTTTGTTATTTTTGTATGTGTTACTGTGTGATGGTTTAGGAAAGCATCTATTTATCCCCGTCCTTACACTGTGCCTAACCACTATATCCCTGGACCAGGAATAATCAGGAGGGGAGGACGAAGGTTCATTATATGGTTTACCTTTACGTCTAATCTTGGAATGTATTTTCTTTTTAGATATAGATTTACTCCATAATATCCCCCCTGTGTTACTATAAACAATGTGGACAAAGCTGAACAAACTAGCTCCCTCAACAAACACTGCTACTTAATATCCCTAGCCTCTTCCAACATATTATTTATACAGTGACGGTATTGCATTTAAGGTACAGCATGTATTGTTTTTGTCTTGTGACTAATTCTTTCTTATAGTATTTTTAAAACAGCATATTAATATACATTCCTCAGTAAATTATAGCAATATGTGTACCATAGTAATATTGTTAAACAATCAATCTTGTAATTTTTACATTTTTCTCTCATTTGACTTCTTTTTCCTCCCCTTTACTTGTTCAGGTTTTGGCCTTCTTTGGTGCCTATAGTGATGTTTTCCCACATCAATCTGTGTGGGTTATAAAATATATACTTGGCACCAATTTAACAGAAGTAGGAAGTATAGAGAGACAAAAAAAAAAAAAAAAACAGCTTAGCCAAACAGTCCTTCTGCTATAGTTGACATATTAAGGCTATATTTACATTATCCCAGGATTGTTAGATTATTTTACTAATTTCCTGAGATTACTTCTCTCCAGGATCTTTTAACACATTTCTAGTATTTACATAAAACATTTAACAATTTTTTTCCCTTTTTTTCCTAATATTAATCTATGAGCTAGCATAATTCTGACAGTTTATTTCTTGCCTATTATTTAAGGCTGGAGTTTCATTCACTTACACAGTACTGGGTGTACTGTTTTAGTGAATGGTTCCATTCAACAGTACCTTATTTCTTCAAGGTTT
Source organism: Protopterus annectens (assembly GCF_019279795.1). Taxonomy (NCBI): domain Eukaryota; kingdom Metazoa; phylum Chordata; order Ceratodontiformes; family Protopteridae; genus Protopterus; species Protopterus annectens. The sequence continues at coordinate 220,755,939 of NC_056738.1, forward strand.
TGCTTGCAGGTTGGTTGACATCTATGGTGCAGCTTTCTTCTTTTAGCTGGTGCAGATCAATTTTCATTTTTCAGGCAGTAAAATCCTTTGGAGCTTGCTAAAATCCATTTTGTCTGACTGTTCTTAATGAATCCCTCAAAAGCCTAGGGGGACTGAATTTGCAAGCAAATATCTGAGATGGGAACTTCCTTCCTATATTCGTGCATCAGAAACAGCAGTTCATTTTTGGTTCCTACCCAGGCTGTACTTCCTTTTCCTGTGTTCCTCATGGCTCACATCAATGATTTAAGGGCCTAGACAGCAAGGGGAAGACTTCAGAGTTGGATCCCAGCTAGAGTGCTCGTGAATGGGGGTCATTTTTTCATCCAAGGATCCTTTATCTTTTTTTGTGGATTTATTTCACTTCTGAAGGTGGAATTTGCTTGAAAACAGCCAGGAATGTCTCTTTTGCCTCTTTGGGGTTAGCAACCATGTATTTAACCTCTTTGATGTAAAAGATTAACTGATTTGGATATTTCATCTGGAATTTGATTTTTTTTTCTATTAGGAACCTGCAGTGTGGATATAGTAGTTGTCTTGCTTGTCTTATTTGTATTGGGAGGTCTTGAGCAAAGGAGATTTTATTATTATTCCAGGTGAGTGTGCCTTTTTTCTTTGCTGCCAGTATGATTTTATTTACATCTTGGTAGTTTAATATTTTAATATAGACAGGTCTTGATTTCAGTGATGTTTGCATTTCCCTCAGGGCTCTGTGGGCTCTCTCTATTGTTATTTGCTGCATTTCTTCAGATTCCTCTAGGAGGGAATTTATTATTTACTTGATTGTTGGTATTAGATTGTTATGAAGTACAGTTTCAGGTATTCCTCTGATGATGATATTGTTCCATCGGGATCTTGCTTCCAGGTCTGTTAATTTTGCTTGTAAGTTTTGTATTTCTTTGTCATGGGCATCAGTTTTTTGAGAAATAGAGTCTATTTTTATTTCATTTTCTATTATTTTGGACTCAGATTTTTCCATTCTGGATAGTATTTGGCTTTATGAGTCACCAAAGGTTTGAAATTGTAATGATAAGTCCTTTAATGCTTGCTGGATAGGTAATAAGGCAGATCTTATGTCTTCCAGATTAGCTGGCTCGTCTGTCTTGGATTTATTTGTATTTTTAGAGTTGTCAGTTTGTTTAGTTGTCTTTTGTCTTTTTGAAGTTGTGTCTTTCTCAGGTGAGGCTAGTACTGAGAATTTGGTCTTAGTTGTTGTTGTTTCCATATTATTTTCCTCTTTTGACATCTTGCTGTATAGTGTTTTACCAATCTTGCAGTCAGATGCAGGGCCTTAGTAGCACATTGCTTAAGTTGTTATTCAGAAATCTTAGTTAATCCTGCTGTTTCTGAGCTGAATCTGTCACTTTTTATTCCTCTTTTGTTTGCTGGATGATATTAGCAGTAAATATCTACAGTTATTTCTGTATTATTAATTCTGCATTGCCTTCTGGGTTTGTTTTAATCCAGGGTATATCGAGACCTAGGTGATAGCAGTGCTCACAGAACAGCGGCCATTTTGAACTCATGATGTACTAGTTTTGCACAGGACTTTGTTGTGTAGAGTGCTGTCACAAGGTGACACATATGTCATTATTCAGTACTGATTCTGCACAGAACTCTGGTGACTCAGAAAATTGTTGAAAAGTGACTTGGTCATCATGATATTTTTGTAGTCTTGCTCAAGTCCTTTTTATTTTAGATGTTGCTACAATGTGGCTAGTATCATAATGCAGGAATTCATCTGCACACAGCTTTGTTTTTTAGAAATGGCTGCCAAAAATGAATTAGATATCATAGTACTTTAGTATTTTATTAGTTTTGCACAGGGCTTTGCTGTTTCAGAGTAATGTCAAAAAGTAGCTGAGATAATAATTCAGTACTAGTTCCTTTCGCAACATTGTTGCTTCAGAGTGTTACCAGAGATTGACTGACATGAAAATGTATTAATTATTCTTCACAAGACCGTTTCGATATTGCATAGTCACAAAGTGATTTTGCCATTATTATAATATACTTGCTCTGCACGGGTCTTTATTGTTACAAAATGTTGTCTCAGAGTGATTTAGACATAATACTTTGCTAGATCTGAAAACGTCATTGTTACAATTAACAACTTATCACACATGACAGCAAACTCCCTCTGACTGACAAATATCCTTCTGATTCCCTTTTATTACAGCAATAGCTAATCCTCATAAACCAGTGATGCATGGAAAAGAGGTAAATGTATTTGTGAAGAAGTGTAATGATGTCATGTTTGGTAAGCAGCTGTCCTCATTACATCTACAGTACAGCCAATTACCCCACTCAGAAATGTTAACATAGTTAGGTATCTTGGAACTTAAGGTGATATATCTTTCTCCTTTAACTAAGATATAGCAGTAGAATTAGAAAATACTTTTATTTATCACAAGAAAAATCTATAGGCATATCATTTAGGTCAAGACAAGTTATGTTCTCTCTGGATGCAGCTCAAGTTATAGAATTTATTGAGTAAAATATTATCTTTTGGATCTGAATTTCAAGACATATAAAGCAATTGGAAAAGTCTCTGACGCTCTTCATCATGGATATTTTATTCATTTATTTATTTATGCTTTATTGTCCAGGTTACTTTCAGTATGATAGTGGCCTCTTTTCAGGGGTGGCCTAAGTTGGTATATACACTAGTAGGAGAAATTTGGCTGGAGAATTAGGGAACTTATCCTACTCTTTTGAACAGATAGATTGTGCTGAATGGCTCATACAACAGCAAGGGAAAGGCCTAAGAAAGGCGGCAGCATAGAGTAGGAAAGAAAAGATATGGATAGTTTGCTGTCAGAAAATGAGAATTTTGAGAAAAAATTGGAGTGTCGTAACACAGACAAAGATTCTTGTGTGCTGGGTAGTGGAAGATACAAATGAGCATTGTTTAGCCGTCTCATTAGGGAATGAAGTAAATTTGTTGGAGTGGTACAGATAACAGAACTGGTGTCAGGAGGGCTGTTGAAAATAATTTGAGCTGGAAGAACCAGGTGAGAGTTCTGCTGTTTCATGTGGCGAGACTGCAGATAACTTTTTTCAGAAGTGCTGAGGATGGTAATATGAAAAAGGAACAAGGTCATGTGGTAGCAGAGAATGCAGCAGTTAAAACATAATGCAGCAGTGAAAGAAAGTAAACAAAAAAAACATCAGCAGAAGAAGAAGCAGCTTATTTTTGTAGCAGCAGAGAATTTAGTAATGAAAACATAAAGCTGTGACAGCAGGCAAAAAAGAAGAGTAGAAACAAACTGCAAGTCAATCTGCTTCTATAAAGAAGAGAATACCAACTGCATGAATAAGGGCAAAAAATGATACTTTATTAGACAGATGCTATGTATGGGACAGTTTGGCAACTGTTCTGGATTTTGAAGCTCAAAAAAAACGGTCTTTTACAGAAACAGGAAAAAGAGACATTTTATGACTTAACATTTGAAATTGAGGGACTAATAATAACATTTCTGAAACTGTGTAACTCAATGAAGGGCATTTATCCATGGAATAATTATTTGTTTTCTGGCAGTAAATTGAATTAAAAAAATACTTTGTAGTTTAGAACTGATTAATTTAAAGAAGAGGATGTTAACAAAATGCATGTATGGTCTGTGTGAAACTTGATAATATTGTGAAAGATGGAGATGACAGAAACTTATGGAATGGAGAGTGGAAGTTTGAAGATGTTTTGAAATGTGACAAAAAAACATGGGGCCAGATTTGTGAGCTGCTAGCATAATAGCGTGCTGTTTGGTATTCATTAAGAGGCTCTACACAATGTGTAGATCTGACAAACAAAGAGAAACACTACAGCATGGCAATAAAAGCATAAGGAGTCAAAGTATATGCTACTTAACCAATCCAACATGGCTGAATGATTCAGGAAGCTATAAAGCAATCATGTACATTCAGTGTAGAAAACCAAAGAAACTGTGTTGGGTAAAACCTTGGTGCAGAAATAAATTCAAATGAAAGGTAAAAAGTAAAAAATGCACCAAGATAACACACAGCAAACATTTAATCACAGCAAAGTACAAAGTGGTAAGCGCTCTCACAACCAAAGTTGCTTCATCAGACACCACAGTAAAAAATGCACAGGTTTAAATAGAGATTCTAAAATGCCAATTAATCAATAAAAATCACACAATGATTAAGTAGCAGTGAAAAACAATTAAGCCTCATGCTCAAACTAAAAAAAGCATTGCTTAAAAACATTGCTTAAAAACATTGTACAAGAAGGAATCAAATACTATACATGAGAAAGCACTTAAAAACTTATAAAAGCATTATAAAACATGGGAAAATACTAGGCAGGAAAAAGTTAAATAGAATACTTGGAAACTAATAATTAAATACATTAGACTAATTTTGAAAGAACTTAGCTAATCTTAATGCTTGAGATGTCTAGCCTTTAAAAAAGGGACCAGGGAAGTAGTAGCATTCAAACCAGGATACTTTTCAGCATTAAGTTTTAAAATCCACTTCTGTTCATGTCCCTCTGTGATATTCTCAATGTCACCACCTCTGGGGTTTCTATGAATATGTTGTAGAACAAAGAACTTAAAGGAATGAGAACGGCCATTGGACATAACACGATTGGCTAGAGCATTTGATGGTTTATTATTACTAATATCTCTTAGGTGGTCTAGAATACGATCTTTAAGCATTCTATTTGTCGGACATTCTCCTATTTTTAGTTTTAGAAATAATAAATCCCTTAAACAACATCTATGTCATGGTGAATTATCTAGAACTATTATTAGATCCAATCGGCATGGTACTTTTCCATGCAGGAATTGCAGTGCTTGTCAATTTATATATAGCAAAAATAAATATGTACATCCTACTAGGAAATTTTCTTTGTACACTAATCAACACACTGATTGCAGATCTACAGATGTGGTCTATTATTGTTTTTGTGTACAATGTCCTGCTTTTTACATAGGAAAAACAAATAGAATGCTTAAAGATCGTATTCTAGACCACCTAAGAGATATTAGTAATAATAAACCATCAAATGCTCTAGCCAGTCATGTTATGTCCAATGGCCATTCTCATTCCTTTAAGTTCTTTGTTCTACAACATATTCATAGAAACCCCAGAGGTGGTGACATTGAGAATATCACAGAGGGACATGAACAAAAGTGGATTTTGAAACTTAATGCTGAAAAGTATCCTGGTTTGAATGCTACTACTTCCTTGGTCCCTTTTTTAAAGGCTAGACATCTCAAGCATTAAGATTAGCTAAGTTCTTTCAAAATTAGTCTAATGTATTTAACTATTAGTTTCCAAGTATTCTATTTAACTTTTCCCTTCCTAGTATTTTCCCATGTTTTATAATGATTTTATAAGTTTTTAAGTGCTTTCTCATGTATAGTATTTGATTCCTTCTTGTACAATGTTTTTAAGCAATGTTTTTAAGCAATGCTTTTTTTAGTTTGAGCATGAGGCTTAATTGTTTTTCACTGCTACTTAATCATTGTGTGATTTTTATTGATTAATTGGCATTTTAGAATCTCTATTTAAACCTGTGCATTTTTTATTGTGGTGTCTGATGAAGCAACTTTGGTTGTGAAAGCGCTTACCACTTTGTACTTTGCTGTGATTAAACGTTTGCTGTGTGTTATCTTGGTGCATTTTTTACTTTTTACCTTACATTCAGTGTAGGCTTCTTGCCTTGTGTACCAAAACTGTTTGGAATACAGGCATAATTCCACTTAGAAAAAAAACAAAAAACAAAAAAAAAAAAGCATGTTAAGGGTTGCTGCTGCTATTATTATGCTGGCTGTGCAACAGGTTTTAAATCCAAGTGCTGCTGCAAGACCTTGGGAAGAAAAAGGGTATTTAGGCCTCATTTCACTTATCATGGACTGCAGGCACAGAAATTGTGAAGAGATACAGGGTGAATAGGGGAATACTGGTGGAAATATACAACCTCTGTTGCCCCCATCTCAGGCCCCTAGAAAATCATGAAGAACCCATCCCAGCAGAAACAAATGTATGTTTAGCATTATGTATACCATCTACTGGTACATTCCATAGACTCACAAGGGGATATAATAGGGGTGTCATGGGCATCAGCCGCTAGAATATTAAATACATTTTAAATGCAATACTACTACATGCAAGCAAACATATCTATTTTGCAAGAACCTTGGAGGAGAGAGCAAGAACCATGCAGGAATTCTATGCAATAGCATACTTATCTGAAGTGTTAGGGGTCATAGATTTGGACACACATAGAAATAAAAGCCTCACTTGGGGAACAGGGAAGGAGCCTTGACTCATAACACCTATGAAAAACCCACACAACCCCACTGAGCAAGGATACAATTATGTCCACACTCAAACATGGAACATCATAGAACATGTGTTCAGATTGCTGAAATCAAAGGTACTGTTGTCTAGACATATCAGGAGGTGCACTCTAGTATGGCTCAGGCACCTCTGCCAAAATACTTACAGTCTGTGCCATGTTACACACTACAATACTCAGGAAACAGTTTCAAAAAGGAAAATAAGGGTCTGACCCACAAGTCCATTGACCACCGGTAGGGCCATCAGTAGCAGCAGGTATAGATGAGGAGTCTGAGGGAAAACCATCCACTGCAGATGGTGCTGGCAGATGGAGGCATGCATAGTATGCCCAGGATCTGGCTAAGAGGATAAGGGTAGCACATACACTCACTACCTCAATCAATAGCCTAAGATCCCACCTACATACAGACAGGAACATTGATGCCTTTCAAACAGAGCAACCTTTATTTAACCATGTAATGGATATGATGTGATGTTCTGATAGCATCGGACAGGGATAACTCTCAAGGACATTTTGTACCAGCACTAATAATAAGGTAAGTGTGGAATCTGTAAATAAAAAAAAAAAAATAACTGATTATTCTCATATGGAAATATGTATATGTCCCTAAGCAGAGTATTTTGTCTGAGTTGTACAGTTATGTCAATAGTATCTCCTCTGTCAGATTTTTGCTATATTCATTTATACATTACAAATAAGAATGTGCATCAAGCATTTCAATTGATCATCATCTAAAAAACATGGATCAGGTCAATTATACTGTCATTTGCCCAACTATACCAAGAAGCGAGACTGAAGTACCTAATGCTTCCAATGCTGTAATGACAATATTAACTGAAATACGATGATGTTCAGCAATTGTAGAAGCAAGCATTCACAAATGAGTGTGAAGAAGAAATCAACAACTTTTTTTTTTCTGCAATGCATATTGATAAATGCAAGCTTGTGAATCAGCAAGCATTAGCTATCCACTATGCGCATCAGACACATATGCAACCCTAAGTCACAAAGACCTGTGCAAAAGGTTGGACACAGTCATCATCATCATTTGCACAGGATGGAGTAGGGGGAGGGGGGGTTGAAGGCTGACATCAAAGAAGTCAGTATGTGCAAGAAAGAAGCACATATATCTTGTAGAATATAATGTTTAGGGACAGGAACAGCGGATGAATAACACTCAGAAGTACTGTTTAGATAATTTGCATGTGTGTGAAGTGGTATGGGCGAGTAAATTATATATTTCAATGTGTGTGTGTGTGTGTGTGTGTGTGTGTGTGTGTGTGTGTGTGTGTGTGTGTGTGTGTGTGTGTGTGTTCTGTGTCTGCATGAATACATTCAAGCACTGTGTTAGTACTACATGTTGGCATTTTGGACAGGTGTCGACCATGCATGGTAGAGTAGTCAGTTCATTGTCCTCACCCCCCACCACCACCACGAGTACCACCTCTGCAAGGAGTTGAACTGCTACTTCCATGGTTCTGATTAGAAGTTAGGATGCTACCTGAACATAAGTGATGTCTGCTGGATGAGTTGTCCTCACAACTACGTTCAGGACCACAACCTCATTGCCTACCGCATCTGGGTGTGGACACAGCAGTCACTGATGGAGTAGTGTATATAGTGTCACTACTGGATTGGAATCTTGCATGGCCATGGCTGCTAACACCAAAAGGTGCATCAGTTATCCGGCAAGTTGATGCCCACCTTCTCCCATTAGACATTCCATCACTGATACTGCCCATTCAAATACATCATTCGTCCTATTCAACAAGCTGTTTGCATGATTCAGGGAGTCACTAATGTCAGAATGCACAATGCAATATGCCTCTGCCTCCACTATGGTTCTATGCATACATCTGGTGGCAGCTAATGACACAGCAGAATCAGGAGTATCGTGGACAGCAGGTCTCCTCTGATAACCCTTACCAACCCTTCTGTGTAGCACCATGTGCTCACAATGGTTGCCAAGAGAAGCAACTAGCTCTGCAACTGGAGCATCCATGCTCAACTGATCGACTGTGTTACCCTCAACCTGTCATAAATCAGAGGTGTCTGCATATTGTGTATGTCTAGGTAAAGTGACTGTGTCTGAAATATGGTCAGGGAATGTAGGAATATCGACGTCAGTGTCAGACTCAACCTCTGCACCCCTAGAGTGTGCCTCCTCCTCACCATCATCATCATCAGAGGCTACCAATACTCTGACATCAAGTGGTAGGAGTACCACAGTGTCACTCTAAAGTTCACCTATGATAACAAGCAATAAACACAACAAACAGAAAAGGAGAGAATAAAATTAAATTATATTTTCTAACATGAAAGAAGTAATACAAATTTTACTCTCATATAGACCTGACTCTAGCTTATATACACGTACAGTAATAGCAATAGCCAAATGTGCACTTACCATGGTGTGCTGCTGCCTGCAATCCAGAAGTACCTGTATGTGAGGTATGGAAAAGAAAGAAGTCTATTAAGTATCACAATGCAAATGAAACAAGAAAAAGAGAACAATCACATTCACAAGTTCAGGTTAAAAATGTTCTCATACAAAAATGTACTGAACAGTTGGATTCCTCCTAAAACACCCTCCACTATTTCTCTTTATTGTTATACCAGACATCTAAGATACATGCATATAAAGATATAATAATGACACTCAGATTTTGCATACCTAAAAGTCTGCTTATGACATTATGACACTCTTGGTCTGTCATACACATCTGCACCAACCTCAAGGATTCTGTGTGAACCCTCTGCTGAGCTATCTGTATCTCAGACAATGGACAGGAACTCCATTGTTTCAGTTACTGGTGGTTCGGTAGCAGGCCCATCCCCCATTAACCACCTATTTCTAGGAAATTGTAGCCACTATACTATGGGCAGAGGTTATCATGCCACTTGTCCAGTGTCATATCTGGAAGTAAGATTTACCATGCATTCATTTCATAAGTCACCTGCTGTCATATCTTGTCTCAGGCAGATAGGTCACCTCTTCACATGCTGAACAGAAATGCTCCTTGGCAAGATAAAGCCTGAATAATGACCTAATTTCCTGCATTGAAGCATGCTGACTTGCTGTGTACAGATTTCTTCTTCAGTGCCACACCCCTGTCTGACACGAAACAGAAAACAGACACATGTGATAACATATGTAATACACAGTCATGGTTTCTGTGAACTCTTTTATGTTTGACTGCATGCATTCAACATGCACACAATTTACAGTTTAGTGCTCCCTTTGACCACATATAAGTAAGGGGACCCCCCCAAAATATCAACCATGATCTACAACAATTCTTTTTAATGCAGATAACACAGATTTAACTGTGCAATACATTACAGCATTAGCAGTAACAATTAAAAATATAATATTAGAAATATAAGACAAAACTAATATAACTGTCATCTCCACTGCTGGGGAGGGCTGTCAAGTGGAAATCCACCAATATAACATATTTTCTCTTTTTGCTAACACAGGTAAAAATGTCAGACCTTTCAACAAAGTTAGAATACACTCATCTGCAGTAACTGTACAAGCACATTAAATATAAACTAAAAAAATAGGTCATGTAGCATTCTGCAGCATACTTTTTTGTAATGCAGACATAGCTATACCAAAAGGAAGGGATAAACAAAAAAATTAAGATAAAAAAATGCTTTTTGGTGCAGTTTATCTTTTAATGTTTAACAAAAACATTATGTAGTAAACTGGAACATACCTTGACAATACAGCAGTGTAGTAAATAGATAATTCTCCAAAAGTTGTGCTTTTTTAGCAATATCGAACTCTATGGCTCAAACAGTTTCCCAGTAGGATACATGGCTATTAGTTACAAGATTACTTTTATATAGTGGAGCATCAGCCCAGTGAGCACTGTAAAGTATGCAAATGAGGTGCTAAATCATTAAGCAATAACCCACGCCTGGGTGTGGGTAATGCTGGATTTACCCACAGTTGGTATGGTTTGGACACGAGGGCGAAAGTCAAAGACAACCATGGGTAAATCCAGCATTACCCACACCCATAAGTGGGTTATTGTTATTATACAATGACATTATTGAAGAAAAAAAATACTTACTTTTCTTAAATAATGGCATTGTATAATGCCTCTGTGCTGCCCTTCCACATCTGTCTGGTATTCTTTGGCAGTTCTGATATACTGCATATGCATATGCTTACGCAGTATATCAGTGCTGTGTGTGGAAGCAACGGAGAAAGGAAGATCTCCATTGCTTTTTTAAATATGTCTCACTATGTTAAAAAAGTTTAACATAGTGAGATAGCTTTAAAAAAAGCAACGGAGAAAGGAAGAAATATCTTGCTATGTTAAATGAGAAGCAACGGAGAAAGGAAGAAATATCTTGCTATGTTAAATGAGTTTAACATAGTGAGATTACAGCAACAGAGCTCTTCTGTTCTCCGTTGCTACCAAAGAGACAAAAAAATCAAGACTTATACTAATTAAAAAAGTCCGGGCAACTGGACCTTTTTCCATTAGTATAAGTCTGATTTACAATGGCCACGCTGACCAATCAGCGTGCAAGCTTTGGAATATTAATGGGGGTCATTGTATAATTAGCATTCTTAAACCCATGAGATGTGCACTTAAAGTACTGGATCAACAATTGTTTTTTTTTCTTTGTATCATTTGCCTGCTGTTTGACATTGTGCTCCATTGACTGACAGTGGTCAATAGAAGTGAATGACATTTCACTGGTCAAGGTGAAGACTGACAAATTTTATTTGGACTGCCATGAAAAGTGCAATGAAGTGTGCCATTGTTGCACTTTCCTTTGTAGTCTAAACAGTACTGAATGAAAAAATTCAAATTGTCACACTCCTGTCTCTGTGGCATACTGTGTAAAGTTATTATTACTGTTTCTTTAATATATAAAGTTATTTAGAAAATAAAACTGTACAGATGATGCAGGGATTAAAACCTGTCTCCAAATCATTGTCATGAGGGAGTTCATACTAATCATGACACTCATTTTGGTGTATGAATGTGCTGATGTGGAAAACTCACGTAAGGTCAGTATTGACTAAAAGTGACTGACAGGTAAGTCATTTGAAATTATGAGAGCATTAATTGTGTGTGCTGTGTGAACAGTTAAAGCATTTATTATGTTTCCTTTGGCATTTTTTTTTCCATGGCATTAGCTAAAGTCCTGATACTGTGACATACACACGATAGTACTGATGTGTCAAGGAGGTGTTACAAGGCTGAATGTATCAGTGCAATGTGGTGGTAGCTCTGCTTATTGCTAGATATATACTTTGATTCATTACATGCATCTTCAAGTTGTTATTCCCAAAATGTTTTTGAATGTTTCTTATAAATATTACTTTTTACATTATGTGCTGCCAGTGGCGGCTGGTGACTTCAAATCAAAGGGGGGCTGCAGGAGACAGCTGAATGGGTGGGGTCAAGGGGAAGGGGTGTGGACAACCAGAAAGGGGAGGAGCTATGCTCAAAACTACAAAAACTAACTTTAATTAAATACGCTGCCCTGGGTGGCAAACCTTCATTATGAGAGTCCAGTCAAGACAAAAATAAGTGTAGAAGAATAAAAATATTTCAATGCATTGGCTGCATGACAGCTTACTTAATATTTAGATGGAAACAAAAGGTTGTGAGGCATGAAAAAATAAATTACTTTTTAAATGCATTACTGGAATGCCAGTCAAAATCAAGTACAAGCAAAACCAGAAGCACTCAACTCAAACCACTTCTCCTTGCACTGCAGTTCTAATTATAATTTATATTCAGCTTTATTAAAGTTCCAAGTAACATGCTGAAAGTAGAAATCTCTGTGATGCCCCCACTTGTAAAAATGTTTCTTATCCAAAAAGACCTGCTGCCTGACAACTATCTACTTGTTTCATGGGGAAAACATGTAAGTTAAAAATGAAAAGCAAACAAGAAACAAGCTCAAGATACATTGCTTAAAGGATTACTGTACAGGTTATGGACCACACATGACTGGCATTCTGTTTAGTTTACGGGTAAAGTCTGTAGAGATGACTGGAAGTCTCCAACAAGTGTAATGAGCTTTTAAAATAATGGAATCCTGTCCTTTAATACCCAAGGCTTAGACATTATCTAGTCAAGTATTCTCTGCATGGCAACAACAGAAAGGCTTTCAATGTTGGCAATTCTTTAACAGTATGCTTATTAAAGCTTATTTGCATCTTACGATCTCAGACAAGCTTATATTATGGTCATTAAAGCATTGCTACTTAAACACAGAGCAACAGGCACTTTGAGTAATAAGCATAAATCAACAGTACAAAAATATGACAGAAACCAGACCTTTCTGCAAAATCAAGGACAGATGAAAAGCCACTGTAGTACTTGTGTCTACCTTGGATGGGGGGGGGCACACTGCACATTTACACTGCATAACTACTCCTTGCCTTGCTTGGACACATCCAGAGTCAGTACATGGTGGAGTGGGGTGCAACAAGTATGTCACAATTTGAAATGTTTCTGGCTGACTGTGATGGCCCTGATATGTGTCATACCTCTCAACCTCAGAGCAAGAAATCTGGACAAAGCCATACACAGAAGTGGGACAAATGCCCACAAATAAGGACAATTTTAAATATTGCTCTAATAAACTTAGAAAGATAATAGAATAGGTCTTGCATTAGTATGACTTTTCTGAAGGGTATAAAATCTGAAACTCAAATGTCTGTCATTATTTTCTAACTTCAGTCTTTAGTGATTTGTCACTAATTTGCCAAAAAACACAATTTTATGAAAAATGGACCAAATGTGATGCAAAAATATAAAATAGCCACACAATACAGCTGGGAACCTGTCAAAGAAGGGATACTTTAATATTAGTACTGCTAACTTGAGCAGCTGACAAAATAAAAGAATCTACATGCATTTCAAGTAATCTATAACTGATTATTACAGTTATTTCTTAATTGTAAACCCTCCATGTTTTCTTCCAAAATTGCTATTTTGCGGAGGGATTATTAGGGGGAAAAGCAACATTTTAAGCCAAAATCAGAGACAGTTGAGAGGTTGGCTATGCCTAATTCTATAAAGCAATTTATTTGCATGTACCTCTCAACCTGTTAATGCAGTAAATCTGAACAAGGCCAAATGTACTGGGGCAACATATAAACAGTACTAAAAATTGCTTTTGTAGAAATTGAGACAGTTGATGCTTACTTTTGCATGCATTTTTCTGAAGGTTATGAAGTCTGAAACTCAGTGTATCATTATTTAGTGACTTAATTTCTAAATGATTTGCCAGAAAACTACAAATTTTATGAAGAACAAACCAAAAATAAGAAGCAAAAATCTATTCATTCTTTGAAAATCTGGACAGTTGGGAGGTATAGTTCAGCTGGGCCTGTCTGATTTTGCTGCCCTTCCCCCCTGACAAAATCACGGTTGAATGGAGCCTCTGCAGCCATTTCAATGAACCATTACTTGGCTATTTCACTCCATTTACCATAAACACTAATGTGCATACTGCTTTACTTGTATGAGGAGTTGGACTTCATTTGAAAGTTGTATTTTGTATTTTACAGCACAAACACTAAGTCATCTACTAAACAAAGCAATGCAGTCTCACAATGAAAACTTAGCATTAAAACTTCTCTGCCCTTGAAACTCACATTCATTGAAACAGCATTGAAGCCCACATTCAAAGAAAATACATTTTGCCAGTGGCAGATAAAGATTAATTTTGGGCTGTTTTCAAATCATAGGCCCCTTGCATATGAAACATACATGTGCTCTTTGATACACCTTCCTCATTGTACTAAATTATATTCCTTGTACAATATATTACAGTTGTTAGAGGGTGTTTTAAATTTGTTTTGAACATTTTTCCAGTAAGCAATGAAACAAAATGCATGCACCCATAATGACAAAACTGCCCAGTTCAGAACATTTATCATAAAAGTCTACTCAGACTTCCGCAGTCCACCATTATCAGTAAATATGCACAATTCTACAGTCCACCGTTATCAGTAAATATGCACAATTCTATAGTCCATTATCAGTAAATATGCACAATTCTACAGTCCATTATCAGTAAATATGCACTCTCTCTGAAGAAGTAAAAGTCATCTAAATAATTCCACATTAAAGAAATCTGTAACTAATGAAGAGGTTGCTGCTAGCAAACACCTTTATATTTCATGGTTTCATTGAAAAATAAAGTGCCTGTTGCCCCTCAGGAATAAATTGGCTATATTACATTAAAAAATGATAAGCTAGTAATATTGCAAGAGATGGATGGCAAACTGATAACAGACTCATAGTTAGTATTTTCACCAAGGAGAACATTCTCAATACAGCAGCATCCACCCCTTGTGGGAGTAGAACCCACAGCCTTCTGCATCAAAAGTAAGTACACAACTTGTTGTGCTATTAACAAGGTAAACCAACTTCACTTAAGCAGCACTAAACTTCTGTTCCCCTGCAGCTCTCAGCTCCTTGTAAAATCTACTCAATACTCAACTTCGCAGCACAAGAAAACTGGAAAAAGCCAAAATGTATTGGGGGGGGGGTCAAAAGCCCAAAAACCAGGGACACAAACATTGCTTGTATAATCTTGGAAAGTTGCTAGAACCATACATTTTACTGCCAAGCTCCCTGTGCAAAACAGAGCAGCATACCACTACGCCAAATCAGCTGCTTTGTAAAAGAGGAAGACTGAAACTTAAATGGCTATCATTTAGTGAATTCAGTTCTCACCATAGCTGTCAACCTCTTAGTACAAAACACCTGGACAAACCCAGTAATGAGGGAATACAGCCCTCAAACATTCAATGAATTCAGTTCTTGCCATAGCTGTCAACCTTAGCACAAAAAACCTGGACGAAGCCAATAATGAGGGAATACAGTCCCAAAAATAGGGACACATTTCAAATATTCATCTTATAAACTTAGAAAATTGCTAGAATAAAAGGTTGTGTTACGGTTGTGTTACTATGTATTTTTTGAAGAACATGAAGTCTGAAATTCAAATGCCTGTCAATTTTACTGCTGACAGAATAAAAATTTTCAGCAGAGACCCAGGGAGAAATACTGCAGACACGTCTTTGTAAAATGATAGGGCACCAGAGCAAATCCACACAAACACAGGGAGGAGATGCAGACTCCACACAGAAGGCACCCCAGCCAAGATTCAAACCAGAAAACCTATAGCTGTGAGGCAACAATACTACCACTGTACCATCAAATATGCAAGGACTTAAACATTCAGATTCCTGAAGTCTGAAATTCAAATGCCTGTCAATTTTATTTAACATTTGTTAATCAGGACAGTCTGACTTGGAACAAAAAAAAAAAAAAGAAAATCAGCAGAGGCCCAGGAAGAAATGATGCAGACATGTCTTTGTAACGTGGGAGGACACAAAAGCAAACCCACACAAACACAGGGAGAAGACCCCACAAAGAAGACACCCCAGCCAAGAAGCAAACCTGAGAACCTGCAGCTGTGAGGCAACAATGCCACAACTGCCCCATCAAATATCAAGCATTGCAACATTTACAAACCACAGATATTATGAGGCACAGATCAAATCAAACATGAGGCAAAAATCTGCAGTTTTTTTTCCACAAATGGTGGTGGGTAGGGAATTAAGGTCTTTAACACCTGCATACAAGGTACAGGGTTCAAGCCCGAAGTATTCCTACACACACAAACACCTGTAGTAGCAAACCTCAAAAACTAAATATACTGCACTGGGTGCCAAACAGTTGTCATGCGAGTCCAATCAAGACAAAATTAAGTGTAGAAGAATAAAAATATTTCAATGCATTGGCTGCATGACAGCTTAATATCTAGATGGAAACAAAAAAGGTTGTGAGGCATGAAAAAATAAATTATTTTTTTTTAAATACATTAATGGAATGCCAGTCAAAATCAAGTATAAGAAAAACAAGCAGCACTCAACTCAAACCACTTCTTGCACTGCAGTTCTAATAATTTATATTCAGCTTTATTAAAGTAACAAGTAACATGCTGAAAGTAGAAATCTCTGATGCCCCCACTTGTAAAAATGTTTCTTATCCAAAAAAGACGTGCTGCCTGACATCTACTTGTTTCATGGGGAAAACATGATCAAAGTAAAAAATGAAAAGCAAACAAGAAATAAGCTCAAGATACATTGCTTAAAAGGATTACTGTACAGGTTATAGACCACGCGATTGGCATTCGGTTTATGGTTAAAGCCTGCAGAGATGACTGTCTGTAAGTCTCCAAGTGTAATGAGACTCTTAAAATAATGTAATTCTGTCCTTTATTACAAATACTGGCATATGCATTTCAATACCCAAGGCTTATACATTATCTAGTTAAGTATTCTCTACATGGCAAGAGAAAGGCTTTCAATGTTGGCAATTCTTTAACAGTATGCTTATTAAAGCTTACTTGCATCTTGCAATCTCAGCCAAGCTTACTTGATGGTCATTAAAGTATTGCTACTTAAACACAGAACAACAGGCACTTTAAGTAATAAGCATAAATCAACAGTACAAAAAATATGACAGAAACCAGACCATTCTGCAAAAATCAAGGACAGATGAAAAGCCACTCTAGTACTTGTGTCTACCTTGGATGGGTGGGATTCTCTGCACATTTACACTGCATAACTACTCCTTGCCTTGCTTCGACACATCCAGAGTCACTACATGGGGGAGTGAGGTGTAACAAGTATGTCACAGTTTGAAATGTCTCTGGCTGACTTGTGATGGCCCTGACACATTTGTCATACCTCTCAACCTCAGAGCAAGAAATCTGGACAAAGTCATACAAAGAAATGGGACAAAGGCCCAAAAATTAGGACAATTTTTAAAATATCGCTCTTATAACCTTAGAAAGCTAATAGAGGTCTTGCATTAGTATGAATTTTCTGAATGGTATGAAATCTGAAACTCAAATGTCTGTCATTATTTTCTAACTTCAGTCTTTAATTATTTGTCACTAATTTGCCAAAAAAAAAACACAATTTTATGAAAAATGGACCAACAAATGTGATGTAAAAATATAAAATAGCAACACAATACAGCTGGGAACCTGCCAAAGAAGGGACACTTTAATATTAGTACTGCTAACTTGAGCAGCTGACAAAATAAAAACATCTACATGCATTTCTGAAATAAAAGTAATCTGATTATTACAGTTATTTCTTAATTATAAACCCTCCATGTTTTCTTCCAAAATTGCTATTTTATGGAGGGATCATTAGGGGAAGAGCAACATTTTGAGTCAAAATCAGGGACAGTTCAGAGGTTTGGCTATGCCTAATTCTATAAAGCAATTTATCTGCATGTACCTCTCAACCTGTTAATGCAATAAATCTGGACAAGGCCAGATATATTGGGGGGAACATATAAACAGTACTAAAAAATGCTCTTCTATAAACTGGGACAGTTGATAGAACAGGTCTTACTTTAGCATGGATTTTTCTGACGGTTATGAAGTCTGAAACTAGGTGTGTCATTATTTAGTGACTTAATTCCTAAATGATTTGCCAGAAAACCACAATTTTTTATGAGGAACAAATCAAAAATAAGAAGCAAAAAATCTATTCATTCTTTGAAAATCTGGACAGTTGGGAGGTATGGTTCAGCTGGGGCTATCTAAGTTTGCCGCCCTTCCCCCTCACAAAACCCTGGTCAAATGGAGCTTCCCTGCAGCCATTCCAACGATCCATTACTTTGCTATTTCACTCCATTTACCATAAACACTAATGTGCATACTGATTTACTTCTATGATGATTTGAACTTCATTTGAAAGTTTTATTTTTGCATTTTACAGCACAAACACTAAGACATCTGCTAAACAAACTTAGCATTAAACCTTCTCTGCCCTTAAAACTCACATTCACTGAAACAACATTAAAATCCACATTCAAAGAAAATACATTTTACTCGTGGCAGATAAAAAATAATTCTGGGCCGTTTTCAAATCATAGGCCCCTTGCATATGAAACACATGTGTTCTTTGATACACCTTCCTATTGCTTTGAACATTTTTCCAGTAAACAATGAAACAAAACTGTCCAATTCAGAACATTTCCATCATAAAAGTCTACTCAAACTTTTACAGTCCACTATTATCAGTAAATATGCACAATTCTACAGTCCATCATTATCACGAACAATAAAGTGTCTGATGCCCCTGTGGAATAAATTGCCTAAATTACATTAAAAATAAGCTAGTAATATTGCAATAGGAAATGGATGGCAAACTGATAACAGGCTCATAATTAGTATCTTAACTTTCAGTATGGCAGTATTCACCCCTTATGGGAGTAGAACCAACAACCTTCTGCATCAAAAGCAAGCACACAGCCTGGTGTGCTATTAGCACCAAACTTCTCTTCCCCTGCAGCTCTCAGCTCCTTCTAAAATCTACTCAATACTCAACTGCATCTCAACTTCGCAGCACAAGAAGTCTGGAAAGCCAAATTTATTGGGGTGGGTCAAAAGGGCAAAAACCAGGGACACATTAAACATTGCTTGTATAATCTTGGAAAGCTGCTAGAATAAAATGCTGTGTTACCACGGTACCACCATACATTTTACTGCCAAAGTCCCTGTGCAAAAAAAGAGTCAGAACATACCACTATGCCAAATCACCTGCTTTGTGAAAGAAAAATGCTGTGTTACCACCGTACATTTTACAGACAAGGTCCCTGTGCAAAACAGTCAAGAGCAACATACCACTACGCCAAATCAGCTGTTTTGTGAACGAGAGGAAGACTGAAACTTAAATGGCTATCATTTAATTAATTCAGTTCTCACCATAGCTGTCAACCTCTTAGCACAAAACACCTGGACAAACCCAGTAATGAGGGAATGCAGCCCTCAAACATATTCAGTGAATTCAGTTCTTGCCATAGCTGTCAACCTTAGCACAAACAACCTGGACAAAGCCACTAACAGGATATTACAGTCCCAAAAATAAGGAAACATTTCAAATAGTCACCTTATAAACTTAAAAAATTGCTATAATAAAAGGTTGTGTTACTATACATTTATTGCTAGAATAAAAAGTTGTTTTACTATGTACTTTCTGAAGACTATGAAGTCTGAAATTCAAATGACTGTCAATTTTACTTGTGATGGAACAAAAACAATTTTCAGCAGAGGCCCAGGGAGAAATACAGTAGACACGTCTTTGTAAAATGGCAGGGCACCAGAGCAAATCCACACAAACACAGAGATAAGATGCAGACTCCACAAAGAAGGCAGCCCAGCCAAGACTCAAACCACAAATCCTATAGCTGTGACTCTGAGGCAACAATACTGCCACTGCACCATCAAATATGTAAGAAATTGCACATTCAGAAACCTGAAGTCTGAAATTCAAATGCCTGTCAATTTTATTTAACATTTGTTAATCAGGACAGTCTGACTTGGAGCAAAAAAACAATTTTCAGCAGAGGCCCAGGAAAAAAATAATGCAGACATGTCTTTGTAACACGGGAGGACACAAACGCAAACCCACACAAACACAGAAAGAAGATACAGACCCCACAAAGAAGGAACCCCAGCCAAGAATCAAACCTGAGAACCTGCAGCTGTGAGGCAACAATGCTACCAAAATGGTGGTGGGTAGGGAACTCAAGTCTTTAACACCTGCATACAGGGTACAGGGTTCAAGCCTGAGGTATTCCCTACCACACCACCATGAGCACCTGGGGCATTTTCACACACACACACACACACACACACACACACACACACACACACACACACACACACACACACACACACACACACACACACACACACACACACACACCTGTTCTCCATACTAACCAGTTTCACACACACACCTGTTCTCCATACTAACCAGTTTCACACACACACACCTGTTCTCCATACTAACCAGTTTCACACACACACACCTGTTCTCCATACTAACCAGTTTCACACACACACACACCTGTTCTCCATACTAACCAGTTTCACACACACACACCTGTTCTCCATACTAACCAGTTTCACACACACACACCTGTTCTCCATACTAACCAGTTTCACACACACACACCTGTTCTCCATACTAACCAGTTTCACACACACACACACACACACACACCTGTTCTCCATACTAACCAGTTTCACACACACACACCTGTTCTCCATACTAACCAGTTTCACACACACACCTGTTCTCCATACTAACCAGTTTCACACACACACACCTGTTCTCCATACTAACCAGTTTCACACACACACACACACCTGTTCTCCATACTAACCAGTTTCACACACACACACCTGTTCTCCATACTAACCAGTTTCACACACCTGTTCTCCATACTAACCAGTTTCACACACACACACCTGTTCTCCATACTAACCAATTTCACACACACACACCTGTTCTCCATACTAACCAGTTTCACACACACACACCTGTTCTCCATACTAACCAGTTTCACACACCTGTTCTCCATACTAGCCAGTTTCACACACACACACCTGTTCTCCATACTAACCAGTTTCACACACACACACCTGTTCTCCATACTAACCAGTTTCACACACACACACACACACACCTGTTCTCCATACTAACCAGTTTCACACACACACACACCTGTTCTCCATACTAACCAGTTTTACACACACCTGTTCTCCATACTAACCAGTTTCACAAGCACCATATATTCAACACTTACCTGTCCTCCATTCCAACCAACGTTAGATCCAAACCCCTTCCCGCGCAATACTCCAACGACTCGCGAGAGTAGATCGCATCCAAACCCTTTCCCGATGAGACTGCAGCTCCCATTCCTGCTGCTCGTGTTGCAGTCCGGCCGCGCTGTATAATCCCAGCGTGTCTGTGCACTTTAAAGTGCACAGACGTCTCCTTGCGTTTCCCTATCAGTCCTGCCGGACTGCCGTGAGCATGCGCATACAGTAGACCAGTAGTCTGGTCTACTGCGCATGCGCGTAGTCCGCGAAATTTAAAACTTGTTTTCTTTTTATTTTTTTGAGTTCTTTTTGGTTTGAGGGGGCTGCAGTCCGGCAGACCGATAGCACGGGCCGCCCCTGTGTGCTGCACTTTGCAGTGTGAAATTAACTTTCACCGCTTAATGAAAAAGTGAAATATTTGGTTTAGGCTGGCTTATGTAGTGCAAACCAGGCTGACAGCATTGTGTGTCCATCAGCACTCTGGATAGTTCTCAGTAAAGAAATTGCACCCATCATGTTCCTTTCTCTGTGGCACAAGGTGTAAGTGCAGTGAGCTTTGAGGAAAAGGGCAGCTGGTACATAGTTTGAGTCCACTTAAAGGATAAATTTACAGAGTGTAGTCTGAATGCATATTTAACCACAGTATGTTGTTCTTTAAAAAGCAGTGCCTGTCACTATTGCTAATAACATGTGACCCTCTATCTATCCACATTCACATAACTATTTGTTATTAATTACATGTCTGATAATGTTTTCCATAAAGTACATTTCTAATGCTGCAATGACAAAGGAGAAGAATGAATGTAACACTTGATTACATTTCTTCTCTGGTCATTGTTACATATACCAATTGAATTTAATTTACTGTCATTTTTTTTCTCTATTATATATTTTTGAATGCATTTTCCATTTGTTCTCCACTCAGCAGTGCACAAAGATGGTTCACTGCCTAAGACAAAAGTGAAAAATGTAGTTTTGTCTCTCTTATGTATGGCACATCATCATCCCGTGGCCACTGCAACATGCATTGAGCGCACCTGATAGGTGTCCATTTCTGTGGCACATGGTGTATCTGAAATGATTTGAGAGAAATAACACACATGAAACATCAATTGAGCCCTATTTATAGATCACATTGCAATTTTTCACAATAATTTTTTTTTGGTCATTTTAATTTGCATTTGCTCTCTCGTGGCAGTGTGCCAAAAAGGCTCCCTGCCCAAGGAAAAAAGTGAAAGATTTAGTTTAGGCTGTCTTAATGTAGCACAAATATGTCTTTAATCATTACTCTGCATAGTACTGTGTGTAGAAATTCCACCTATTACATACCAATCTCTGTGTCATAAGGTCTAGTGACAATGAGTTTATCTAAAGAACATAGCTGAATAAAGGTTCAAATCCAGCTAAAAGATACCCTTACAAAGGGTATATTAACCCTATTTCTCACAAAATTTTGATTAGGACAGCAAAAATAAAAATAATAAAAAAATATATATATATATATATATATATATATATATATATATATATATATATATATGGATTCACTTCAGATGATCGAGTTTCCAAAATCTCAAAACTCATATGATCGAGATCATATGTTCGAGTTTTCAGAAATTCGAACATCAGAAGTGAACATAAAAAAAAAAACACATTTACAGATGTTTTTGCAGGAGGGCAAGCCTCTCTGCACCCTCACACCCCCCTACTTAAATATACTAATCCAAGATCATGCTACAGTGGGGAAAAGGGAAATCTACTATTCCACACTTCTGCAGACATGCAGAATAGGAGATCTTCCCTGTTCCCCGCTGTAGCACAATCTCAGAGTTCGTATATTTAAGTAGCAGGGGTGCAGAGGGCTTGCCCCTTTGCAGAATCCCTCAGTTAAGGTATTCACACAATTTATTTAACCCCCCCCCTTCAGATGTTCGAGTTTCTAAAAACTCGAACATATGGTCTCGATCATATTAGTTTTGAGATTTCGGAAACTCGATCATCTGAAGTGAATCCATAAATATATATATATATATATATATATATATATATATATATATAAAATGCTAACCATGTTTCTTGCAAGTAATGCATCAATAATGTTTGCATAAATAAACCTTTTTATTTAGCATATATTAGTAATGCTTCACATATTACCACAAATTAATGTATGTCCAATTTCTTAAAAATGACGATATTTAATGTAAAATTAACTTGCATCTGTATGATGGGCACAGTACTTTTGTTATAGTCATCATGACTTACTACATATACTATCTATGTGTTAGGTCTGGTATGTTTTGTGAATTATGTAACATATCCTGACCAGTGTAACTCACCTCATACAACTGCCTCCATCTGAAATCTATATATAAACATTAATGACTTTTAAATAATGTATTCCAAGCACTAATTAAAATAACATGCATCCAGGCCTCTCTGAAAAATATCTCCATTAATTCTGAAATTAGCATGTCTCTAATTTCCATGCTTTGAAGGTAGTTTTCCTTGCCAATTAATGTTATTATTCTTTTTTTTTTTGCATACTTTATCCCATGAGTTCAATTCCCTTCAGGTACAACAGTATTTTAACATTGGGTAAGCCCCATCAACACAATATGTTGCAATTTATCCTCTATCTCCTTATAGACTACAAGGATTGAAACTCATGCTATTAAACATTCCATTGTTGAACATTGTAAACTGTGTTAATAGGTTGAGCATCACACATGGCAAAGCTCAATGCCATGTTTCACACCTTTGCTGCTATGTGATGAAAGTAATGCCAATGTGTCTGCCAAGGAATCCATCTGCTTTCAATTTCAAAAATACAGTTGCCAAGGCTGTGTGTGTTTCTGCACAAGTTAACCTCAAGATATGACCTGGGTGCCAGGTAAGACATATTTTATTAGCTTGACATTTGCAGACATGCCTAGCGATGGAAAGAATGGTGCTTAATTTAGAACACAATGGTGGGCTGTTGAAGAATCCAGAATATTTGTGGAACTCCTCATGAAATACTACAGCCATGGGCTGTTGCAGGGGCGGTTACACCTGTTCTCAGTATAAGGCTATGGCTTGGAATAGCTTAGCCAAGGCTATTTCCAGTGCAGCTGGCATTTCATGCACTAGGGAGCAATGCTGTCACAAGTATTGTAGCCTTATGAAGCACAAGCAGGACCTCCTAAGCTGATGGGAGGCTGAAGTTAGGACTGTGAACACTCCCCAGTTGTGTAAGTATGCTGACTCATCATCTATCTATGATATCACATTAATGTTCTAGCCAATGCAGGTATTCATTATGCTTTTGGATATATTTCTTTTTTTTCTGCTCTTTTTCTTTCTTTTTGTAGTGTACAGCTGCAGAGAAAATAGCTACAAACCAGGAGGGGCACCAGGAGAGATTAACTCGCCTCAGAGAGGAATGGGGTAAATATGACTCGGGTCCAAATTCAAGCAGGAACTTTTATTCCCTCAATGAGTAGCATCTAGAGCAGGCATACTTCAACTTTCATCTCAAGCATGCATGCTTTCTCCAATAACTATTGCTGCTTGCATTAGGCAATGAGACGAGCAGCTTAACAGTTTGTAGGTTTAATACTCAGAGGCAGCAATTATTTTTTTAGTACTGGATAAGTATTTATAAAATATTAACAGCAATAACATGTTAGTTAAAATCCAGTTATAGTAATTGCAGTTGGTACATTTGAATGCATATCTTCTATCCAAAATAAGGAAATTAACGCTGCAATTTGATATATCATAGAAGTGAGATTTGTTTATTTTATGACACATTAATACCTTTCTGTCATATATGGATGTGGCAAAGGAGTATGATAGTAAATTATCATACCTGTTTATGTGTTGCCAAACAAAGCTGATTGAAGAAATGCAATAATGTGACATGCCGTGTATCCAATTATCTCATTTTTTATCTTCAACCATCATTTCACTCTCTTTTATTTATTTATTGTTTTGTCAGGGGTTATAATTTATTAGCAATCTGCTCTTTACATATCTTGCTGCTAAAAAATAAATGAACAACAGAACAGAGAGGTAGACTGACCACTGGAGCTCAGCCCGTTGTACCTTGATAGATGGCAGCACAGACTCCCAGCACTTTGGGTTGACAATCTTTCAGTGTTGTCTACAAAACCCCTGCCCTACTTGCTCCACCTGCATCAGGTAGCTCTGCCCTATCGGTTGCTGCAATTGCACCATCTGGGAGCAATTTCAGTGGAGGTGACAGTTTTGTCACCCAGCTTGAGCAGACAGGGCTCAGGCAGGATATCATGGAGTGGGGCCTTGGTGCCTTTATTGCCAGTGTTGAAAAGGTCCTGCGTTGGATTGCAATAGCAATGTCACATCCAGCACTGACCCACGGAGCTGCTGCAGAAGACAGTTCTGAGAGTGAGGACTAGATTCTCAAGCTGGATGTGGGTGCATGTTCGGTATCTCCTACCCATCCTCAGTCATGGTTTCCCCAAAGTTTTTTCTCCATCACCATCCCTATCTGCCTTGTTTGTCATGTATATCTATGCGTGTTTCCTAGACTACCCTACCTACCTGATCCTCTCCTTCCTAAGCATTTTTCCTAACATTCCTCTCTCTCTCTCTCTCTCTTTCTCCCAAATCCCATCAAAAAAATTACATCCCATACATAGCCGTCCACTTCACCTGTCATCTTGATGGGTCTATAATAGAACATCGAAGTTTCAAAACTTTGAATGTTCTAATATTGAACCCTATTCAAAGAAAGCTGAAAATATCGAAGCAGCAGAAAACTGAATTTTTCCTAGGGAAAGAATTCGGTTGTCTGTTTCTGCTGCTTTGGTATTTTCAGCACTGTGGTGGAAAGTTATGGGTCGGGTTCAGATAAGTGTGTGACTGAGTGTGGGTTAGGGTAGTTAGGGTTAGGGTGCAGGTTAGGTATGTGTGCGATTGTGTGGACATGAGGGTTAGGGCGGGTTAGGTGAGTTAGGGTTAGGGCGCAGGTTAGGTATGTGTGCGATTGTGTGGACGTGAGGGTTAGGGTGGGTTAGGTGAGTTAGGATTAGAGCATGGGTGAGGTGAGTATGTGATAGTGATGGACCTTAGGGTTAGGGTTTGGGTTAAGGTAAGTGGATAGTTAGTGGTGTTTGTATAGTTTAGTGTAGGGTTAGGTGTAAGATTTTAGGTGTATGTGTGTGGATTGCTGTTTGTTTGGTGTGCTTGTGTTGTGTGTATGTGTTTTGGAACAGCAAATTTTTTCCCCAGGAAAAAATTTGCTGTTCTGTATGTTCGATGTTTTCAGCTTTCGCTGAACAGGGTTCGATATTAGAACATTCGAAGTTTTGAAACTTCGATGTTCTAATATAGACCCCATCTTGACACACTTGATTTGGCCCAATTGGCCATAAAACATTATTCTGCTGTTGTCACCCATCACTGGTATGGTGGCTCTCCAAAGTCATTCATCTGTATGTACCACTGTATATTTATGTTGTAAAGAAATAGATATGGGGGTCTACTTCAAAACACTGAATTACTATAACGTTGCACCACAAAGCACTGAGACCATAACATCGAAAATTCAGAACACTGAAAAGTTAGAACATCGAAATTACAACAATGAAAATTTAAAACATTGAAAAACATTGAGTCTTATATCATTGAAAGTGTTACATGGTTATGGTTTAAAGTGTTAATGTTGTGGTATGTAGTAAACAAACATGGCAGATGGTATGTTTTGTTTTAAGAGAAGTTCTTAGGTTGTGTAGTAAAAAAATATCAGATAACGGCTAAGTATTATTGTGCTTGAGTGATGGATTTATTATTTTGAAAGAAGTCATGTTAGTGTTGTGGAAAGTGATGGGATAAGTGAGTAGTGGAGTAATTTTTTTTTTGGCTGTATGTACGTGTTGGCAGGATACCAGAGGAGATTACAATACAGTGGGGAATGGGAAATTTACCTTGTCTCCACTGTAGTGTGATTTTGGAGTTGGCATATTTAATTGCAGGGGGTGTGGGGGGGTGCAGAGGGGCTTGACCCCCTGCAGAAATATTGAAACTAGTGTTTCTGTCAGTTCAGTTATGTGTGAGGTGGAGGGGGTATTACTAATTTGTGCATTGTAACATTTGATGTTATGGGATGCGATTATTTAAATTTGCAATGTTATGTGGTTTCATTGTTATAAGTTTTCAGTGTTATGTGTTTTCGACTTAATGGTCTCAATGTTTTGTGGTTCAATGTTACAGTAATTCAATGTTTTGAAGTAGACCCAATATGGAGCTCTCCCACAACTGTGCTGCAAATTTCTATATTCCTTTCCCTTTGTCCTACCCTCTGCTTATCAACCCCATTTTCATCACTGACCTTGCCACCCCCTTTTCACACATTTAATCTGGTCAAAAACAGATTCACACAAAACACACATGGCCAGAAATGGCACATGTAAAAGCCTTCACTTTATGTCCTCAGCAGCTGTGCAGTGCTTGGCATAGCGCAGCAGTGCTGAATGATAGTGAGCACTGTTTAACTTCTCATTGCAAAAAGCTGATGATTTAAATGTAAGCTGCAGAGGTCAGGCTACATTCACAGAAATGTGCTTAAATCTGCTGCAGTATGAGACTACAGAGTAAAGGCTGATTAAAGGCATTATGGCAATATACTTAATGCAGCAGTTCTTACATTGTTGGATGCAATATAGTAGGAGCTCCTATGTGGTGTGTTGAAATAATTACACCTGTTTGTAGACTGATGTTTTTACATAGTGCCAAGAGGTCAATTACAGTTGTAGGTCAATGTATTAATTCATGACATTTCATATTCCTTTCATATATTTATTTGTAACAATCTGTATTTCTCTCCATATACAACATTTCATTAACATACTATTTGAATAGTGCAGCAAGACATCATTTGGAAAAACATCACAGCCACAGCAGGGAGACTTATTAAGTCAACCTTATCCTGCTTATGTCTTCATGTTTGTTACGTTTTCCTAACTCTTATTTGTCCCTATAGCAACCACTTTATTGAACAGATCGTACAGATTAATGTTGATTTATAAAGGAAGAGTAAAATGCCATACAGATATTCCTACATACCCACAGAACATATAATTGCTGTTCCTTTCTGCATCTGTCTCTATCTGTGTGCCCCTTCTCATGCCTCTCAACTGTACAGATTTTTGCAGAATGTCCAGATTTTTGCCTTATATTTTTAGTCTGTTCCTCATAAAATTTGTGATTTTCTGGTAAATCACTGAGGATGGAAGTCACTAAATAATGACATTCATTTGAGTTGCAGAACATAGGTTAGTAGTAGGCTAACTGCCCTTGTGAGCCATTTTTAAGCCTAGCTAATTATCCCTTGTGAGACTCAAACCCTGTACTTTGTGTTTGTAAGGCAAACACTTTAACCACTAGGCCACCCTCCCAACCCATATGCATTTGGAAAATGCATGCTACTTCAAAACCTGTCATTCTACTTTCTAAGTTTGTAAGAACAATATTTAAAATGTGTTCCTATTTTTGAACCTTTATCCCCCCTAAATTTTAGGCTTTGTCCAAATTTCTTACACTAAGAGGTTGAGAGGTATGCCCCTTCTGCCTCAGTAAGTTGTTATTGTGCTTCAGTTGTGTTACTTAAATGGCATTGTGTTGAAATTCATTTGTGGCATGATGAGCTAATGCTCACATGTATAGACAGATTTTTGAATAATTTCATGGGTTTTAATTCAGCGATTAGTTAAGTGTTACTGACTTCTTTTGGTAGACTACTTTATGTGTATCTGTTTGCTAAATATTATTATTCTGAGCCTACATTATCCTTCCTCTGTCATAAGGTACACTGCTCCTGCCTCTATCACACCCTGTTGATGTATCTTGTCCCTTCTTTATCATTATTCACCTCTGCATTTGCACAATGTCTAGCACTGGACAGCAAATGCTAATAAGGCTAAATGCAAGTACACAGCTTAAGGCAATATTTATAATTTTATTGCTTTCAGCCCCATTACTCTGTTGTGCTTCCTGCTGCTTTGTTAAGCTATGTTTATTCATTTTAATGTACTTTTCAACACGATAAAGAGCTGAATGTACACACAACAGTGGTCAATAGGGTAATGAATATGAATTGTTTTCAGGTTTACTGAAATCTGCTGTCAAATGTTAACAGTTAGAAGCATGAATTCCTGTGCGGTGTGCTTAGATAATACTCCCATATTATTTTTTTTTTCTTGTAGTGCTCTAAAGGTTGGAATCGAGAAGGATGAAAACAATGTTTCAGAATGTTTTGTCTGGCTCATCTTGCTATAAGTGTTGGTTACACATTTCCTTAACACATCATTATCTTGCTGTTATATTACTATGCCCAATCCCTATTTTGAAGCCTGTTCTGTACAGATTTTTGCAAGAAAGTTTTAAGGACAGATTGAATAAAATACAGGTCTGTAAAAGATCTAGTACATTTGTCCTTATGAGCTCCCCAGTAATTATTGCATTCTATAATGTTTGTGAGCAACAGTTACAAAACTTGTATAAACAACATAATATCCTGAAATTATATAATTTAAATAAAGATCATGATGCTCTTATAAAGCTGCAAAACAATATGGATGTAGTTATCAAACAGGCAGATAAAGGTGGAGACATTGTTATTTGAGGTAAAGAAGAATATATAATGCTCATGAATCATGTTTTTAAAAGATGAAGGAACATTTAAGAGAATTAATAACATAGGCCTGTCTAATATTATGCATAAAGTGAATATGCCTGTATATGATCTGCAGCTATCCAATGACATTTCTATTGAATTATATAACTATTTCAGTGTAATGCTTTCTATTACTCTTGTTTTGTATGGGTTACCAAAAATTCATAAAGACCTTAGACATCCACTCACGAGGCCCATAGTATCAGGAAGAGGCTAGATGACTGAGCCTATCTCTATCTATTTAGAAGAGGTTCTAAGCTTATATTTGTCTAAAGTCCAGGGTTATATTTGAGACACAGGTGATTTTTATGTGTAAACTTTATGAATAGTATCAATCTAAACAAAATGCAGACTATATAATAGTAACTCAACGTCAATTCCCTGTTCACAGTTATTCCAAATGATTATGGGATTGATGCAGCTCATGATTTTCTATATGGCAATAGTATTTTGACTGGAAGAAATATTGAAACAATATGTGGGTTGCTTGAAACTGTATTGACCATCAATGTTTTCATATTTGAAAATCAAGTTTATCATCAGATATCTGGTGTGGATGTGGGTACTCCCATCTCAAACACATATGCTAGCCTGGTCCTTAATCAATGGGAAGTTGAATAGGTGCTTAGTCCTATTTCTCATTTTTCAAAGTGTATTCCTTTTTATAAATGCTTTGTGGATGATATCTTTCTTATTTGGGAGGGTGGTGAGAAAGAATTGACTGACTTTGTCAGTTAATAATACTACTAGCTTTCTTAAGTTTAAGCTCAATTACACCCATCAAGGAATCTGTTTTTTAGATGTTAAAATGGGTAAGTATAAAGATAGATTGTCTACTAGCATATATAGAAAAGAAGTACAAGCTAACAGATACCTACATTTGAAAAGTATGTATGCCAATCATATTTTTAAAGGCATTACAAAGAGTCAAATGTTAAGGGCCAGTAGACTGAACAGAGATATTAATGCCTGTATGGAAAAGATGGATAATGTGATACAGGATAGAGGCAATGACAGTTGACTGTTATAAGGATTAATATGTGAAGTTTTTAGTGACAGCCAAGGAGCTGTGAAACCTTATTTTACGGGTAATGTGAACCAAGAGTTCATGGCCTCTAGGAACAATGAACAAACAGGGATAAGGTATATTACAAACTTTGATAGAAGAACAGATGGAGTAGGGAAAATTGTCTTAGATAATTGGACAATTTTATAGGTTCTACCTTAATTAAAATAGATTATTGGTAATATACCCAGTTTTATATACAAGAATAGTTAGAGCCTTAAACAACATCTCTGTTACAAAGATGTTAAGGAAATTGCTGCACAGAAATCCAATAGTAAGATTTGTACCTTTTCCTGTTACAACTGTATTTTTTGCAAATTAATATGTAGCAACCGCAAATTTATCCATCTAGTTACAAGAAATTCTATCACTTTAATTGCACTGTCACTTGCAGTACTAGTAACATTGTCTATTTGGCTACTTGTTTAAAGTCTACAGTTGTTATGTAGGAAAAAGGACCAGGAAGCTAAAAGAATGGATTACAGAACATCAGTTGGACATAAGGAGAAATGTTAGTGCTAATTCCCTTGCGAAGCATGTGTCTGACTATGGTTCTGATCATATATATAACTTTAGGGCTATTTATGTATTGGCTAAAAGCTCTAGAGGTGGTGATTTTAATAAGAAGCTAGAAACTATTGAATACAAATGGATTTTACAGTTACAGGCCAATTATGAACCTGGTATTAATTCAGCTGTTAATTTAAAATCAATTTTGAAGCAGAAACAAAATAAGTTGAAATAACTTATGCACTAAGTCTCATCGTTTAATGTATGTCTGCTCTACTGTATTACACGTTTGGTTAATCTATTGTCACATAATCCATCACTGTTATTCTGCATTGTACTGTCCCATGTATGACTTGTATATTTTATTGGCAATGAACATAGTGCACGTATGAGGCAAATACAAGAGTGTAATTGTCCCAAAATAAAGTTGCAGGAAATTTTGATTGATAATCCACTGGTGTACAACAGCAAATGTCTGTGGCATCCCATAATGTGAGACATGTCAATGTCCCTCACAGTAAGACACTGTACATGAAGGAATGTATCTAAATTGTAGCAATGGAGAATGCAACTGCATGTAACAATCATAGTGATGTTACATTGTCCTGTGCATACATATGCACAACATGGGAAACGTGTGTGCCTGTTTCAGAGTTTGTAGTGCTTGTTGCTGTTTTCACTTCCCCTGAGAAGAATATATTTAACTGTTCACACACCTCCCTTAGCCCACCTTTATTGGAAACATCATCTATGAAACACACTGATGAGATCATCCTGATAAAAGTGCACTCTCTTCCTTTAAGTGTAAGATTTCTCCTGTGGTGCTTATAACTAATGCAGTGCTCACAAGACTAAACATCTACATAGGTAGGAGGTTCACTGCCCACCATGGAAAACTTATGTATGTTTGTGTGTGGGTGTGAACCACTTGGAGTTGCATCCCCTTTCCCTGAAGAAAATGCATTTAAATGTGCATACAGCTGCCTTATCCCACTTTTCTTTGAAACACGCTCATGAAGTCTGCCTGACAAAAGTGCACTCTCTCTATTTAAGAGTCAGACTTCTCCTGTGGCACTTGCAATTAATACAGTGCTTTCTACATTATATATCTAGACAAACAGGAGGTTTGATGATCAATGTGTGTGTGTGCAATGCTTGGTGTAGTATCCAGTTCCCCTGAAAAAGTTGCATTTTAATGTGCCTCTATGAAACACACTGATGAGGTCATCCTGACAAAAGTGCACTCTCTCTCCCCTTAACAGTTAGACTTTTCCTGTTGCATTTGTAACTAAAGTAGCAGACACAAGACTGTGTAATTAGGTAGATAGGAGGATCAATGCTCAGTATGAGAAACGTTTGTGTGTGCATGACAGTGTTTACAACACTTGGTGCTGTATTCCTTCCCCTGAGAATAATGCATTTAGTGCTTAATACAGGTCCCTTATCCCACTTTTTCTGAGATATCCTCTATGAAATACACTGATGAGATCATCCTGACAAAAGTGCACTCTCTCCCCTTAAGATTCAGATGTGTCCTGTGGCACAATGATCTCTTGCTTGTGTATCTTGATAGGTAAGAGTTTCCATGCTCAGTATGGAAGAACTTGTGAAGGTGTTTACAGTTAATTGAGAATGTGCTCAATGAACTTCTACTCTGGATGAATATTTTAAACATCTAGATGACTCCACCATTCCCTAATCCCACCTTTAACACCAACAACTTCTTTGTGACACAAGGGTGTAGCTAGATATACTGTTTCTACTCTATTGGTTAAAATTTTCCATGCATTACTTAAAGGAACCATCCACAAATGCCAAAAGTTAATGTTTTCAGTAAGATTCAGATAGACTGAAAAATATTTGTTGTATATTTTTAGTATGTTTTTAGTGGAAGAGTGATGCAAACATTTGTTAAGTGGCATTTGGGGAACATTTCCATTTTTCAAATGATGGGGTTTGTGGGGCAGCAATAAGAGCCCAGGATTACAAAATTATATTCTCTGCCTACACTGCTGGTGCCACACACTGATGAAGTCATTCATTCAGAAGTGAACTGTCACACTTTAAATGACAAACTTCTCCAGTGGTGCTTAAACTTCTTGCACTGTTCTCTAGAAGTGTAAATAGATTGGTAGGAGTTTCAATTACAGCAATGCTTAACCTCTGCAAGTGCATGTGTGACTGCAAATGAGTTTAGGATTGGTTTACATACATTTGCAGTGGCACCTTTTACAACCCCAGATGGCTGTAAAAGTCATTTTATTAAACACATCTCCTTGACATTATATTGCTGATGTTATCACTTCATAGACTCTGTATACCTCACTTGTACAAGGTATTCTCCTATGGTGCTGACTGCTAATAATATGCTAAATAGATGATGTAAGTGGATTGGTAGGTGCTACAAGTCCCTCACAGCTTAAATAGTGTGACTGTGATTCCTGTCATATGCCATTGGCCACCTCACAACCACTCTTATGTACAAATCTACTTGTGAGATTGATTGACAGTGGCACACTGTTACACTAGCAAATCCTAGCATCAATAGGGAAAACAACTTTTTGGCCACAAAGTGATTACATAATGTGAACATAACTGCAGTATCTCACATTGGAGTGCACATTCTCCTGTGTTACATGACTTTGGTACTGTTCTTTGTACATTGTGAGTATGCCTTTCACCCTCATACTTAGTAAACCAATCTTCAAATACATATATGATGTGTAGCTCTACAGTGCTATTGTGTACTTTGAATAATTTTTAGCATAAACATGCAGCTAATAAACAATAATCATGTCATCCATTTAAATGTGAAGTGTCCCAGTTGTATGGTACTTGTGATTCAAGCACTAATCTTTAGTTTGTGATCTTCTGTAGTTGTGTCAAATCCAGCCATTACTGCTCAGACTACATTTTGTCTGTCTTATTGTGACTGTACATGTAACTAACACTGTTTTCAAACACATCTGCTGTGTACACATATAAATGTGTATTTTTCTTAAAAAACTATGATATTTTTTCACATAGAAATGCTTTTATTCTAAGTAATGATGACATAAGATTACATTTTCCTTACCTAACTTATGTAGGAAGTGATATTCTCTGACACGAGGGAATGAGACGACATTCTGTATGTTGTTGACTTAGTACAGCAATTAGAGGTACACATATCCCTTGCAGCAATAACATGATGTAATGCCTTCACATACCGACATATCTCACAACTGTAGTGACACTTCTACCATGGTGCATTAATCCTGTACAGTATCACGTGTCTTTTGTTGTCAAATGGTCCTATGTTCAACATCCACATTCAGTGCCTAATAGCATTGTTGGGCCTTAAACTGCAATACATCAGTGGCATCCCCCACAGTTATAAAGTGTCCACTTACTGTTGGAGAGGCTATCACCATCCCTTTTATATCAAATATATTGTTTATAACACATACATGTGATGTAGAAAAATAGCATAGGTGTAGTATCACAGTTTTGTTAAGACTTCTGCTACGGTGTGTAAGGTTCTTTCATGACATTAGCTGGGAGAGTCACTCAACTTGCTGTTCAATTCCTGAAAGGGAAACATTATAAGAATGTACTGACATAACATAAACATAATTGAGACAGCCATAAATGTAGAGGTCAACTTGGCAGTGAAACCTCCTGTGATCAATAAGTGACAAGGTTATAAAGAATAACCTTATGTAGTCTATAGAAACAGTGCTGAGAAAGGGTAAAAGCTGTCTTCTCAGGTCATGACTGAAGGCAATAAGCACAGCAGAGTGGATGGAAAGATTAGGGAATTAGAGGAAAGGTTTGAAGTTGTACAAAAATGTCTAAAAAATACAATAGAACTTGCTAGTAGAAAACAATGAGGGTGATAGAAAAGAAGCTTTTGAGCACAGCAAGATGGGTGATAGGAGAAACAGCAGAGAGAATGATGGGAGAATAAATACAGGTCCCTTATAGAGAAAAAGAGTACATTATGCATAAATACTAAAGATGGGCATTTGTTAAGGATGACAGACAAATTATATTGGCCTTGTGGAAATTTTTTAAAAGATTATTTGAAAAAACTGACCTTGGTTAACCCTGTCAATTGCTGTGGAGAGGTGAATCTGTTGGATACAGACTAAGACATGAAGCCCAGAAGAGACTGGATAAGAAAATCATATTTATGGATCTCGAGAAAGCACTACTGGAAATTAATCAAAAGAAGGTAGCAGACCACATATATTTCCAACAGAGTTTTGCAGGTGGAGAGGTCTATTAGAACAGTTCAACAGGGGCAGGCATTATCACATTATCCCAAGCACTTTATAAAAAGAACAATCAGTTGTGAATAGCTATATGCCCATCACATTAATTAATGCTGATTTTTAAACTTTAATTAAAGATCTTGGAAGAGAAACTGGACAATATATAGCTATCTATGGTAGAAGCAGGACAATGGACAATAGGAACATTTTTAAATTTCCTCAAGATGGTGGCTAATAAAGCAGAGTGGAAGATGTCAACTGAATTTCAGCAGTACTTCAATTCAAAATATGTAGAGGATTAGTTCAGTGTTATCTGATTTTAAAAGGTGATTGATTCAGCTGACTACCATTTAATGTTGGCTACATTAACCAGATGAATATTTGGACTACAGCTTATAATGTAGGTGAAAGAGTTATATTGTAATAGGGACCTAAAACCCTGTGTAAATAACATATCAGGAAGTGTACTAGTAAGGAATGGAAATAGACAGGATTGTCCACTGTCACAAGGACTGTTTATATGTCTCAGTCACATAAAAACTAGCCATGATAGTTGGAAGAAATGTTAAGGAGAGAGAAAAAGAATACCGAGATCAGATTCCAGATTAGCCTGTATACAAATACAAACATCTGTATATTTTTGCAGGAAAATCAGAAGGAAATTTTTTTAACAAAATTTGCAAAGGTACTATAATAAAAAAAAAGACAGAACTGATATGTCTTGGAGTTAATGTGGGTATGGAGAAGTATTTTTAATGAGAGACGGCTTGCATGAAGTGGGGCACTAGTGAGCAGATCTGTCCAAGTTGAGATTCAGGATCATTTGCAGTTCATAAAGAAGAGGGTGGTGGCACTATCGGGAAAGGAAGTATGAAAGTGTCTGCATTAGCCTGAAGGTTAAGTGCAGTGCAGCTGATTATTTCACCCTTCATCCTACATCTGTTCTGAAACTTACCAATTAGCCCTCACACAACAGTGCTGAGAGAAGAAAAGGTCAGTGGCAAAAGAAAGGTTGAGAATATTTGATGATATAGTTTTATGTACAGTTTTCTGATCTATCAATTTATCTGCAGTATATAAGCATATTTTGAATTGAAGTACTGCTGAAATTTAATTGACATCTTCCATTCAAAATTTACTCAACCAAAAGAATAAAAAGTCAAAACTCATATGACTGGAAAAGGAAAACACTTGCTCTCCTTTTCTAATTGATTGACTATTAATAATAATAATAATAGTAATAATAATAATAATAAAAATAAGAGCACCAAAGAATCATCTGTTAAGAGTTGTGAAGGAAAGTGTTTTTTTCATAAAGTAATTTGCGTGGTTTGCTATGGACAGGAGCAGGATTTGGTTAGAGTTAATTCACATAAGTAAGGTGGAGTGGGGGACTTCATATGACAGCTTCTTTAGGATCAAAAGAAAGAAAATAAAGGAACCTAAAATAAATTCATACTATGGTAGGAGGCATCTATTATTTGTATAGTGATACCTTTTAAAATGTAAGGTTATCTGTAGGGCGGACAGTGGGTGCTAACCCCTGAATTCTTTTAAACTCTTCCTTTCCTTTCTTTCTTTGGAAGTGGGTTTGTGATTGGCATATGCAGCTAATGACTAATGGCAAATATGGAACACAGTTCATATTTCACATATATGTATTTCAGTTCACTTTCTGTTTCCCTAATATAAAAAATAGAACATTTTTTTTTTGTAATATCTTGCACTGCTTTAAAGAGACTGAAAAGTATGGGGATTGTGAGAACACAGGATTGTCAATGTGCCATCATTTAGATGCACTGTGAAGAAATGATTCTCTTCCACCCACCTCTTTTGAAGATATTGAAGTTTAAATGAAACTTCCATAACATTGTTTATGTAAGAGGGAGGCTTTTATTTACAATCCAGCAGACATTCTGACTGTCATTAAAACAAAATCAAATAACTCTCTTCCAAAATGTTCACTGAAGTAGATTGTCACAGTTCATTGTGTTTTCTTATCAAATAATTAAAAATATAGGCATTGTTTCTGCTGCATTGCACAGCTGGAATAAATCAAAGACAAATAATACAGAAATGTAAGAATGTCTGCCTAAGTTACCTGTGATTAAGAAATATATATATCATAGTTGCTATCCCAGCATGTAGTCATGATTTGTTGTTTTGGAAGCCTGGAATTGAACAAGCTGGCTGATTCTTGAGGGATGGTTTTGTTAGAAGTAACAGCATATTATCTCCTTTCTTTCTGAGTATTGTAATTGTGCTATAATCCCTTAACTTTTCAATTAAAGGTCGTGTATGAAATGTGTGACATGCTGCAGTCTCGTCATATGAACAACAGCTATACCAAACACAGTAGTATGGTATAGACTGAAACAGCAATGTCAGAAGACAGCTAGTAAAAAGGAAACTTCTTAGATTTTAACTTAATTGTCAAATGTACATTTTCTAAGGTTCTTGTCTCTGAGGAGTACAGCAGTGATCCCACCTAGCAGTGCCTTCCTGGAGTGAATAAAATAAATCTGTACATTTAGAAAAGTAATATAATGGTTTGACTATATAACAATTTGTTAAAGTTATCTATTTATTTATTAACTTTTTTTTTTTTTACTTTAGGGATAATCTACAGTAGAAGTGCTGTTTCGATACCTCTCAGTATTGTTACTTGTATATTTCATTATGTTAACCTGGCTGGTTTATTAGTTGGTCAGTTGGTTGATTGTATTAAGAAATGGACATTTACATGAAACATGCAGGTTATGTATATATAGTGCATGTTATCATAAAAGATGTTCAACTAATGTAGTTCGCAAGTTGAAACAAGATGAATCATGCCTTTGCTAGTATTTGTAATTCTACAGACATGTCTGAGAGGTTAGTCCATCTATATATTTCACAAAATTTAGAACAGGGTGACTACGTTTGGATGGAAAACAAAATATATTACTGAGAAAACTACCAAGTGACACATTTATAACAGACATTAAGTGAAACATAAAAGTTTTTAAATGATGTTTGAACTTGTTCAACCTGTCTAGCTAACTGAAAGAGAAAGCTTATTTCAAACTGCAAGGAAGATGAGACTAGGAGCTAATAAAAAGTAACCCAAATTTTATTGGATACCTCTGGTCATGTGATGGTAAAAATTTGTATTTACTTGTGGTCATGTGATGGTAAACATTTGTATTTAACATGAGATGTGAGGTTGATTGAAGAAGTTCTAGTCATTAAAAAAACAAAAGTGCTAATCTACTGTGTCTTTCACTTGAGAACATTTTTTTTGTTTGTTTTAGTTTGTTGTAATCATCATTCGACACCACTGGATTCTGTGTTTAAAGCATTTAACAACAAATCGAATTCTTTTGGGATATCTTAGAGTCTTCCTTGGTTTATTCTTGGGATATTGTGCTTCAGCATATTTAGTCTGTGACCTCATTTTGGATCTAGGTTCACAATAATGGTTGTATGACTTGGTTTTGTAGGTCTGCTTTCCATTTCTTTACATTTTTCGCAAGCTCAAGCTTATTACTAGATAATATTGCAGATAACATTTCAGAGGTTACCATTAACTTCTCATTCATACTGATATTTAGAAACCTTTTTCTTGTTCTTAGCTGATAATTCATTTACAGAAATCAAGTCTGCCTGAGCAACAGTGATGCCAATTAAAACTGCATCTCTTGCTATGCAAGCCAAAGAACAGATATGTTAATATAATATTCAGGACCAGAAAAATAGGTCACTAATACTTACTTCATCTAGAACATACTTAGAAATCCTGTTAAGAACTGCATTAACTAATATGACACTCTGCTCTGCCGCCCTCATTTTCTGCTTGTTTTCACATCTTTGCCCTCTGTTAAAGAACTCCAAATTATTCTTTTGATGTGCACTTGAAATTCAGTTTGCCATAGTCAAGAAGTAATTTAGGCTTAAATATAGGAATGTTTTGAGATTCCTGACTAGGAGAATGGTTATATCCAAAGGTTCCACCCTATCAGGTGTTGAAAGGAGGCTACTAGTATGTGAATGACTTCGCAAGAAATATGGATTTATGTCCTCAGGTGTAGAAACACATCAGCACTTACACACTAGTATGCTCATTTGATGACAATGTGTATTCTCCAGGCAAAGCCATGCAGTACAATAGACCTGCATACCACATTTCCTTGTGGAATATCCCTTATAAACTTTAAAAGTTACAGTCAGTTTGATTATTGGTTGATGTAATAACCTTAACTTAATTATGTTTAGCAGTGACACCTGGCTGTCCTCAGTTCATGTAGGTGACATGTAGGTGACTGTTGTTGTCATCTTGACTGTTTAAGCTGGCCATTAAGTTTCTCTCTTCTGAATAGCTTGACTTTCTACTTCGCATTCAAAGTAGACATTTTTACATAGACTGTGAAAAACAGCCTTGTCTTCATTACTGATCTGGGTAAATCATTAATCATCTTGTCCAATACTATAATTAGCTTGTCAGAATCCTGATGATGTGCTTAATGTTTGTCATCGTGCAGACTCCACTAATTAGTATTTTATTATACATTCTTGTTTGTACAGTTGAATGCACATTTCAATTTATAATTTCTTTAAAGTCCTACGGTATATATTGATATAAGTTTTTTCTTTCTTTCTTTTCTTTCCTTTTCATTGTGGCATTGATATATATATATAAATATTTTTGATAGAATAGACACATTCTAGAAATGTAATTAGATTTTCTTTCTGCTTTTTGAGGCTTTTAATTCATTAAAAGATTGGACTAGCACAATGGTCACATTATTATTATTATTGTTATTATTATTATTATTATTATTATTATTATTAATGCTGTTGTTGTTTATTCTTATCTTCTAGTCACTTCCATTTAAATCCAGTTTTCTAATGAGGTCTTCATATCCGAATAATCCTGAATCAGCGTACATTCATCTCCAATGTCAATCTCTGATGAATTTAAATGTTGACTTACTGATGCAAACATTTGCATTAATGTTCAGGTTGTTATCGTGTCTAATGCTCAGCCTGCTGACTGTCTGAATCTGGTCAAGTAAACCATGTGCTTCTGTCACCAATGAAGCTAGCATTTTCATTAAATTTGCCATCTCCAAAGAGACTGAATGAATACTTAAATCTAGGTTAAAATCCTTTCCATTCAAAAATTCCGTGGCCATAACTTTCACCACCACACTCAGAATCCAGTGGTGTTGAATGATAATTGCAATGACCTAAAAAAATCCAAATAAAATTATGAGCATATTACAGCTATAAACAAGAATGATTTCAGTATTTTTTTTTGTTTTGGCTCATGTAAATTGCAATAAGTTTGAAGGTGATTGTAGAATACATATTGACTGCAAAGAAGCTGAAAGCCAAATTAGATTATCAATGGACAAAGAACCTGGTTTGAATGAATGTACTAATATCAAGTGTCTTTTAATGGCACAAAGATTTTAAGAAATATAAATAATAGCAAGGTATGAGCTTGTGAACTTAAATGTATGTATTTTATGTATAATTAGATTATG
The DNA here is from genome assembly GCF_019279795.1 of Protopterus annectens. Lineage (NCBI taxonomy): Eukaryota > Metazoa > Chordata > Ceratodontiformes > Protopteridae > Protopterus > Protopterus annectens. The sequence continues at coordinate 220,797,058 of NC_056738.1, forward strand.
TATTGGTATTTATTAATTTTCCCAAATTTTATTGGATACTTGTGGTCATGTGATGAAAAACATTTGTATTTAACATATGATGTCAGGTTCATTGATTTATTCTGAAGAAGGTTTAGTCATTAAAAAAGAACAAAAGTCCTTAACTACTGTGCCTTGGTGTGTTTTTCACTTGAGAACATTTTTATACTATTAAATCTGTATCCATCATTAAAATCTTCACAAAATGTCTAAATTGGTAATGCTTCCACTTATTGCAAGAAATATTTGGGAATATCAGTAACTCAGCCCAATATGCACACTTAATTTTCAGAACACTCAACATTCACCCCCTCTGCCCCTACACAAAGTACTAAACTACCCCAAATTCTACTTCGAAGTCATCACCTCAAAACAATTCTTTGAGACACTACTAGCATGAATTTAATTATATTCATCCACTCATTTTTCATCTTGACAGCCAGAATCTCTGCAGGCCCGTTGCACATATTTTCAATCTATCTCTTACTACCTATCACTCACCATAGGGCTTTAACCATACCCATATTATTCCCTTCCTAAAACAACCAATCACTTAGCTGCCAATAATGTTAGGACAATTACCAATCTTTGCCCTCTTGCAAAAATCTTAGTAAACCCTTCTATGAGAAAACTCTAAATTACATTGCAGGTTATGATATTCCGATTGTGAAGTTCCTTACCAACCACTTTTCAAAAACACGGACCCGGGACTCCTAACTAGGGCAGTCTTCATGAATCTAAAAAGAGCCTTTGAAATGGTTATCCACACTTCTCTTCTTTAGAAACTAACCCTATATAGGTTCTCCATGAATGTCACAAACTGGTTCAAAAACTGTTTTACTTATAAAACTTTTTTTATCAAAAGTGAAGATATTTTCCTTTTGTCTAGAACTATAAACAAGAATGCTCCACAAGGTTCAGTGCTAGAACCACTATTCTTTGCCCTGTACATGCATAAATAACCTTCAATGGGAAATGTCCAATGCCAACTGGATAATGTATGCTGGTTACATTGTCTTTACAGTAGCTGGAACCCACACATGCACCATCACTAAACAAATGTGGCAGTCATTTGAAAGGTTATGGAATTGGCTTGTTACTAATAATCACTCTGTCATTACTACTAAAACTACCACTATGGTATTGGAAACAGCTCAGAAACACATGAGTACTCTTCCAATAATTATCACTGACTTTTTCTGGATCACCCTACCCTGCCACAACTATTCAAAAATATCTTGGAGTAACTACTGATCAATCACTCAACTTTCAGGCACACATGCAAACTGGCATAGACAAGGTGATAAACAAATGGCAAATCTTCAATAAAATTTCCAACTTGCTCACTGAAGAAGCCAAGTGTGCTATAGCTATTAATGTCCTAGCATCCATATCAGAATATGCTCTTCCTATCATAACATCTCAATCTGCTCAGAGAATTTCCTTCATCCAAACAACTGAAAACAAAATACTGAAGTTCATACATATTGCCATATCTATTGATTATCATTGTCACACCCTACAAAAAGAGAGATGTTTGCCAATACCCTTCCAATCCACTTTCTTGCTGACAACTCTTATCTTCAAACTGATTTTTGAAATGTACTGCCCACTAGTAATAAACTGCTTCACATCAGGGTTTATGCACATTTACTCAGAACAAGTATACAGCTAGTAAAGCCCCCATTTAATTTTACCACCACCAAAAGTACATTTTGTAAAATCTTATTAGCTTACTGGAACTCACTTTCAGATGACTATAAATAGTTTAAACTTCAACTGAAAAAGTATCTCACTGAAGACAGTAAATGCAAACTCTTTCAACTGTCAGTTTCATATCCACACTTCTAGCATAAAATCTAGCTCAGTGATGTAGGGAAAGGATCAACCTTGTCAATTACTGCTAGGGAGTCCTTGAATATTACAAAAAGTCTACCATAGTTGACTTAGTAATATATGATTGTAACTATATGTGTGTTTATATTGTACTTTCACTGCATGTTTCCTTTTGTAAAGCACCAACTGCTTAAGACAATCTCATTATTCATAGGTATGCATAATGCCTTAACTCCTTGGCCTGGGTCATCACTGAAAATAGACTTAGGACCACTCTACCTACCCAGTGTGCAATATATATATATATATATATATATATATATATATATATATATATATATATATATATATATATTTACCAGCTAGGACAAAACAAGAGAGTAATATTATATTTTGTCCAACAATATCTTGTTTACACCTCTCAGTTCCAACAATAATCTCGTTACTGCTCAGATTCACCTGCTACACCAGAGAAACTGATAGTTTTTCTTAGTATCAGGAATTGCTTCATGGGGTCAACCTGCTCAGTTCACCCTCACTACACTCATCCTCAATCTGCTCCCCTACCTCACCCCTATTCCCACCCACCCACCCCACTTTCCTTAAGCTTATACTTACTTATCTCTTCCCCTCATTTACTCCAGCCAATCAACTTCTGTAATTATCCTATCACTCATGCCACTCCTTGCCACTCACCCCACATACTTGCCCCTTATACCACTCCTACCAATCTTTACTCCACCTCTACATCTAAACACACTCCTCCCCATAGTGCCCTCTCCCTCAACGAATCCCACAAGACTATTACATTAAACTCATCTTTTTCAGCTACCAATACTGATTTCATCCTTTCCTCTTCTAACTCTATATATACTCATTCTACTCAGCTTAAACATTTCCCTTGGCACCTCACATCTACTACACTTACATTATACTCTATTTCAATACCAAACCACAGCTCTATAACTGATTCTTCTCTCACTCCAACTACTATTCACATCACAGCTCTTCAAAATCAACTATCATGCCCTCTTCTACTACAGTCACAATCTCTTCCCTACTCATTTCTACAACCTTTATATCCCTATTACTTATCTCCATTCCAAACACCATCTCCTTCTTTACTAACTTCTCTGCTACCTCTTCTACATCTACTTCCTTACCTAAGCCACCAAACTGCTATACAGACATCTCCCCAAGCCTATATCCTCTAAATCCTCTCTTCAATCTAAAAGCAAAGCCCATTTAAAAAAAACAGTTGAAACAACTCATTTTACTTACTAAAATCTGTTAAACAAGTCAGTCCAAACCTACCCCTAACCTAAAACATTCATGTCACATCCCTAAGCTCTTGACCATAGCTTTATGCAGTGACATGCACCCCAATCCAGGACCCACTCAACTCAACCTTCCCACCACACCCATCAACACAAACATCCACAAGTCATTATATATAATAAACCTCAATCTCCAAAGCATCTGTAATAAAATGACAGAATTTCATGAATGGATCACTCATCAACAACCAGATATTATTGCCACCACCAAGACCTGGCTAAAACCCCATACTAAAGACAAGATTCTCCCTCCGGGCTTTCAAACACTACGGATAGACAGGCTTATAAAAAATGAGGTTGTATTGCCCTTCTGTTTTCCAACTCCCCCAGTCTAGTTATATTTACTAACCCTATACCACAGTTCTCTAATGCTGAAATTCTCATATCTTTTTAAACATGAACAACAACAAAAAACTTTGTAGCCCTCTATATACCCCCTGGAAACAACATTCCCATATTGGAAGATATCCTAGCCTGGATTTCCACCAATGTTAAAAATGAGGCTATCATACTAGGTGATGTAAATATCAACTGGCTAGAACTCAACTCCAACCACCCATCCTCACATATTAATCTTTTCAACTTCAACCAGCTCACTGAATCTCCCACCAGACTGAATAAAAGGACTGATAACAGATCCATTCTACACTGGATTCTAGTCACGAACCCCAACAAAATATCCACAGCTGGAACACTCCCAAATACCCTCAGGGATCATTTACCTGTCTTTATTAACCGAGCTTCCCCCACTAGTTAAAGTCAGCATCAATATAAACAAACAAGGAATTTGTCCTCATTCAATCCTATAACCTTTAACAATATTCTAAAAACAACAGACTGGCATTTACTAAAAATTTTCTCTCTGGACAAAGCTGTTGATTAGTTCAATACCACCTTCATGAATACACTAAATAGCCACTCACCTCTATGTGTACAGAGGATCAAAAATATCCATGCCCCTTGGCAATCCAACTCAACTAGACTTCTGATACATGCAAGAGACAAGTTCAACCACCAAGTACGAAAAACTGAGATAAAAACAAAAAAAAAAAAAAAAAACAGTTCAGGAACGATGACAGCATCCACGTACAAAAGTTTAATAAAAACAGTGTCTTTAAAACCAATGATGTGGTAGGTATAATCCAAATGAACCAAGAAACAAGTATCTGCAAGTACAAATGTTAAGCACTTTTCATCTGTTTTTGTAAACAGACTTCTTCAGACAAATGCACTACATAAGACAAAAAAAGTTTAAATACAAAGTAGATAGTCACATGACAAATATGGCTCAAAGTTAACTCTTTAGGTTCAAAACAATATTAACTGCCTTCAACTCTATGAAAGCAGCAATGTGCGAAAAGCAGAATTAACAAACCTAACAGCCAGGGGAAAATTACATCTAACCACAATCATATGTTATATTGTAGTTACGCTCCATTTCTGAAGAACAAAAAAATGTACATATGTATGTATATATTGATTACTCCAAAGCGGTATATTGTAACAACATACAATAATGTATAAAGTAACTTACAGATGTTAATATTAAAATATCGTTGGCACTTATATATGAAAAAAGTGCCAACAAGGCTCCACTTGTATCCCTGGTTTGTGATAATCTTAATTTACTAAGAATAGACTCATTCCTCTAGCACTGCCCCGCTGCATCCCCTCATGTCAATAGTGTGTAAAAACATAAGTTCGAGGGTAGAGCGCCCCATACAGTAAGTGAAGATTAAATGGAAACCGCCAAATAATATACTCTAAAACTATTATGCAACTTGATCCCTAAGACCAGTGTAGAGGACTATGTGGTGCTGAATTCTTTCCAAATATTTGATGTCAAGTCAGTAGATGTAGTTACATTTTCAAAATAGGAACAAAAATTGTTAAATACCTGTCCTGTAAGGGCAGGGTTCAAAAACATATTTAACTAATGTCATCAATACTAAGGCAAACACATTTTAGGTCCTCAGGTGCAACTAATAAGCACCTATCTTCTAGTTACATAAAAAATAATAAACTAATATGTGCTTGGTAACTCAATGTGTTACAATATGAAAGCTGAAAAATCATCACCTAACGTAACCAGTTTTTAAGTTTAAGTACACAGGTGAGCAAGTAAACTTTGTTACACATCTCACAACGGAACATGCCTGCAGTTCAACATGCAATATTGTTTCGACCTTCTTTGATATTTTTTATGTTTTTACCATGCCTGTAAGTAACAACTGGTGATGCTCCTAACTTTCCAATAATATCTTTATCAGTTGTAAGTAGGTGCCAATTTCTTTTCAATATGTTTACAACTTCTCTTGCCCTAATGTTGTAAGTTAAAATGAACATGATATTTCCATTAGTTACTTGTACTGAGTTTTTGCTTTCAATTGTGTTATAATCGGAGGTGTTTGTACAGTTAGTCTGTTCGATGTCCATTCTGTCATAATCTAAACATGACAACTTGGTACTAAGGATAAGTCCTTATTCAAAATCGGTTTGTAAATTCCTTTTTCTCTTTTAACTTGGACTTCCATTATTATGTTGTTAATTAATTCAGTGGAGTAACCTCTATGTGTAAACATGTTGAACAAATTTTCACATTCTGTTAGAAAATCATCGTTCTTGCAGCTCGTACAACCTGTCCTTTAATAATAGACTTTTTTTGATGCAAAGGATGTGAGCTGTTAAAATGCAAGAGTGAGTTAGAGTGTGTACTCTTTCTAAAGATTTTAGCTATATAATGTCGAGCTTATATGTTTTTTGATAGAAGTACATCAAGATAACTAATACTCATCTCGTGACAAACGCTGGTAAATTTTAAAAAATCAGTGGTGTTGTTAAATAATCAACTAGCTCTTTTGCTGCAGTACTACCACCTGAAATTATAATGAAAATATTGTCCAAGTACCGAGTATAAAAGAAAATACTGTTCTTCGAATTTACATTTTCAAGAACAAATTTGTGCTCCCAATATGCCATGACTAAATTGGCAAAACTACCTCCACATGGGGAGCCCATGGCTACCCCGATTTTTTGTAAATAGATGTTGTCATCAAAGGCAAAAAAGTTGTATTCCAAAACTAATCCCAATAGTTGTTCCATCAATTTTTGCTCCGACTCACTTGCTCCTCTTAGCCTGATGAATTATATCACCCACTCAATACCTATGTCATGGGGAATGGACGTATAAAGGTCAGAAACGTCTATGGTTAAAAAAATGTTTTCTTCATTGTATACAAGTTGGTTAATTTGTTTGAGGAATGACCATGAGTCTTCACAAATTTGTTTTTCTTTACTTACATACATTTTCAGTATGTAATCAATCACCTTGGCACAAGGATATGTGATGGATTGATGGGCATCTACCAGTGCTCTCATAGGGGGGTCGTTAAGTTCTTTATGGATTTTAGGCAACCCAAATAGGGAAGGTAGTCAGGGTGATGGCAAATTTAAATAATTATTAATATGTATGTCAGTCAGTGAGTTGATAAATAAGTCATTAATAAACATTTTTATTCTATTTTGTGCTATGTTAAACTCATTTAAACTCACTTTTTGATAACCCTGACTTTCAAGAAGTTTTGTCATTTTGTCAATGTGTTGACTCCCTTCCATTACCTCTAGCCCACCACCTTTGTCCGGTTTCATTATTCGGATAGGTAAATTCTTAAATTGTATTCACTTCAGTTTGTCCTCTGTGGAAACATTATAATAGTAAGACAAGCATTCTTACTAAACAATTTCCTTATTTCTATTTCACACATATAATCAAAGAGGTGGATTAGTGGGTGTGTGGGTGGGTTATAAGTACTTGCTAACTGAAATACATGCCTATCAGATGTCCCAACACCTAATAAAGCTGTTAGGTTAAGCTTTCTCATGTAAAGTTTAAAATCCAACAGTGTTTCAACTACATCAGCTCTATTAGATGGAACAAAATTAAGTCCATTTGCAAGTAGTTCAACCAGACTATTGTCCAAGGTGAATTCAGTGTATTTGTAAATATTGAAGTCTCCTTTTGCGTTAGTAATGAGTTTATAAGTCATGGTGGTGTTGTTGTCCAATGTATTTGTCTCAACATCAAAGGGGTGCCCCACTACCTCCTCCTGTTGCTCGCAGCTCGAGTGTTGTAAAATCGCCTCTGGTTCGCACCGTATCTGTTGCGACTCCTCACTGACCACCCTTGGAAGTTTTTTGACTGGTGGTTATTGGAAGCACCCTCTGTTTCAATGTTCTCAGGCTTATTCCTGCTTGTCATAGGTGCATCATGGCTTGTCCCTGGTCTTGGTGATGTCAAATCAATGTTATCAATGTCCAAGTCATTAATACCATAATCAGATGAAATAGCACTGGTGTTGTTCATAAGGTTATTACGGGACTGGGAGGGAGGTGGTTTTGGATAAGCTGTACCCTCCTCATAGTCCTTTAAGTCTCTTCTAAGTTTTCTCAGTTTAGTTTCTTTCATTCTGTCAATTTGTTGAGAAATGCTAGAGAAAATTCGCTGGTAGTCATATTGATATCTATCAAATACTATGTCCTTTTTAATGTCCTTCTCTAATTCAGTTGCTTCCACAGTAAGATGTTTAATTTGTATTGAGTAATGTTTACACATGATTTTTAACAGTTCTAAACCTTGGGTGTTGAACAAGTGTCTTTATAAAACTCAGAACCTGGTTCTAGACCTGTAGGGTATTGCCAGGTGCGAAGGCCTTTAGGGAAAATTTTCTCTTTTAAACAAATCTCAAAGTATTGCAATTCTAGTTGCAGTTTTTTTTTTTATTTTAAGCAACTTAGTGTCAAAAAGTTTGAGTTTAAAAGAAATACTCACGTTACTTCCAGCCGGGTTTCCTGTGGTTGCATTTCTGCTCTGAGGATTTAAGCAAGGTTACTCATTCAACCAACTAGTTAAATCATAGGACCCACTAAGCCCCAAAGTAATCGTGCATTCAGTAATAATGTCCTGGTTGTTATTTTTACCCAAATTGTTGTTAACAGATGATTTGTGGTTTCCATTTTCAATAACTGGAACTTGGTTGGTAATAAAGTTTGGTAAATTAGTTCCATTTACTCCGTCTGGGGTACTAGGTGAGCCTCTTTGTGTTTGTGTAACACTCGATTGAGATAAACACTCAACTCTGGCTGTTAGATTTTCTAAACGTTGGTTCATTACCTCCAGTAGTAAAGTTAAGTTGCCTCTTCCATCTGTTTCTGAACCGGAAAGATTCAAAACGTTGTCACTGTTACCCATAGCCATGGGCAAACAAGTTCAACCACCAAGAACGAAAAACTGAGATAAAAACAAAAAAAAAAAAAAAAATGGCTCAGGAATGATGACAGCGTCCACGTTCAAAAGTTTAATAAAAACAGTATCTTTAAAACCAATGCTGTGGTAGGTATAATCCAAATGAACCAAGAAACAAGTATCTGCAAGTACAAATGTTAAGCGCTTTTCATCTGTTTGTGTAAACAGACTTCTTCAGACAAATGCACTACATAAGACAAAAAAAGTTTAACTACAAAGTAGAGAGTCACATGACAAATGTGGCTCAAAGTTTACTCTTTAGGTTCAGAACAATATTAACTGCCTTCAACTCTGTGAATGCAGCAATGTGCGAAAAGCAGAATTAACAAACCTAACAGCCAGGGAAAATGACATCTAACCACAATCATATGTTATATTGTAGTTACGCTCCATTTCTGAAGAACAAAAAATGTACATACGTATGTATATGTTGATTACTCCAAAGCGGTATATTGTAACAACATACAATAATGTATAAAGTAACAAACGGATGTTAATATTAAAATATCGTCAGCACTTATATATGAAAAAAAGTGCCAACAAGGCTCCACTTGTGGAGGTAGTTTTGCCAATTTAGTCATGGCATATTGGGAACATAAATTTGTTCTTGAAAATGTAAACTCGAAGAACAGTATTTCATTTTATACTTTTCATTATAATTTCAGGTGGTAGTACTGCAGCAAAAGAGCTAGTTGATTATTTAACACCACTGATATTTTAAAATTTACCAGCATTTGTCAAGAGATGAGTATTAATTATCTTGATGTACTTCTATCAAAAAACATATTAGCTCAAAATTATATAGCTAAAATCTTTAGAAAGACTACATACTCTAACTCACTCTTGCATTTTAACAGCTCACATCCTTTGCATCAAAAAAAGTATGTTATTAAGGGACAGTTTGTACGAGCTGCAAGAATGACCACTATGCAAAACGATTTTCTAACAGAATGTGAACATTTGTTCAACATGTTTACACATAGAGGTTACCCCACTAAATTAATTAACAACATAATAATGGAAGTTCAAGTTAAAAGAGAAAATGGAATTTACAAACCAATTTTGAATAAGGACTTAGCCTTAGTACCAGGGAGTCATGTTTAGATTATGACAGAATGGACATCGAACAGACTAACTATACAAACACCTCCGATTATAACACAATTGAAAGTAAAAACTCAGTACAAGTAATTAATGGAAATATCATGTTCGTTTTAACTTACAACATTAGGGCAAGAGAAGTTGTAGACATATTGAAAAGAAATTGGCACCTACTTACAACTAATAAAGATATTATTGGAAAGTTAGGAGCATCACCAGTTGTTACTTACAGGCATGGTAAAAACATAAAAAATATCATAGAAGGTCAAAACAATATTGCATGTAGAACATCAGGTATGTTCCGTTGTGAGATGTGTAACTATTGTAAACACATAGATATAGGCAACAAATTTACCATCAGAGATAGGAACTACACTTTGAGAAAGAAATTAAATTGTAACTCTAAAGGTGTAGTCTATTTAGCTTCATGTCAATTATGCCCAGCCTTCTATGTTGGAAAAACAGACAGAAGACTCCGTGAGAGAATCTATGACCATGTATATGCAATAAGTAGGCACAAACAAGAGAATGTATTAGCAAAGCATTTTATGGAAAAACCTAATCACTTATTTAAGTTTAAAGTTATTGAACAAATACAAGACCAGGACAATATAATGCATAGTATGCTTAGAAGTGGTTCTAGTTCATTGAATTTAGAAAAAAATAGAACTTTTATGGCAATTACGCTTGGATGCATGTCGTCCACCAGGATTGAATGAAGTTTACTCACTCACCTGTGTACTTAAACTTAAAAACTGGTTACGTTAGGTGATGATTTTTCAGTTTTCATATTGTAACACATTGGGTTACCAAACACATATTAGTTTACTATTTTTTATGTAACTAGAAGATAGGTGCTTATTAGTTGCACCTGAGGACTTAAAATGTGTTTGCCTTAGTATTGATGACATTAGTTAAATATGTTTTTGAACCCTGCCCTTACAGGACAGGTATTTAACAATTTTTGTTCCTATTTTTGAAACTGTAACTACATCTATTGACTTGCCATCAAATATTTGGAAAGAATTCAGCACCACATAGTCCTCTACACTGGTCTTAGGGATCAAGTTGCATAATAGTTTTAGAGTATATTATTTGGTGCTTTCCATTTAATCTTCACTTACTGTATGGGGGCGCTCTACCCCTGAACATATGTTTTTACACACTATTGACATGAGGGGATGCAGCACAACAGCACTACAGGAATGAGTCTATTCTTAGTAAATTAAGATTATCACAAACCCGGGATACAAGTGGAGCCTTGTTGGCACTTTTTTCATATATAAGTGCCGACGATATTTTAATATGAACATCCGTAAGTTACCTTATACATTATTGTATGTTGTTACAATATATCGCTTTGGAGTAATCAACATATACATACATATGTACATTTTTTTGTTCTTCAGAAATGGAGCATAACTACAATATAACATATGATTTTGGTTAGATTTAATTTTCCCTGGCTGTTAGGTTTGTTAATTCTGCTTTTCGCACATTGCTGCTTTCACAGAGTTGAAGGCAGTTAATATTGTTCTGAACCTAAATAGTTAACTTTGAGACACATTTGTCATATGACTATCTACTTTGTATTTAAACTTTTTTGTCTTATCTAGTGCATTTATCTGAAGAAGTCTGTTTACACAAACAGACAAAAAGCGCTTAACATTTGTACGTGCAGATACTTGTTTCTTGGTTCATTTGGATTATACCTACCACAGCATTGGTTTTAAAGACACTGTTTTTATTAAACTTTTGTACGCGGACGCTGTCATTGTTCCTGTGCCATTTTTTTCATTTTTATACATGCTAGAGACAAAGTATGGAAGCTATGGCATTCACACAGAAACACTCCAGACCTACTAATATTCAAAGAACTTTGCAACCAGTTAAAAATAACCTAGTCAGTAGAGATAAAAAAGAACATTACCTAAAACTTCAGTCTAACCACCAGCAGAAACCAAAGAAATTATGGAGTTCCATTACCTCACTTCTTAACCCAGGCAAAAAAAAAAAACTGCCTTCACCCTGACAAATGTCCTGAAGAAATAGCCTCCCTTTTTAATAACTTCTTTATCAACTCTATAGCCAAAATCATGACAAAATTCTCTCAGACAAATTACGCCACTTGCCCCACACCCACATCTAGATCTCGCACTCACTCCCCCTCCCCTTCTAACACCAACTCTCACAAAACCCAATACTCATCCCTCTTCTACCTTTACCCTAAAACCAACCCCAACCTCAACTATAAAATGACTACTAATAAATCTAGAACCTTGTTTTAATGACCCTAATAGTCTATCCTCAGAAGACCTAAAAATTGCTGCTGAAAGTATCTCTTACCCCATAAGCATATCTATAAATAGATCCAGCCTTGAGTAGCAAGTTACCAAAACCTGGAAAAAGGCCTTCATTCTCCCTGAGTAAGGTGGCAATACTACAGATATTCACTGACTTCTGACTCATTGCAATTCTTTCTCCTATCTCCAAAAATCTTCGAAAAATGCATCAATATTCAACTTCTCCACTATCTTCTTGACAACCAAGTACTTTCACCCTCACAACATGGCTTCAGAGCTGGCCATGGTACTACAGCTGCACTTCTCTCCTTTATACATACTGTAAACAGAGCCCGTGAGGCTGGAAAAATTGTCTACATCCTCTTCCTAGGCCTATCCAAAGCCTTTGACACTGTTTCTCACCCTTTACACATCACCTAACTCTCTAAAATTGCCTCCCCCCACACTAAGCTAGTTCTCTAGTTATTTAAATGAGAGACAACAAGGTTTCAGTTGGAAAAACTCTATCTCCCCCTTTCCTTAACACCCCCACTGGTGTTCCCCAGGGATCCATACTTGGACCAATCCTATTTAGCATACTAAAAAACAATTTCCGCTCATCACTTTCTCAAAGTTTAGTCATTCAGTCCGCAGATGATTCTAATATTGTCTGCTCTTCCAGCTCTATCTCTGACTTACTTTTGCAAACTCAAAAGGACTTCTCCTCCACTGAATCCTGGATGCACAACAACCACCTCGACCTGAACCTAAAAAAAATCCAAGATCATACTTTTCACCCCTAAGAAAACAACCCCATTAAATAAAACAGAGTTCATCATCTTTTCTCATAATATATCATTAATTGAAGTAATCAGCCACACAAATCTCCTCATAGTCACTATCAACAAACGCATGAAATTTGACCTGCATATGCAATACAACATTCAAAAAACACATCTTAATCTTGGAACCCTCCATAGACATAGCCACTTCCTAAGCCCATCCACAAGAATAACCCTAGCAACAACATTCCTACTACTCTCCCTCATCTAGAGTGCCTCTCTACTTACTATTAGAGAATGGAAAAACTGTACCCTGATTGGAGAATGAATGTTCTTCAGCAGGATATTAAAGTACAAGTAATTTTCACTGACAAATGAGTCTTCTGCTTCATGTCAGCATATCAAGCTCCTGTGAACCTCAGACAGCAAAAAAAATAAATAAATAAAATAATGGCTGCCATTATTTTATGCTTTCTAATCAGTGGTTCTGCTGTTTAGTGAGCATAAAATGTAAAACAAAAAAAGGAGGGAGACCACACATATGTGTGTGTGTTTTTTTTTTTGTGTGTGTGTGTGTGTGTGTGTGTGTGTGTGTGTGTGTGTGTGTGTGTGTGTGTGTATGCATGTGTATCAAAGCAGAAGAGACTATGTATGTGTGTATGAGAGAGAGAATTGGCTGTATGTAAAACTGTTGTGTTTTACTTGGTTATTATTTTTAAGCACTATATTATTTTTATATATGTTTGATGTAAAATGCTTCCTCCCAACACCATTAACATATACTACAGCAAGTTAGAAACATTAGGCGAAGGGCGGTGGGACTATTTTACATTACAAATATATAAAAAAAATAATGTAGTACTTAAAAAAATAAATAAGCAAGTAAAACCCAACAATTTTACAGAGAGCCCATTCTCTAAGTGAAATAATGCCCTCCAGGGTGTGTGTTAATGTGTAATTAATGCCATTATAAGGGAGTAGACTGACAGGCATTAATTACACATTAAAACATAATGTCAAGCATTATTGCTTGCATATCTAAAGCTCCTCTAAATCCAAACTTTAGACAAGCTAAAATAAAATTGCCAAATTCGCACCCAACTGTAAATACTCCCGCCATCACTGCACTGCTCTTAAAGTACTGAAATGCCTAGAATTACCAAACTACCTATTTTAATTGCAACTAACCACAGTTCACAAAATACTCTTCAGACCCCAAGACTGTCCTGTCCTAAAGTCAACATTCAAATAATATCACCCAAACAGGCCCCTTAGATTAGGGAACCTGAAGCTGTTGCACGTTCACAAACCTAACCTCCCACCTGGCCAGTTTCTTTATAAATTCTCAGTAGTCAAGAACTGGAATGCTTTGCCTCTATCCATTAAAACTATTCAAAATCCCACCTATTTCAAGACTTCCCTTCATAACCACCTTACCTCATGCTGGAAGTATACCTGCACCAAGCCTCCCTAGAATATGTGTGGCAACCTACTTTCTGTCAGTACTGTTTTTGTGTGAGATAGCATTTAGACACAGTAAGCTATGTAGATCCTTACTTTATAATTATTGTTCAGATTGGACTATTGCCTAGAATATACTTTTGCTCATTTTCACTCGTAGACTCTTCTCTACACTTTGTATATATTTATTCTTTGCAATTTCTTTGTAATTTCAATTTTATAATTCAGAATTTTAATTTATTGTACTGTCGAGCTTTTATCCCCGGGCCTCCACTGAAAATGGATTCTGTTGGCCCAGTGGACTTTCCCATAAACAAAATGCAAATAAATAAAATATTATAAAGATTAGTGATAGTAATTAATTTGTAGCTAAATTAAATGCTTACTCTTATGCAATAACTTGATCAAGACAAACAGATGTATGTCAGAGCACATATATCTCAGAATAGTGAGCAGTAAGACCAAATAAAATTATTAAAACCCTTAGTAAACTCTATGAAATGCACCTCATATCCTATTAATCTGTATCCAGATGTGTTATGCTATTGCACAACAGATGCAGGAATAATGCTGCTGACCTACCCTTTAAAAAAGCCTTCCTTCAGTGGGCTTTCTAACTATGGAAGTGCCACTTCCAGTCTAGAAACAATGACTTACATCTGTTTTACTTTAGCACTAAATAGTGCTATAGTTCTGTGGTTCTGAAGCAGAACTGTGCTGTTGCTAGACTTAAGAATAAGTAAAGTATGTGTCCCCTCATTTTCATTTAGCAACATGATACTACATTTTGATTGTCATGCAATGGGCTGATCAAATATCCTATAAAAATCAAAGATTCCAAGGGAGAGCATAAGTTCTAGGAGCATTGTTGGGTGTAGCATTTTAATGACACTATGTATGTCCTCATAGTTTATTTTCAAATCTAGTCTGTCCTTGAACAGCACAGAACTTCAAGCAACCATTCACAAACCAATACTAAAGGGAACAGTGGATAAAAAGCGATGTTATTGTGCAAGCACTTGAATAAAACTGTGAAAATGTAATTAATTAATTTCATTCTGAGCAAAAGCTCTGAGCATAGATGGACAAAACCGCTAAAAACCTGGCTTTGCCATACTTGAAATGAAAGGGGAAAAAAAAAGGTAAAAAAAATGTCATTGTAGTTCTTGAGCTTGCAGGGCAAAAGACAAAAACCTGGCCTTGATTTTTCTTAGCATTGTAGGCCATGTGTTGAGTATGTAGTCTGCTCGGTCTGGATTTTCATTTCCAAATACTCCATTAGGTAGAAGGGATTATACATTTGATAGGTGCCAGCAGTTCTTTACTGGCATCATTTTAGTTAGTTTCTGAACCTTGAAAGCATCCTTCTCTTTCCTAAGATTAACATATTTCCTTCTGTTGATCCTTTCTCTTGTTATAACCTTCAATGCAATAAACGTCATTGAAGACAAGGGGTGTAGAGTGTCAATGCATTTATGATTCTGTTTTACAAGGGTCTTCCGAAATTGTGGGGTTTTAAGTACTGTTGAATTTTGTTTCCACTTTTACTTTTGTTTCATCTGTAGCCAGCTAAATACTGAATTAATCAAACACTTGATCAGAAAGAGGGCAAGCTCTAATCCTCACTGCTTTCAGGTTGAGAGCTGATGAAAGCATTTGAAGAAGTCAAGTCTGCTGAATGTCTGCATGTTACAAGAAATATAGTGGGCTATCATTTCTGGGTGTTAATTTTACATGGTTTCCACTCTTTATCAGGCAGTAATCGCTTCAAACACTGCTTATCACTTTGTGGGGGTCATTATGTGGCCACCATACTGTGTACATTAAGGTATGGAGTTTCATTAAAATCCTGTCTGAGTCTAGGGAAATTATTGTTTTTTGTAGTCTTGAGAAATTATCATTTTCTGTAATGAAACTACAGAGTACAGAGGGAGAAAACAGCAGATGAACATAGAAGTACTCGCTAGATGATTCTCTTAGGAATTCAAGGGCTATTGCATGTCAAAGTATACAATGTTGACACTGTGTTAATGAATTGTAACAAGTTATACAGAAGAATGTTGCAGATGTCTAAGAAAATGTATCAATGATGAATGCAGAAGAAAGAAAACCTATATCAGTGTGAAATGATTGTTGCCCTGCTCAAATGATTGCACTGAATATTATTATTGCAATGAAGTAATAACAGTTAACTGCATTGTTCCCTATAAAATTCAAGAAAACATTTTTTATTACATTTTTAATTTTTTTATAATCTTTCATTAAAATTGGTAGCTAATATTGCTAATATTATGAAAATAAACTATTGTTATGGATTGCAACTTAATAATAGAGAGATTTCAAACATATGCAATTAAGATATTTAATACTAGTATGTTTTCACTTTGCAATTAAAATGCAATTCATTATTAATATCCCTGTGCAGTGATATAATGACATTTACACCAAGAACTTTAAAGTTACTAAACAGATTAGAAAATTATTAATGGTGTACCTAAAGAGCTATTAATATAGTGTCTGACAGCCACTGCAGAGCTTTTTTCTTTGCTGTGTTCATCAAGTAATAACAAGAATGCCATTAATGATTTACCTGAAAAATTCAGACAAAATTTCTTATGAAGACAGTTAACATCTGGACTTGCTGGGCTAGACTAGCCTCTGGCAGTTATGACTAGAAAGGCTATTTATTTAATGTTCTGTAACCCAGCTGTGATTAATCAGCCTTATCATCTTATGCAAAAAATGCATTTCTTAGCAACTGTGTGCCCATCTAGTCATTTTATAGCACTATATTTCTGGTTCTAATTATTTATTATTATTATTATTATTATTATTATTATTAATCTATATAACAGAAGGAAAATAATTGAATACTTAAAAATAATGATACAAAAAGAAAGCCTTCATACAGTCCTTCTATAAGGAATGTGTAGCAGTATACTGTATCAGACAGGAAACATCAATTCCAATGGCGTCAGAAAGCCAAACCCATCAGTAGGCCCAGCTGCACAAGTACAATGACTCCAAGAAGCAGGAGGCAATAATAAATAAACCATCAGTTGCTGAGCCAGTTCTGTGTAATTCAACTGTGCAGTAAATGTAGTATGAACAAAAAAATCTACTGTATTATTGGATTGCAAAAGCTTGCATTAAATCTGTGATTAATGGCCTCCACGTTTTCAGTCTTTAAAAAAATGCTTTCAGTTCTGCAAACTATTTCAGATAAAATTCTGTAAAAATGTATTATAAAAGAGCAAAGAGAAATTGAACATTTCATGACATCGGCTATTTACCTTTGCAGTAAATTTTAAACTTTTAACACCAGTGTATTTATTTATTTATTTTTTATGTGCTGAGCTACTGCCAATTTATTCAAACAAAAAAATTTTGTGTTATCCAAAAACTTGATTTTGCATTTCATAATGTGTTTAGAAAACTTATTACATAAAGGATAGATTGTCCTGTCATTATTTACAATGCATAAAGTTACAGTAATTCATTAGCTGAACTTGCATAAACTTTAGGATTATATCAGTTGTTTTGTAGACATCTATGTTCACAGTTATACTGAAGATGAGTATTTCATTTTCTTATCTCTGCTGCAATTCAAAGGACCAGTTGCATGCGATTTACTGAAATATTTCTTGGAACTGTGTTGTGAAATCTCAGCTGGGTGGACTGGGTCTACTGTACAAAAGTGAAGCTATTCATCTCTGATTGCTATTTCTTTGATCATCTTGAAGTAGGTCAGCATCCAGTTGAGTGGTTTGTGTCTGGGTATGCATTGTAGTACTTTTCGATATTACAGTTTCATTACAGCATATTTCAGATGCCCAAATCAGTGCACAATATAAACATTTAGAATGCAATTGCATCTAACCTGATAAGTCACTCATGCATGTTACAAGGAAACCTAAGCATTGCAAGCAGTAGGCATAGACTGTTGATAGGGATTGCCCAACCTTGTACCATCTCTTCTTCCACTACTTACATGCCTGTTTATCAGATCTTACATAGATTGTTGGTGGGCATAATTTACATGGCTAAATATATGCAAAAACCCTGCAATTATAAATGCACATAATGTGCAACTTAACTGTGGAACTTTTCTCCCTGGGCTTCTGCTGAAAATGGGTTTTACCCAGTCAGACTTTTTCCAGTCAACAAAGATAAATGATGGTGATGATGATGATGATGATAATAATAATAATAATAATAATAATAATAATAATTAATGATTGACGTCTTTTGATTGATTTTCGTATGCTTGAGAATATTCCCCAATGGAATTCAGCCTTGTATACTTCTATCAACAATAACATTGATGTTGTGTACATCAAACCTTTAGTGACTGTACCCAAAATTGTACAACATTAACTATCTCTAATGTCCATATAAAAATAATTATATAATTTACTCATAATTTATGTCCTGCTAATAGGAACTTGTCATCAGTAAAGGTGTTTAAGCACAGAATACTTTATGCAGTTTATAACAGTATTCCTTAAGATAATGGTTTTGAAACACTGTCCTGAAAAGAATGATAATTACACTAGTAGTACATGGTATATACTGATATTACTCTTGATATTGCATAAAAAATAACCTTGTTATGCTGATAGGCATAGAGAACAACATAGCTCTACACGTGCATTATAGTGAGGTTATGACGTATGCATCTTGATGTTATTAGCAAACCTAGCAATGTCACACACAATGTATTCACCATGGATCTGCAAATACATCACTGAACAACATTAACAGTTATAAGACGCGTCATCCTTTCACACAAATGGCAACTAGAAGTGCAATGCAGCCTTCCATTTGCCAACAGTTTTAAAAGTATAATGCCTAATGATGACATTATAACTAAATACTTTTAGTGATTCCCTTTCAAAGCAATACCTTCTAAAGAAACAGATTAGTTCCAGCACATGGTTTGCAGCATCTCATTAAACAGGATACTCAAATGTAGTTATTTACACTGTTATTAGCTTTAGTAAAGATTTTTTTTCACAGTCTGGGAAAGCCATTTTTTTTGCATTTATTTTATTTTACCTATTTATTTACTGGGCAAGTCTACTGAATGCAATTTTCAATTGTTCAGGGGCAACCAGGGATAACTTTTTGAATAACTTCCTTAGTATCACACAATAGGGAAATGAAGCCAGAAGAAATCAAGCCTTGTATCATCTGAACAGGAAGGAAGTCACGGAGTGTCCACTGAGGTTCCTCACTAAAAGAATACAGGGCATAAGTAACATGCCCTGTGCAGACCACCTCAAGGCCCTCTTCCTATATTCTGTCTCCTACAGGCTGTTGAGGGGAGATCTATGCCTGGCATACAAGGCATTGTCAAACCCTACTCTGATGGACCTCCTGCATATCCACAAAACAGGCAGCACCAAAATTACCCTTTCTGAAGTCTTAAACCTTGCCTGTGATATTAATAGGACCTGCTGGAGAGACAGGTATGTATCCCAGAGACTATCCCTTCTCTGGAACAGGCTCCCTATCCATGTGAAGTAGATTTCTTCTTAACTCAATTGAAGTGTAACTTGGACAATGGGATGGGGAACAGGAAACTCGTCTCTGGTCTGGCATTTATGGCTATAGTGGAAATGTGCAGCCTGTAAATGTTTCATCTCCCAGGTCACTGCTTGTGAATGTTTTACCTCACAAGCCCCTGCTTACAGTTATCAAGTGTACCAGAACTTGTCAGAAATGTGGGATGTGTGGCTAGGCTTAAAAAGGCCCTTGTGGTTGTTAGCCTAGTAAACACATATGAACCTATGAACATGTGTACTCCTCTGCATTAACTACTAGACTTACTTGCTTACTGTATACTTGAATATCAGTTGCTTTAAGCATGAAGCTTAGATGTGCTCACACATATCAAGCCTGAACTCAATCAAAAAAAGATTTATGTTTCTCTGGATTTCATTGTTTCATATTTTTTCACATATGTCATATAATAAAATACAATGATCAGTGAATATAAACACCCATGACTTAGAAACTGCATTCTTTTAAGATAATGTTTCTGCAGAGGAAATTCAGCATTTATTTATTTATTTATTTATTTATTTATTTATTTATTTATTTACATCCTAATTAGAATATAGCCAGGTATATAGAACAGTAAGAAATAAGATATGCAGAACTTAGTAACACAACATCTATAATAACAGTGGCAATTCTTATACATTCACAGTAAGGAAATGCCAAACGAAATGAGCAATATGGTAATTATGCCAGTATATGGGCATTTCATAACTAGTTTAGTAATACAAAAATATTTTACATGTATACAAACTAAATGCCTGTGATTTTTGGGTTACCCAAGACTCACAAGACTATTTCCAATCCCCATTTTAGACCCATTGTCACAGCTAAAGGGTCCAAAACTGAACCCCTTGCTGCTTTTTTTTGACGTATCAACTAAAAATGTCTTGGAGGAAGTCGAACACATCTTGAGGGACTCATAGCATTGTTTAGAGAGACTTAGAGGTGTTGATTTATCTGAAACATTTTCAGTCCTCATGATGTGGTAAATTTGATTTCAATCATATCCCGCGATGATGGTTTGGACTTTTTTAGGGGAAGTTTGTTAAACAGTAAAACCTCTAACAGGGCTAGGATTAATTTACTAGTTGACCTAATGGAAATAATTCTCAAGAACAACTTTTTACTTTTTGAAGGAGAAATTTGCATCAAATAGCAGGGGTTGCCATGGGAGCAAAATGTGCTGCAGTGTTTGCCAACTTAGTACTCCTTATTGGGAAAGGAATTGTATCTTTTCCTCTAGATTCATGTCCAAAATTTTGTTGTATAACAGATTTTTGGATGATGGTTTGATCTTGTAGAAAGGAGATGAGCAGGAAGCAAATTAACTTTTGAAATTCCTTAACAGTACAACTTCCTTCTTTAGGTTTACTAGTTTTTGGCACCTGAGTGAAATTAACTACCTAGACATCCATTTAAATTTTGATGGGCTGACCCTTGAAAGTAGTATTCATAGAAAGAAAACCTTTTCTAATTCTATGCTTCACTTCAACAATTGTTACCCTTACCTTCAGAAGAAGGGGACCGTCAAAGGTCAGATGGTTAGGTGGTCTAGATTGGTGAGTAATTTTGATAACTTCAAAAGTGAGTTGTTCAGACTAGTGGGGGATGTTCTTAGATAGGGGTTATCATCTCAAATTAACTTTGAAGGTCAAACATGAGGTATTGAATAAGAGAGACACAATATACCAGCCTATTCTTAGTTCTGGGTCACCCAACAAGTTCCCTCAAAACCAAAATGACCACAATGCCGCAATAGTTCTTAGGTATAATCATCTTGCTCATGATATTGTTTCAGCCATTAACAATGCATGGCATTCAGATCTTAATGACACACACAAGGATATACTTGATTCTAAACCTAGGATAGTGTTTAGTAGGGGGAATAATGTTAAAAACATTACGGAGAACTCTACCTGTAAGTACCAAGTATCTAGAATGTACAAGTGTGGGACATGTAGGACCTGCACATTTATCAATGATGGACCTTATGTGTCTATCCCTGGCTATAACCATACACCAAGTTGCCCGAGGAGATGCAGCTGTGACACTAACATGTTAGTATATGCAGCAACCTGTATCAGATGCACTAGTTTCTATGTGGGCAAAACTGTTTGTAAGTTCAGGGAAAGAATATCTGAACACGTAAGGGCAATTAGAACAAATAATGTTTATAATGCATTGTATAGGCACAGTACAACTTTCATTAATTTCAAGAAATTCCATCTTTTTTGTAATAGATAAAGTAATATGCAATGAAAGAGAGGGTGATTTCAAATTAAAAGTGGAAAATCTTGAGATTAGATGGCAACTTAGGCTTAATGCCACACAACACCCAGGTTTGAATGACAGCATTGCCATTCTTCCTGTACTTAAAGAAAAAGCAAATGTCATTTAGGACATTTTTTAATGTTTTAAACAATATATACATATATATTTATTTACAGGATTTTTGAGTTTGATGAGTTTTTGTTATGTGGTACTATCTGTACATATATATATATATATATATATATATATATATATATATATATATATATATATATATATATATATATATATATATATATATATATGGTTCCCATTCAGAAGCCTGAAACATCATAAGCCTGAAAATCAAAATCCTGAAACCAAAAGCCTGAAAATTCAGAATCCTGAAAACTCAAAATCCTGAAAGCCCAAAATCCTGAAAGACCAAAATCCTGAAACTCAAAATCCTGAAAACACAAATAATGCTAATATGTCACTATAAAGACACTAATATCTACCAACTGACCCTGACCCTAACCCTAACCCTAAGGTCCGTCACTATTGCACACTCACCTGACCCGCCCTAACCCTAACTCACTTAAACCGCCCTAACCCCAATATTTGTCACTATTGCATACATGCCTAACCTGCGCCCTAACCCTAACTCACTTAAACCGCCCCTAACCCTAAAATAAAACCAACCGCACACTTACCTGACCCCAACGCATGACCTAACACCACAGGGCTAACAATAGCAAAGCCACAATGACATCAGTATGTCTATTTTGTGTTTTCAGGATTTTGAGTTTCAGGATTTTGGTCTTTCAGGATTTTGGGCTTTCAGGATTTTGAGTTTTCAGGATTCTGAATTTTCAGGCTTTTGGTTTCAGGATTTTGATTTTCAGGATTATGATGTTTCAGGCTTCTGAATGGGAACCATATATATATATATATTTATATATATATATATATTCATATATTTTTGCATTACTTCATTATCAAATGTTAGCATGGTTACTATGCCTTTAAATTCCTGCATCTATGATGTGATGATGTTAGTATGTGAGCATTGGTCAGCTGGTAAGGTATTATGTTATTTAAACTGTGTATGTATTTCCCAAGATTACTCTGATGAAGCCATTTCTATGGTGAAAGTGCTTAGTCTTTGGGACGTTTTGTCTATCTATGTTGCTTGAATTAATTAAGGCCAGGGTGGGTGTTGCAGAGTGCGAAGTCTCCATTATGAGTCTTTTGTAGTATTTGGACATCTCACTTTTAAATCATACTTAGAATCCAGGAAATATTCAGACAAAGTTCTTTTACATGCGTAACATGGGACCTACTTTCATTAAGTCAGGATCATCTGATTTAACTGTCAATAGTTTAATTTGTTTGCTAGTATACTATCAAACAAAATCTGATTGTCCTGGTCCACTTCAATAAACACGTAATACCGAATGACATTTGACGACCTTTATTAAACTTCCATAAACATGACTGTTAACCAATGGTTATTAATTTCAACCAAATCATGACACAGGTAATAATAACATCCATGAAAGAAAAGATAAAATAAATAACCATAAGGGCAGCATAAGCACTCACCCTTGATTAAGCAGCATCCCCACTTGCTCACTTATCCTTGCACTAACAAGGCAGCATTACACCACTCACCTTCAATTTATTGAATTACACCATCAGCTAAATAAGCAGCTCTGCTTGCTTATTAACTTATCCCACAGA
Organism: Protopterus annectens; assembly: GCF_019279795.1. Classification (NCBI taxonomy): domain Eukaryota; kingdom Metazoa; phylum Chordata; order Ceratodontiformes; family Protopteridae; genus Protopterus; species Protopterus annectens. The sequence continues at coordinate 220,820,735 of NC_056738.1, forward strand.
GCAACTGCTCACTTTCCTTCCCAACTTATTGAATTGCACATTCAACACCAGAGGAGAAACAGAAGAGGGCAAGCCTGCCCCTCTTCTCCACCCAACAGCCTGACCAGGCTGTTTCCCCCCTCTCCGACCAACTTCAGCAATCTAATCACCAGTAAGGCACTAGGTCAAACATCATTCAGTGTACCCAATCCTCCCTAACCAATCTGGATCAAAGCTCTTACCACGTAACCCTATACATAACTAACAAAACAGCCAAGTACCTAACAGATGAAAATAAATCACTGACCCCTCCCTTATGTTATGGTAGCAGACCATAACCTCATCATTATCATAACTACTGCCCATGAATGAATTAAACCATACCACCCAACCAATGAAAGTCTCGCAATGATACCAAAAGCATTACCGGCTAATGGACCCACTACTAAGCCCACTGCCACTGAAACCATGCTGAGGCAATTGCATATTGACATGCCACATTGCAACCCCATTTCACTTCCCAATGAAATTTTTTTTTCTGTTCAATGAAAGGAATACCCCTCTTAAATATCTTTAAATTCCATTTAATAAAATGCTGGCATCACACCAACTACCAATTATTAACAATAACACACTTAAACCACCATCATGTCCGGTAGCACTACGACCCAAAAACACTACCAACAATATACCAAGCCAGGCAAATCTAACTAACACAATATACCAACAAACTAGAGAATGCCCAATGCCACCAGATCCCACAAGGTCTGTGCCATGCCATCAATGTCCAGAATATCATGAATCAACCCAACCCAGTATCACCTGAATCTGCAGTAACTTAAAGCTAAATCCCTACATCAAAACCCTCCATCTAGCTTACAAGCCTAACTTACACAATGCAACCCTCTAATCCCCTACCCCTGATGTCTGAAACAATATCTGACCCATTCCAAAGAAGACCCCCCGCTACCAATAAAACAGTGTAAAATTCAACCCTGATGCTCCCCATACAAGATCAAGCCAAAACAAGACATTACCTTGTGACTGCAGGGAAGAAAAACACAACAAAGCAACAACTCCATATTCAGCTGCACTGCTGGCAACCTGTGATCTCCTTTCATACCTCTGCAACAGCCAAAACCCTCCTCAGCTTCTTCTCTCACCTGTCAAGTCCACATTTCTTCCATCCCCCAAGTAATACCAACTCTGCATGTCCCCATCTGCACTCAGAGTGATCTGTAAAAGAAAAGACTGTAAATACTGCACGCACGCATAATCCAAATTTCTGCTGACCATTATACCACCAAGGGTATTTCTCATTCTTCAACTGCATAAAATGCTGCCACTACCAGATGCAAAACAACCCTGAAAATTAAAATGTCCTACCAAGAATTACCTCCCAACTCCCATAGTAATGGTACAACAGATACCTCTGCAAAATAAAAGAAGGTTTCATTTTATAGTTAAAATTATCACTCTTCAAGCAACACAAGGGACCTTAACAAATGTACTGATTAGAAAAAGGAAATTAAACCATCCACAATCCCTCTATACCACCATTTACAAAAAAAAAAAAAAAAAAAAAAAAACAGATACAAATTCCCCCTACTGCTCCATCTATGGACAACATTCACCCTTGTCCATCTTAACAAAAACCAACATGCACTGCACTCTGGATAGTAAAATCTCACTTATCTGAACATGGCTATGTTATGATCACAGAGGTGTTTCCTGGGGTGAATTTCCTATTTCCCATCCAATCATCAAGATTTTTCTTGAAGAGTGCTAATGAGGAGCTTTGTTTGCTATAGATAGGTAGTTTGTTCCAGGGTATGGGAAGTCTCTGGGACAGGAATCTATCCCTCCCACACGTTCTGTTTATTGTGGTGACAAGGTTTAGGTCCCTACAGCATGTAGCTCAGAGAGATTGGGATTTCTTTAAGTGGAGCATGTCCAACAGCTCTGGGTTTGACATAGTTTTGTATGTTAGGCAGAGATCGCCTCTGAGTAGGCGATATGCAACTGAATAAAGCTGGAGTTTTTTGAGACGGTCTGCATAAGGCATCTGTTTAAGGCCAGTAATCCTCTTTGTGAGGTATTTCTGTGACCTTTCCAGTTGTTGTAGATGTCTTGTGATGTACATACCAAAAGGGGTGCTGTACTCTATAAAGGGTTTAATGAGTGATGAGTAGTGGGGAACAATTACCTCTTTTTTCTTGGATGAGAAACCTTTTGTGATGAGGTGTGCCACGTAGAAGGATTTCCTGACTACTGTGGTAATGTGATTATCAAAGGAGAGACTACTGTCCACCTGTGTCCCAAGGTCTCTTATCACACTTTCGGTGTTAAGTAAACTACCACCTATGTGGTAGCTCATGGGTACAGAGTTTTTATCAAAGATGGTGACAATGCACTTTTTGGCATTGAGCTTGAGGCCTTGGCTTTGACACCAGGCATCTGTCTCAGTGAGGCCTTTTTGTAAGATGTCCACATTATTAGTAGTTCCAATTATGGCTCCTAGTTTGCAGTCATCTACGAGCTTCATTAGCCAAAGACCTTCTGTGTTAGCCCATACTTCAGAAAAGTAGATACCAACAGGAGAGGGCCCAGGACTGAACCCCGTGGTACTCCACTTGTCACTGGTCTGAAGTCAGATTTGGAGTCTGCTATTTTCACAGTGTGGGTTCTGTCAGTGAGCCCGTTGGCAACCCATCTTGTGACATAGGGATTTATACCTAGTTTAGTGAATTTATCTATAATTCCAGAGTGGGGGATGGTGTCAAAAGCCTTGGCGAGATCTAGATAGGCTGTGTGAACCACCTTACCCTCGTCTACGGCTTTGGTGACTGCTTCAAATAAGTCTCTCTGGTTTAGGAGACATGATCTGTCTTTTACAATCCTGAACTGGGTGGAGTCCAGAGTTTGGAGATTACCAATGTCTTTGTTTATAAGTTCCATGATGATATGTTCCATGGCCTTGCAGACCAGGCTCGATAGGCTAATGGAGCGGTAGTTCCCGGGGTCTGTGATGGCTCCCCCTTTGTGGAGTGGGATAACCATTGCTATGGGCCATTCAGTGGGCACAAACCCTGAGGTGAGACTATGAACATGGTGCTTATGTGGGGTGCCAGTTCATTCTGTAGTTCATGTAGAACACAGCCTGGGATGTTGTCAGGTCCCATGGATGCTGTGCTCTTGGCTTTGTAGAGTGTGGTTTTTACCTGTGTAGCCGTGATTACAGGAAGTTTGCATTCTTCCATTATAGAGATGGGTCCTTTAGGGGGTGAGAGGGGGTAAAGTCAGCACTGAATCTATCTGCCAGGATGTTGGCAATATCAGTTGGTTGTGTATATTTAGTGCCATTGTGCTGTAACTCAGAACAGATCTGAGTATTGCCATTGAGATTCTTGACATACCTATAGAATGCCTTGCGGTTGTATTTAGCATCAGTGGCAATTTTGTTTTTGTAACTAGCTTTGGAGGATTTTATGAGGGATCTCTGCCTCTTACTGAGGCTGACAAGGGAGTTCCTCCAATCATGGGATTTTACTCTTTTTTTGCAACAGTTTCTTTCTTCTGTTGTAGAGTTTGTTTATGGCAGGGGACCACCAGATTGGCTTCCTTTTTTTGGAGGATAGCATCTTGGTTCTGTTAGGGATAGCAAGATCCATGCACTTGTGTAAGTGCTTATAAAGTACATTTGTGTAGGATTCAGCAGTTGTACCTCTATTGTCCATCTGCATGTGTTTTGTGACGTTTGCCAATTTTGTCTTAAGAAGTGTGTAGTTGGCTTTGGAGAAATATTTTACAGTGGTTTCCCTAATGGGGGGTGGGGGCAGGATGTGGATGTCTGGGCTGATTAGCTTTTGGTCGGATCTGATCAACAAGGAATTGACCTCTGGTGTGGAACACCGGTTGCCTATGTTGGTAATGACCAGGTCTAACATATTGCTGCCCCTGGTGGGGGTGTGGATAAGTTGATCCAAGGAGTTGGAATTTATGAATTCCAGAAAACGTTAAGCAAAAGAGTTGGTACATGAGTAGTTTTCCCAGTTTATGGTGGGGTAGTAGAAATCACCCATTATTAGTGTATTGGGTTGTACCCTAATATTTTCCAGTGTATCAGGAAATGGAGTGGGAATCCTGGGGCATGGTGGGGGATCTGTAGCAAGTTACAATTTGGATTGTGGTCTTGCCCAGAGTTAGTTGCACTTGGAGAATCTTGGATGCATTGTGCTGAGCAACTAGCCTGGAGTTGTGGATATCATTAATAAATATGTACACGCTTATGCATTTAGTGTTTTTGGTCCAGGTTAAGTGGCCGAAAGGTGTGGCATGAATTATAGCCTGGTAATTCAGGGGTGCTCTCTGGAGCCTTGATCCAGGTCTCTGTCACTGCACAAATGTCATTGCTCTCCATTTTTAGAAATGCCTTGAGTTAATGCATTTTGAGGTTTAGACTTCTAGCATTGAGTAGCATTACCCTCATATTTTGCTTGCTTGCATCAGTTATGGGGGTGAATTTATCATTTCAACCTTGCCTAAAAAGGCACTATAGGGGTGGCAAGAGCCTTAGCCAGTATCTGGAATCCCAAGGGTGGCATGTGCAGGCCACCTCTGGCAAAGAATTGTGGTCTGTCAATCATGTCATCCCAAGCAGATAGATACTGGATCCCCTTAGAATGACACCAGATGCTTAGCCAATTGTTGAAGTCAATCATTTTGTCCTTGTACTTTGGTATCATTCTGGGTGATGGCAGGATGCTACTCAGGGATGGGGTCATACCTGCCTTGGCTACAAGATTGGAGAGCTCTTCCATGTCTCTTTTCATGTCGTCCAGGGAGGTACATCTCAGGTCATTCACATGAACACGGACAATGACAGAGTCATATTTGTACTTGTTGTGGAGTGACCTGAGCACGTGCATTATGTGGCAGATCCTGGCACCCAACAGGCAGTTGACAGTAACTTGGTCTGTCGATCATGTCATCCTGGGCATATAGATACTGGATCCCCTTAGAATGACACCAGATGCTTAGCCAATTGTTGAAGTCAATCATTTTGTCCTTGTACTGTGGTATCATTCTGGGTGATGGCAGGATGATCCTCAGGGCTAAGGTCATACCTGCCTGGGCTACAAGATTGGAGAGCTCTTCCATGTCTCTTTTCATGTAGTCCAGGGAGGTACATCTTGGGTCATTCACACCAACATGGACAATGACAGAGTCATATTTGTACTTGTTGAGGAGTGACCTGAGTGCGTGCATTATGTGGCAGATCATGCCACCCAACAGGCAGCTGACAGTAACTTTCTCCTTTTTTGCCTGGTGAGTAAAACATCAGTGTACCTGACTATAGAGTCACCTATGACTATAATGTTGAGTACGTTGTTATGCCTTATGGGCTGTGGTTGAGTGGCACACTGAGTTTGTGGGCTATGTCTCATTTGGGTAGTGTTGGTGGCATGGAGGTTGCTTGTGTTTCTGCTTTGGATGTCTCTGTTGCTTGAGCAGATTTTTATTGATAGCCTCTGTGAAAGTAGGTGTGTGTTTTGTGTTGCTGTGTGTGTTTTTGTGGTATAGGTTTTGAGGGACTGTGTGTTGAGTGTGGTGTGGTGCAAGTGTTTACCTTCTCCTCTTGACTGTCTAGTCCAGTCTTCGGAAAAGAGTGCTTTGCTTCCAGTTTGGCTATATAAGTGCATCTCTCACAGGTTGTAGTGTTGGCTGGTAGGAGGAGAGGGTTGTCTGTGTACATGAGGCAATTGCTGCATTGCCCCAAGATGCCCAGACTCATCAGGTACACAGGAGAAAACACCGGGAGCTGATCCTTAGACATGCCTAGATAGTTGCTTATTTATTAAGTAGTAAAAACTGTTTTCATCTAGGCAAGTGGGAAAAGCTGAGTGCTGTAGTAATTTGTAGCTTGTTTAGTGCTTACAATGAGTTCTGAACAAGAGCCAAGCTTAAAGAAACAGATTTGAGTGCTAAAACTAAAAATCTGGCTAGATCTAAGGAAAAATTTGAAGAGCAGACTTTATGGCGCCAGGAATAGTTTAACCCTAGCTAAGCGGTGATGCATAAAATGTATTTTATGTTTTAATATAACAGTAGCAATTGAGCAAACTGATTTAAACAAATTAACCAATTAACCAATAAAAAGCTAAAAACTGAGCCCCATTCCAGCAGTCTTCGATCAGACAAGTTCTAACTGCACACTCCTGTCACTAGGGTGCAGGGCAACCTTCTCCAAAAAAGATGGCCTGGATTAGAGCTCAAATTATACAAACAACGCTAGATTCAGCAGGTCTGAATTTAATCTATGCTACAGCAAACAAGGCATACCAATTTCAGAAAGAAACAGTTCAAATAAGCAGGCACAATAAGCCTTTAACCAGAAACTCCCAGCTCAGAATGGCAGAATCTACCCTCTCCTCCCACAAGAGTGCAGACCACACCTTCTTAATGTAAAATAAATGGCTAGAAGCCCAAGTGCTTAAACCACAACTAATATACTTTTTGAATAACAGACACTAAGCCTTCAATCAACAACTACCAACTTAGAAGGATGTAAGCTACCTATCCAGCCACAACAGTGCAGACCACAAACCTTCTTAATGTAAAATAACTGGTCTGAAGCCCAAGTGCTTCAGCCAAAGGCTTAGAATAACAGTTACAATTTAATCAGGCTACTAACAAGTAGTAATAAAAGCAGCAGAATAAATGCAATAAAGTAGGAAGAAACACAAATGCAGTAAAAGCAGATAAATAAATTTCAATTTTTTATATATATATAACAATAGAAAATAAGCAAATTGATTTAAACAAATTACCCAACTAACCAGTAAAAAAGTTCAAAACTGAGCCCTGTTCCAGCAGTCTTCAATCCGACAAGTTCTAACTGCACACTCCTGCCACTGGGGTGCAGGGGAACATTCTCCAAAAAAGATGGACTGGATTAGTGCTCAAGTTATACAAACAAAGCTAGATTCAGCATGCCTGAATCTAGTCTATGCTACAGTAAATAAGGTGCACCAATTTCAGAAAGAAACAGTTCAAATAAGCAGACACAATAATCCTTTAACCAGAAATTCCCTGCTCAGAAGGACAGAATCTAATCTCCTCCCACAAGAGTGCAGACCACAAACCTTCTTAATGTAAAATAACTGGCCTGAAGCCCAAGTGCTTAAATCAGAACGAATGCACTTTTAAAATAACAGACGCTGAGCCTTCAATCAGCAATTCCCAACTTAGAAGGATGTAAGCTACCTGTCCTGCTACGACAGTGTAGACCACAAACCATCCCAATGTAAAGCAACTGGCCTGAAGGACAAGTGCTTAAACCAAAAGGCTTAGAATAACAGTTACAATTTAATCAGGATACTACCAAGCAGTAATAAATGCAGCAGAATAAATACAATTGAGTACATTTAAGAAGAGGCAAAAGCAAAATAAAGTGCATTTTTTTAGTAAAGTGCAAGGACAGAGGAAGGAGGAGCAGAAGAAAACTTAGAGGTTAAGAACCTAAGTGGGTTGGCCTTCTCAAATGTTCTCTCTGTATTAAGCAGAGTGAGCACCAGACAGGGAGGGGTGTTCCAGGCTGAATTTACAGTAGGGGGAGGGCAACTGCAAATCCACCAACTATAACAACACTACAAGAATAGGGTGGCAGGGAGAGAAAAAAACTGTTTCAGGACAGATGAGAAACATAAAACAATGCCAAAAAATATATAACATAATTCAGTCAGGCAAACAATAAGTCAGTCAGGCAAAATTAAGACAATGCAGAACTCTGAAAGGTTAAAATGCCAGGAAATATACTTATCAATCAGCGATATATTTCCAGATTGTTTGAGAATCACACTTCAGCCAGAACACCAGGTGTTTCCAACAGTAAATGCAAGAATTTACAAAAAGGTGCGGAGGGATTTCATTAGATGTAGCATTTCTAACAGTGCCGGGTCAGACATGGCTTTGTAAGTCAAGCAGAGATCGCCTCTAAGCAGGCGATATGAGACAGAGAATAGTTGGAGTTTTTTGAGTCTGTCCATATAGGACAAGTGTTTAAGGCCTAGGATCCTCTTTGTGTGGTACTTTTGCGCCCTCTCCAGTTGTTGCATGTGTCTAGTGAGATACATGCCAAATGGGGCATTGTACTCAATGACTGGTCTAATGAGATAAGAGCAGAGGGAGACAATGACCTCTTTCTTCCTGGATGCAAAACCCTTAGTAATGAGATGTGCCACATAGAAGGACTTTCTGATCACAGTGGCAATGTGGTAGTCAAAAGAGAGGTTGCTGTCAACCTGTGTTCCCAGATCTCTTATAATGCCTTCTGTGTTCAGTGGACTACCATCAATGTGGTAATGCATGGGAGCCGGGTTTTTCCCAAAGGGGATGATGACACATTTTTGGGTATTGAGCTTAAGGCCATGATTCTGACACCAGTTGTTTGTCTCAGTGAGGTCTTTCTGTAGGATGTCAACATCACTTGGGGAGTTAATAATAGCTCCCAGCATGCAACTGTCTGCAAAATTTGTCAGCCAGAGTCCCTTCATGTTGGCCTGGACTTCAGAGAAGTAGATACCAAACAGGAGAGGACCCAGGACCAAACCCTGTGGGACTCCACTCATGACTGGTTGGCAGTCTGACTTGGAGTCAGCTACTTTCACAATGTGGGTTCTATCTGTGAGCCAGTTTGCAACCTACCTAGTGATATAGGGGTTGATGCCTAGCTTAGTGAGTTTTTCTATGATTCCTGAGTGAGGAATGTTATCAAAGGCCTTAGCCAGATCAAAGTAGGCTGTATGAACCACCTTGCCTTCGTTCACAGCTTTGGTGACTGAATCAAAGAAGTTGACCAGGTTGAGCAGGCATGATCTACCCTTCTAATTTTTTAAGTGATATTCAGTAATTATGTGCTGCATTTATTAATTTATCTGGTTGAATTTATCAGTTTTTCAGCCTGCATTTGTTAAAGAAACTACATCTGATTGTTACTGTACTGCTCTTAGGTTGTTGTTTTAACAGTATTCTGCAAAGTTTTGCAATGTTTTTGTGTATTGTGAACATTTATCAGGGTTAGTAAACTTATTTCCAAGGATTTTTGATATTGCAGGAATTCTTACTTCTGTTCCGATATCTGTCTCCATTTTATTTTTCCCATCCACCAGCCCAAATGTTGTTGTATGCTTAAAACTCGGTGGCTTTTGATTTTCCCACCTCTACTATAAATATGATTTTGGACACTCCTCCTAGTCCTATTGCATCAGTTCATTCTACTGAGTACAGTAACATCATTTGGGAAGACCACCTTTTGTTTCCTCCCTTACTACTTAACAAAAGACATATACTTTATTTAGCTGATTTTAGTGTATCTGTGTCTTTTCCGACTTTATTACTTTAGTTTGCTTTTGCTGCTTATTCTTAAAAGTGTTCAATTGCATTTATTCTGCTGCATTTATTAGTGCTTTTTAATTGCCTGGTTAAATTGTAATTGTTATTCTAAACCTCTTAGTTTTGGTTTAAGGACTTGGTCTTCAGGGCAGTTATTTTACATTAAGAAGGTGTGGGGTCTACACTCCTGTGGGAAAAGAGGGTAGTCTCTGCCCTTCTGAGTTGGAAATTGCTGGGTGAAGGCTTATTGTGCCTGTTGTTCTGAGAGTCTTTGTTCTGGTTTAAGCATTTGGATTCCAAACCAGTTATTTTACATTAGGAAGACTTGTGGTCTAAACTTGTGTGGCAGGAAAGGATAGCTAACACCTTTCTAAGCTGGTAATTGCTGGTTGAAGGTTCATTGTGTCTGTTATTATACAAGTGTATCAGTTCTGCTTTAAGCACTTGGGCTATCAACCAGTTATTTTACATTAGGAAGGTTGCAGTCCAGATGCTTGTGGCAGGAGAGGATGGCCTACACCTTTCTAAGCTGGAAATTTCTGGTTGAAGGCCTATTGTGTCTGTTATTCTGAAGTATTTTAGTTCTAACTTAAGCACTTGGGCTCCAAAAACATTTTTTTTCCATTAGGAAGGTTTTTGATCTTGACTCTTGTGGTGAGAGAGTGTGGTCAACACCCTTCTAAGCTGGGAATTAATGGTGAATTATTGCTTTATTTAAACTATTTTTTGTGGTTGTGACTGTGATTTTTCGCACTTTGAATTTCTAGTACTTCTGCATTTTATAGTGTAGGCCAGATTCAGTCTTTCTGAATCTAGACTGTTTTGTATCACCTGAGCACTAAAACCAGCTCTTCACTGAGATACTGGAAGATCTGAGTCATCCATTGCTTCCACTAACTATAAGTGCCTGTTTTTGCTCTTATATTGCACATTTAATTTATATTTGCATTCTACTGTCTGAATTGTTTTTTGGCCATATTTTACTGTGTACTATACTAGGTCAGCTGTAGCATAGCCCAATTCATGGTTTGATGTTTTTGGTTCTGTTTTGTAAATTCTGAGCATAAATTCAAGCCATTTTTTGTTAGTGATGGCCCTTCTGCACCCTTGTGGGAGGAAAGTGCTGTCTGGGTCATATCTAATCAAGAATGATTGGACTAGAGCTCAGAGAGAGCATCCTTATTGGCTACATTGAGTTAAAAGGGTTATATCTTGTTTTATTTAAATGTGGTGTTTGCTGTTATTCACATGTACTGCACCATCTTCCACTGCTGCATAATGGTGGTTACTATTGGTGGTTACAAACGGAAACATTTTGCTTGTTAAATTTTCCCTTAGCACTTTGTTTGTCGTCCTCCAGAGTTTTTTTTTTGCACCCCTGCTCTTTTGTCAGATGGAATACTATGCCTGCCTCAGCAGTACCAACACAGCTCTCACCTACTAGCCATTCCTAAGTGCAACCTCTTTTCCTGATCATATAAATTTACCTAACACTATGGATAGACAATTTCCCACAGTTTCTCCATTCAGCTTGATTGACACTGGCATCTTGAGGCAGTGTAGCAACTGCCTCATGTTTACTGACAACCCTCTACTTCTAGTCCACATGTGAGAGATGCAGATGTATTAAGAACCTTGAATCCCATGCTCTCTCTCACACCTGTCAGTACATATGACAATGAGCAAGTTGTCAGCATGCACTCCTCACCTCCTTCTCCACCCAAACCCACATCACACATACCTACATATGTGGAGGTCCTCACCAGTAATACACCTAAACACCAGAGACCTCCCAAACACAAACACGCTACTCATAATACTTCCTCTGCAGAACATGATACACATAATCACTCACACACCAGTGTCTCACTGTCAAGCTCTTAAGGCAAAACACAAAGTCAAACATATTAGTTATAGGTGATTCTGTCATAAGACAAACAGATGTCCCTCTCACCAGGCTGGATAAGGAAAAGGTCCTGGTCAGCTGTCTGTCACCTTGGGAGATGCAGACATTTGTGCAGTCACAGAGACCTGGTTCAAGGCTGTGGAGAGCACCCCAGCCATATTGGGTTAAGCCTCCTTCTACACATCCTGACCACAAAATGAAGGTGGGAAAACTAAAGGAGGCAGCGTATCAATATTCATTAAAGATAAATACACATGCAGATTGGCTAAACAGTATGATTCCCTGGAGATACCTCAGGTGCAATTAACTGTTGGTATGATGCCTATTCAAATCATTGCCAGCTACAGGACCCCCCTCCATGAATCAGGACACTCACTCTGCCTATTTGGATCTACTAAAGTCTATCAAAATACATCCAAACACCATGGCTTTGGGTGACATTAACTACCCATCTATTGACTGGGTAAATTACTCATTCTCAAATTCACTTGCCCAAAGGTTTCTCAACTTAGTTACCTCCAGTGCTCTGGACCAGCTAGTTGACACCTCCACAAGGGGTGCCAACATCCTGGATCTGTTACTTACCAATATGGGAGACCACTGTAGAACTCCCACTGTGAGGTCTTTCCTGGTGAGATCTGACCTGAAATCAGTCTCATTTGATGTGACTATCACACCTGCCCCCCCCCAATGGGGCAACTAAACTGAAAAACTTCTCCAAAGCAGATTATAGCCTCTTACAGGATGGTATAAATAGCTTCACCACATCTCCCCCCTCAGATGGAACTGCCAACTATGCCAAATTCTACACCAATGCTTTATATAAACACCTGCATAACCACATTGACTTGGCTGTACCTGACATACCAAAACAAGCTCCACAAGGAAGAACAATCCTGGTAGGTGGACAACTGCCATTAACAGACTTTACAATAAAAGGAAGAAATTACTAAGAGTAAGAGGGAGCAAGCCCTAAACTGAAGACACTCCCTCCTCAGCGTAAACAAACAAATAAGACTTCTTGTGAAGTCCTCCAAAACAAACTAGAAATACAAATTAGCTTCCTCCACTAAGAACAACCATAAGGTGTTCTTTAGTTACATCTGTAACGTAAAAGGAAAAGCCCAGATTTGTACTGAACTGGTAATTAATGATACCACATATACTGCATCTGTGCATATAGCTAATCTGTTGGCCGACAGGTTTTGTGAAAACTTCACTCCCATATCTCTGCCACATATACCCTGTGACATCCTTACTACCTGTCCCTTACCCTGTATCTCTAAAGAGGCCAAAAACACAGCATCTATGGAACCTGATTACATCCCAGGCTGTGTACTACATTGGCTCCAACAGTAATTAGCACACCATTGGGTACTCTTTGTGATGTCCTACCTCTGGGCAAGTAATCCAGGAGCCTCAATCTTCACCACTGGCACCAGTGGGAGATGTTCACTGACAGGATAACAGGTACACACACAGTATCTCCAGATGCAGCTTTCTGCATCAAGCACAATCAAGCACAATTTCTCTTCTGAGCACATGGGGAACGCAGTCAATCCAGGGCTGGTTTCTCCCTCTTTCTTCAGATTCCCAGTAAGACTCCCAACTGGCACAGCTATAGATTAGAGCCCTTAGCCAGGGTTCCAATCCAAGTCCTCCAACAGTCTCTCTGTCCAACAAGTGCTTCGTACCCCTGCTCAAGTAGCTGACACGCACACTTTTGGAGATTTGATTTACACACACACAAACACACACACACACACACACACACACACACACACACACACACACACACACACACACACACACACACACACACACACAGAACTGGGAAAGGCAGGCACATGTTTACTAGTTATGCCCCCTTTTTCCTTGGTTGTAAGGTAGTTATCACTGCCATCAGAACCCCTCACCAGTTACTTTAAGGCCCTTAACAAAGGGTGCCCATTTTTACTGTGTGAAATTAATATTAATACAAATGGCAGTTTAACCAAGACCTATTAGCAGTGGTCCACACAGTGTCACCAAATAAATATGAAAATACTCTCAAAACTTAAATATCTCTACAAATATTAGCCACAATGAAATGTTTAAATATATTTAACAATAAATAAAAGAACAAGAAAATACTTAACTATATATTCACAATGACATCAGAGTTCAGAATCAAAGGAAATATTTAAAATAACATTGAAGGACAGGCTCAGATAAATAAAGAAAACCAATTTCTAAATTAAGCTTCTCTATATTCCTGACTGAATCTAAGAGAATCACTATTCCCTTCTTACTTAATAGAACAGGGCAGATGATGTGGTGAATGATCTAGTTGCCAGGACAAAGACAGAATACAGACAGCTCATTCTCATTAAGAAACTTCTCAAAATAATATCTAAGATGTTACCTCTGGGATAGCTTGCAGAATGACATCACTTCTCGTCATCTGACTCTAGTTCCTATGCAAACCCCCATTACTGGAAGCTGACAGGATTTACAACCTACCTGTAAAAATACACACACAAGGGCTTTTGATCAGATCTGTGGCAGGTGCTGGAAATCAAAAAACTATTGCATACCTCCACGCTTCCAAAATAGTCATTAGTTCACCCCAAAGACCATACAGAAAGCTTCCTAGTACAGACTTTGTGTCTCTGGCTGCTTTGAAACCTGTGAGATAGCATTTTATGGCCTAGCCTATAAAGTGATTTAATTTCAGATATATTTTAAAGTTTGCTAGACTGAGGTTAACCTTCTGATTTCCAGTTTCCTCTGTTAAAACATATACATTTAAACAGTTACAATAGTGCATGTACATTTGTGTTTCCCCAGTAGTGCACACTGTGGATACATTTCAAACACAAGTACTATACAAATACCTTTTCATCACAAATATATGTACAAATCAGTTTGATATGCACAACATACACTTCTAATACATTTCTAACACCGGCATCTTTTATAAATCAGTCTGATATTCACAAATGACATAATAATTTACAGAATTCCAGCTAGCTCTGCTGAGAGTACATCCTATTGTCACACCCTTTTCAATCATACCCTAAGCACTGGCTTCATCCCAGATGAATGGAAAATGGCCACCGTTATTCCCTTGCACAAAGGTGGTGCTTCCACTGACCCCAGGAACTATAGACCTATTAGCCTGGCTAGCCTTATCTACAAGGCCTTATCAACAAAGATATAGGTAATCACCAAAACATTGACCCTACTCAGTTTGGATTTTTCAAAGGGAGATAATGCCTGCTAAACCTGGTGGACTTCTTTCAGACAGTCACCAAGACCCTAGATTAGGGGAAATCTATGCATATAACCTATCTAATCTTAGCCAAGGCCTTTGACACTTTTCCCCACTAAGACATCATTGACAAACTCACCCAGCTAGGTATCAACCCCTATATTGTTAGATAGGTCACTAACTGGCTCAGTGATAGAACACATATGGTCAAAATAGGCGAATCCACCACCAACAGCAGACCTGTAACCAGTGGTATCCTACATGGATCAGTCCTGGGACTTCTACTGTTTGGAATCTATTTCACCAAAGTATAACAAAAACTAAAGGTCTGTGACTGATAAGGTTTACTGATTACTGCAAACTGAGACTGGTCATAGAATCTCCAAATGATGTCAACAGCCTACAAGAAGGTATTACAGAAACAAATGATTGGGGCCAAAGTCATGGCCTTAAACTCAATGCAAAAAAAATGTATTATCATCCCTTTTGGTGAGAGTGATGTTCTTGCTAAGTACCACATCAATAGCAACACCCTAAGTATGCATTCAGTGGTGAGAGACCTAGGCACACATGTTGACAGCAACCTTACCTTTAATCAACATGTCCACACAGTGGTAAGAAGGACATTCTGTATTACTCATCTCTTAAGTAAGGGCATTGCCTCCAGGAAAAAAAGATGTTATAACCTCCCTGTACTCTTCCATCATCAGACCAATAATTTAGTACAATGCCCCTTTTGGTATCTACCTTTCCAAGCACCTGCAGCAATAGAAGAGACAACAAAGGTTCCTCACAAGGAAAATTCAAGTTCTTTAGCATCTTTCATATGTGGATCATCTGAAATCACTGTCACCTTATTCTATTTCATACAGACTATTCAGAAGCAATCTCTGCCTCACATATAAGGCAATCTCTGAACTTGCTTTATTGGAAATGCTGCATATCCACAAGTCAAATGGTACACAAGTTACTCACTCTAAAGACCTGAACCTAGTATGTGACATTACAACAACCTGCTGGAGGGACATACTTTTTTTCACAGAGGTTACCACACCTTTGGAACAGACCCCCATTGTATGTCAAATAGAGTACCTCGTTGACCGTCTTCATATGCAATCTGGATGATTGGATGGGCAATCATAAATTCACCCTGGAGATTCCACCTGCATCCCTCTTGGATAGGAGCAATGGGTGCTGATCATGGAAATAAGGGTAGAGCTTGGCTAGGCTTGTAATGGCCCTAGGATCATTAGCCCAGTAACTTCCTTTGATTATATGATCCTATAAGAACACAAATGAATGGCATATCCTTGCATACTGTTACTTGCTAATGTAACTAAGTAAAAGGTGTGTGCTTTTTACAGCAATGACATCAATATGTGACAGCACTGACTTATGTCCATAGATGTGTTGTCTATCAACTAGTAGGTCTCATGCATCAAAGATTCACACATTACAAAAAATTGTAGTAAACCAGTACAATATCCAAAAGAACATCATAAACACATATACCCCAAGCACTCCGTCAGCTATGCACTCTGGGTGTCAGACAAAAGACTTATGTATCCCTGAATCCAAATGATAGAATCAAGGAAATGGCACAGTTATCATCATTTGCACAGTGTGTTGTTTGGGGGGCAGGAGGCCAAGGCTCACACAAAAGGTAGTGAGTGCATGTGAGTAAGAAAGATACGCAGGCAAAAATTTGGATTAAGTACAATATGTACAGCATATGTTTAGATTTACATATGTAAAGTACAATATGAGCACACATATATTAAGACTTGCATACATGCTGAACACAAAATACTTGTGTGTGACTGTAAGTGTGTAATATGCACAGCATACTGAGAAACAGGTTCATATGTCTCAGTTCTGCAACATGCATTCTTGATAGCTTACTGCAACTAGTTTGAGAAGTTGCATTTTTAAGTATATCTGCACAATAGAACAAAAACAGAAAATCCACAGTCCACGCTTTGCTCACCACTCTTATAAAAGGATATATTACCTAAAGTATATAATGATGATGTCATCATCTACAAAGACCTCTATGACAAGGAAAAATCATACTTTGGGGAGGGTGCAAGTATTGACTACTGAGTTCTGCAGATGGGATAAAGATAATTACATGAGGATTAACTTACCACAACAGCTACATTGTGTGCACTTCTGTATGCAAGTTTAAGTGCGCGCGCGCGTGTGTGTGTGTGTGTGTGTGTGTGTGTGTGTGTGTGTGTGTGTGTGTGTGTGTGTGTGTGTGTGTGTGTGTGCATGTGTGTTTCTGTGTGTGTGTGTCTGTGTGTGTGCTCGCACGTGCGCGCACGCGCGTGTAGTCAGAAGAGCATAAGTCTTAATCCTCCTGTCAGCAACCAAGTGACATGTAGAACAAAATGTTTACAGTCATATATGCCTACACAGTCATTTCATACAGGCCTCCCAACTTTTTCTCGTAAACATACAGTGATGATGGCATCCACTATAAATTGTCCATCAACAATTTAAATGTCAGACTTGTGCCATGGCACTGGCATTAAATATTATGTCCTCTAGCTTGTGTAACTAGTTAGGTAGGGATTCTAATCTCACTGTAGTCATCTCATGTGTGTGTGTGTGTGTGTGTGTGTGTGTGTGTGTGTGTGTGTGTGTGTGTGTATAGTCAGAAGAACATGAGTCTGTATCCTGGCTTTCCAACATCTTCTCACAAACATACAATGATGATGTCATCCACTATAATGTGTTCTACAGCAATGTAAAAGTTAGACTTGTGCTGTGGTACCCACAGAAAGTACTGTGGCCTGTAGGTAGGAGTTGTAGTCTCACTGTGGTCAACAGGTGTATGTGTGTATTTTTGTTCAGTTAGTTCACATTCTGGAAACCATTTTAGAATAGCATGTGAGACACTCCTACCAGCATTTTCTTCTCATCAGACACTGCTAACATCATCATCCATAAAGTGTTGTCTGACACTATAAATGTCAAATTTGTGCCATGGCACTTGCATTAAATACTGTGTTCTATAGAAAGGTAACTCTAGTCTCACTGTGGTCAACTGGTGTGTGTGTGTGTGTGTGTGTGTGTGTGTGTGTGTGTGTGTGTGTGTGTGCGTGTGTGTGTGCGTGTGTGTGCGTGTGTGTGTGTGTGTGTGCGTTTATGTTCAGTTAGTTCACATTCTAGAGAACATTTTTGAACAGCATGTGAGACAATCCTGCTACCATCTTCCTTTAACCAGACACTGCTGATGTCATTATGTATAATGTGTTTGATGCTTAGAAAGTCAGAACTGTACTATGACACTTGCTTTAGGTACTGTGTTCTGTGGATAAGTAGTTGGGAATTCTAATCTTACTGCAGTGAGTGTGTATGCGATTGCGTTTGGTTAGCTGTCACTGTGGACAACATTTTAGAGCAGTGTGTGAGACAATCCTCCTGACATCTTCTTCTCAACATACATTAATGATGTCATGCACAATAAAGTGCTGTCTGATACTCTAAAAGTCAGACTTGTGTCGTGTTGCTTGTGTTAAGTACTGTATTCTTTGAATAGGTAGGTAGGATTCTAATCTTACTGCAATTAACTTGTGTGTATTTATGCTCACTTAGCTGCCATTGTGAAGAACATTTTAGAGCAGCATGTGAGACACTCCTAACATCTTCTCTAAACACACTGATGATGTCATGTGCTATAAAGTGCAGTCTGATAGCATGAAAGTCAGACATGTGCTGGGGTGTTTGTGTTCAGTGCTGTGTTCTATAGATAAGTAGGTAGGGGTTCTAGTCTCACTGTGGTCAGCTGGTGTGCATGTGTGTGTTTTTGTTCAGTTAGTTCACATTTCACAGACCATTTTAGAACAGCATGTGCTGACATTTCAGTTGTGTTCAAGCTACTCTATTTGCAAACCTTTATAATATGCACATATCTCTGTTTTATATACAGTCCTTGGTAAATGTCCTCCCCATTGATTATATCAGGATGTTAATATCACAACCGATTGTCTCCACTGATATGTAACCTTTTGTGGCAGTTGCATAAAATATACTGTAATGTGTGATGATATAAATAAATTACTCACATAGGAGGTGTAAACAACAGTAAACACTGCTGGTTTAAACAGCAGTATGTACTGTGCTATGTATATATGTGCTTAATGTTATGTTACTGACTCGTCTTTGGAGTGTACATACATTAACATGCCCTTATGTGGTGTACATTACCACTTATATATCGTATGTCCTCTTCCTTTTTCTTAATTCCTAACATTCATGTCTGTAGCCCTCTCCAATAGGCACACTTCCCCAGACTAGTGTATTTATAATGTATTCTATGTACCCTTGATAATCTCCACAAATCTTGTATTGCAGTATGCCAAAATATGTTGTAGTGCATATTGCACTGTATCCACTTTTCTATAATGTGTTACTACTACTACTATCATTGCAGTAATCTTGGCCCTAGTGATCATTGTGGCTGCCTGTGCAATTCCACAGAGAAAGTTTGCCCATAGGTAAACGTGTGTACATGATCTATATGCATTTGTGCTGCTTTTCTGGCTGGCAACACTATTGTTGGCCACAAAACCTCACTTATATCCATGTAAGCATGATGCACAACATGCATATGCAATTAGCACTATTGCTCATTGTGCAAACATGTGTGCAACTCTATGTAGGTTTTATGCTAAGCCTGCACTGAGTTTATTAAATCTCTGGGCTTGAATATTTAAAAGCACTTATAGAACATCTGCTACAAATATCTGCCTCATACAGATACACATTGTGTTACATATAGTGCTAAAGTGCACAAACCAATGGCTTAAAACATGTGCTTGCTTGCACATGCATGGCATCAGGTAAGATTACATTGTAAACTGATATGGAATTTATGAGCATGTCATTAGTTCAGCAAAGAGTGCACTTCAGCAGTACACATACACACATGTATATTACAATGGCCAGTTCACTCTGTGCTCTTTTGATACATGTTCCCTGTACAGTGGCACCCCTGTACAGATGTGTATTACAATGGTCAGTACAAGCTGTATTTTCTTTGTTGCATCTCATTTGCTGTTCAATGACATAATGACTCTCAAAATTTGCACTGTGGTGAGAAAGGAATTTTATAGTGCACTTCTCATAACATATGTATCACACAGTGACTTTCTACTGGGTGGAAGTGATGCTAATATATAAGTTTATAAGTTAAATAAAGTGTTCATGCTTATGGATTTAAAGGAGCACTATCTCAGTAATTGTTGGGTCAAAGACTACATTCCCA
The DNA here is from genome assembly GCF_019279795.1 of Protopterus annectens. NCBI lineage: Eukaryota > Metazoa > Chordata > Ceratodontiformes > Protopteridae > Protopterus > Protopterus annectens. Next base: position 220,840,541 of record NC_056738.1, read on the forward strand.
GCCCAATCATCTAAAGGCTTCTTAAATTTTACTAGACTATTCACACCTCTGATGTGTTTAGGTAATTTATTCCTTAATTGTTCCATCCTGTGTGTTAAAGAACAAGTCATACCTGGGCATTCAATTAACTCTTTGTTGGCTAAACATGAAGCATATACTGAGTTTATGTTTTTGACTGATATGCAGTAGTGCTAATTGCATATGCATGCTGCACGTCACACTTACATGAATAAAAGTGAGGCTTTGTGGCCAGCAACAGTCTTGCTGGCAAGAAAAATGTGTAAAGCAGCACTAGCACATTCAGACATGCAAATATGTTTACTTACAGGCAAACTAGTTCTGCAGGATTGTGAGGACAGTTTAATTTAAGGCAATTAATGTATTACTAACACCTAATAGAAAAGTGTACTACATGCAAAGTACAGTACAAACATATTTGCCATATTGAAAATAAAGGTTTGGTGATGATCATCAAGGGTACACATATTGCTTTATAAAGTCAGTGGTCTGGGGAACTAACTGTGTGTGTATTAAAAAGGGCCACAGACAAGAATAATAGGAATGAATAATGGGTAAGAGGACATGTGAATCGTGGTAATGTACACTAGATAAGGGCTTGTCAATGTACGCATACCTCAAAGACAATACATTTGTAGCATGAACAGTAGTCACATATGCACATAATGCAGTACATACTACTGATTACACCTCCTGTGTGAGTATATTCATATCATCAAACAATTACTTATATAGTATGTGATTCTCAGACAAGGTCATACATCAATAGGGATGGTTAGTTGTGATATAAGTAACCTGACCTGATCACTGCAGAGGACATTTAGCAAGGATGGTAAATACAACAGGAGGTATGTGCATATTGTGAAGCTGTGCCAAAAGAGTTGCTTGAATTGAATATGTCAGCATAGGTCTCTACAAACTGGGACACATAGCAACAGCTGCATGGACAACAGTAAACAGAAGCATGCATGAACATGGACAATATCAGAATAATACTACCATTGGTTTGTGTCATTGGCATAAAATATGTGATTGTGAGTTATTAACATGCTCTGCATAAACACACTTGTACCAGTGTAATGACTTGTCACTAATCTATAAGGCAAATCAAGCACACCTTCCTCAAAAATGACCACTTTTGAGAGGTGCTAAGTAGGACATTGTTGCACTTGGATTTAAAATTAACAGCAACCCTGGCTAGTTGAAAGGTTTGCATGAAACATTTATGCCATAGTCCACACTTGCATGAATGTAACCCATGCCATCAATGTTGTCAATGTGCTATGTGTTTCCTGGGTGCATCACAGCAAGATGTATTCCACATGCATCTTGTATAACACCTTGAAGGGAAGCCTGCACTGTCAACTCCTAATGGTTATGCATCACAATGAATACTTATGTATGAACAAAAAGATGTGTTGAAACACACTATGGCAAAAATGATACACTTGGATAAATCATCCCTAGAATATGAGTGGTGAGGTATAAGGACTGAGAACAATGGGACTATAATGTCTTTTTTTGTGGGTGACCTGCCCATACTAAGAATATGTGTTACATACAAGGGATTTGTCACCACTGTGGTCACATGTTGGTAGAAGTTCCACTTACTATCTACCTGAGCAACCAGGTAATGCAATATTTAGTCTGTTCATAGGAGTGTGCCATCTATATTGAAATTAGCTTGTGTATTTGTGTTCAAAAGGAAATATTCATGCCTTTTGTTCATATAGTGTGTCTCTATGGCTTTGACAACAATCATTTTTGTATAGTAATACTTTTTGCAGTATATCAGTAACATTCTTGGGTTCAATGATTGCCCACAGTTTGCAGTCATCCATAAAGTTGGTTAGACAAATGATGTTTAAGTTTCTTTTGACTTCTGTAACTTAAATACTGAACAGGAAATGGCCAATTACAGAACCCTGAGGTACATACCTGGTCACTAAACTCTACCTAGAGGTGACTTCACAGACTTTGACATTATGTGTCCCATGTGTGGTTTATTTGGTGACATAGGTGTTTATGCCCACTTGAGAGACATCTTCTTTGCAATACATGAATGTGGATTTTTGTCAAATGCCTTGGCCAGGTCAGGTTGTGCAGCATACTCATTTCCTCAAGCATGCCAGTGACGACCTTCTTAAAGATGTCAACCAGATTTAACAGACATTATATAGCCTTAACCAATCAAAAATGTGTTTGGTACACAGCCGGGAGATTACGTGTGTCCCTTTTGATATGGTCTATAATGAGCTATTGCTCTTCCTCACAGA
>NC_056738.1:220847834-220960334 GCF_019279795.1 Protopterus annectens
GAGCACATTGCTCTGACATGTATGATAACAGATTATATTTGGGGTTGAAAGAAATATATAGCCCAGTCCCAAGACAATAGACCCTGTTCCTGTTGTGCTCTTAAGGAAAATTGTGGAATTTTACTCCTGTGTGCTCTGTGCGCTGGTGTTTTCTGTGATGCTCTCACACTGAATTCAGTGGTAGGGATTGAGGCTCCCTAATTACTGACCTGAGTTTTAAGTTGGGGGATGTCACATTATTGGTAGCAGTCCAGTGGGATATTAACTGCACATCACACAAGCTGATAAGGGCTATGGCCTAAATGAAGCGGTACATTTAAAACCGTTATTGAAGCCATGAGGGCTGTTTCATGAATTAAGTTTTACTGGTATATAAGATGGAATTGTTATTTTATCATTTATGGCCTGATGAACCACCGACAGGAATGAAAGCACTTACCAAATAAAGTTTTAGTTGTTTTTTTATGCTGTGTTGGTTGTCCTTTTCTGGTTCTTTTTCATTTGAGATGGAAAAAGTGTCAGGAATGCATGTTGCAAAAGTGAGAAGTGCACCTGTTTCTAAATATGTTGTTTAAATTACATACTCACCGCCAACACACACAGACACATGCATGTTTTGTGATCAGCATGGATGCAACCGTGCATGTATGTGTGTTCACATTTGTGATGAGTTGATGTCCCTATTAATAGATGTATAAGACAATATGAATATGAATTGGCAGTATAAACATTTGGATGATGTAATAATGCAGTTGTGATATTTATTTTCTGTAATGTAGTTGACATTTGTGAACTTCTACTGACATATCCATTTTCAAGTCCATGGGTGCAGGACACATATAAGCCTGAGTAAATGTGTGTTCATTCACCAACAAATACCTTCCCTTTGGTTGAGTTTTTACATAGATTACAATGGGTTGAAAATTAACTGTTCATTGAATATACTAACACATGCCAATCAGCTCTTTCCATAGTACACCACCAAGCAACTGGTTTGCACCATCAATAGTAAACTGTTTGTACATGCGAGATTCACACTGAATGACTACAACTTGAGCTTGAGAAGTATTTATCCATATAAGCTGACGTTAGAAATAGCTGCTAGATACTATGGTGTTCATACTGTATTATATTGGAAAATGCTGTGTCATCATTTTTAAAGCATGAAGTACTGTTGTTATTGCCTTGCATATTTGGGTGGAGTTAAGTGTCCAGCAAGTGCAGGTCTCTACTTAATTTAGGAAAAAATGGATTTTTCTATTGGTTTGCCTTCTTCCATGCAAACTCATTAAGAGGAGAGGTGCAGCAGTCCGCATTTGGAACATTACCAAGTGTAGAAATAATACCTGTTGCCTAGCTTTCTCTATAGTAGCAAGTATAACAGTATCAAGTTTATATCTTTAGCAGAAGTGAGACAAGGTTTGAATCTAGCTCAATCTAATTTTTGTACACATTTTTTTAGGATGGCATTACATAATTAAATGTGAATATTTTTGCAAATGTGACCAGCAATGACTACAGTGAAGTAATATATACCAGCCAACATCAATCAATTGATTTATGTCAACAGTATACATATGGAATTGCATTTTTATACAGTCATCAGTCTAAATAAATGTTATATGAGTGCCTTTACCCTGCTTTAACTGTGTGCTCCTTTAGCGCAGCAAGTTTAAGCAGCAATGTGCGAAGGTAACCACACTACACCACAGGACATGAAGAGCCATTCACTGCTACTCTGCATTAGTGTGTGATGCCAAACTCCATGCAAAGGCAGGGGACATAAAGTGAAAGGCTTAATTAGGGGACAATTCTGCCCTGTGTGTGGTGTATGATTCTATTTTTGGCCAAATTAAAGGTGTGAAAATCGAATATAAAATGGTGAAATAGGGCACAAGCTGGAGGAAACACAAAGTGGAAGCAATATAGGAGAGTGCAGGAGGGAATTATTAATGAACAATAGATATCTACTTCTTCAGTAGTGTAAAAAGATCATGGCTAGAATATTGGATGAATTTAGACTGTCATTTCAACAATGATTGGTGACAACAACACAATCATTTTGTATAACTAATTAGACCAAATCAAGTGTGCTGAGAATAAACATGGGGAAAGTGGAGAGCTATATATGGGATGATATTTTTTTGCATGACAGGTGCCTATTTATTTGAATTTATTTCAGTAAGAGAGGAATGTTGGGTATGGGACGTAGGTATGTCAGCATCAGGTAAGTAAGGTAGGTGAGTAATCAGTTGTAAATAGTCATGGCAAACAAGACAGACAGGGATGGTGAGGGACACAAAAGGTTGGGGAACACCACGATTGGGGTTAGGGAGGGAATAATGAATGCCCATGCACATCAAACATGGGGACAGTGAACATCAAATCCTCACCCTCAGAACTGTCATCACTTTCCTCAGCTTGCTGTTGGAGTGCCTGACATTTTTTTCTTTGCAGCTAGAATCTACGCAATATAACTTGAGGAGTACACCAATGATACCTTCTACAACCTCATGCACCTTGCCTGGCAGCAATTGGTGGGTTAAAAGGTCACCACCTCCTCCAGTACTCCTGGAGGGTACCACTGCACCAGCTGTTTTGTTAATGCTAATTAATGTTGAGAACACAGGTAGGGCAGGTGCTGCAGAGGCAGTACTGACAGGTTGTGTCCCAGGTGTGATTGGCTAAGTGCAGCAGCCATTGCAGGGGTAGCAGTCTGAGCTGCACTGTTTATTCTAACACTTTGTTCCGGAAATCATTTTGTCAGCTGTCAGAAATTGATGACATCAGAACATTGTGAGCACATGTATAAAAATAAAAAAGATAAATAAGGGGTGGGGTAAGAGATAAAATAAGAAAAAGATAATTAGAACCATCATGCATCACATGCAATAAATTACAATGATATAAATATAAGTTTACTCATACTTTTACAATACTTTTTAAAAACTAAAAATCAGGACTGAGAATTGTTGCAAGTAATCATTGCAATATGCATATATTGCACATATACTTTCACAGTAATACAGATTAACATGGTGAAGTGTATTTAACTGAGGGTCCATTTTTGTTAGCTTGTACTTTGAAGGCTTTGCTGAAGTGCTGGAGATTGATTAAAGTATGCTTTTTTGGTTCCTAATTGTCAATGTTATTTTATTTATGCCAATTTTGTTGAATTTAATGTTTCATATTTTTTTTTATTATTTTAGTCTGTATTTATTACTTGTGGGATATGAACATGACATCTGAATGCACCATTACAAACTGACTCCTAAAATTCACTTGAGCTACAGAATGAAGCATGCATACTTGATTTTACAGTTAAGATATGTATGCTTAATTTACTGCTAATGTTTAGAAGAGCAATGCTTTTAATACAATAATAATTATGTTGTGCTACATACACCCTTGCTTCTCTTAGTTTTTTTAAATGCTCAGCATGGGACTCCCTGTGTGCTGTAATCTCCTCAGCAGCTATAAAATACAGATGAGAGAAAAGGAGAAGACAATTATGCATATCAGTCTTCCCTTTCTTCAGCTTTGAGTATAAATTAAAGTATGTTTACTATACAAGTACTCACTGTAAGATATCAGAAGTCCTAAATCATACAGCCACTTGTTGAGTTGTGCCTTCTTGCACCTCTTCAGGTCATTGAAGTGGTACCTGCTTTGTTCTCAGGTGTGTGGAATGCCAGTCACACTGGAGACAGCCTTGGCAAGACTAATAGCCTATGGCTGTGGCACTCTACAAGGAGTCCAGTGAATATTATGGACTCCTCTGCACCCCATCTTTGAGCCCTAAGCCACATCTGCATGAGTAAGTGGAAATCAACAATCCCAAACAGAGCTAAAGGCAGTTTATGAATTAGAAAGGGTAATGAGACAGTTGTTATTGGTTTATTGGTTGGATGCCGGTGGACCTGTTAGATGAGTTAACTTTTTAGACATGTATTGAGGAATATATATTTTATGGCCACTCATATTTTTTGTGACTTTACACACTGGTAAAAATACTTTGTACAATGTGGGATTCAAACATATATAAAATAGACAATACACAATCTTCCACATAGGTGTTTTTACCTCCTTGCACAGAAGAAGTACTTGTAAGACATGCTCATTAATTATATAGACAAGTTTAAGAGTGAGTAGTTAGCCATGTATATGTGTGACCTGACAATGGTCCTAGTTTTTGCATTCATGTGTATATGACTATCACTGATGTATGAAGTCCATCCCAGAGCAGAAAAGACATTTTTAAATACAGAAGTATAATTGCCACTATACCCTCATTCATACAAATCATTCATCTGATACAGACTGCTATACATAGCTATTATTATGCAAGTTGCCTTTATATTGTTCTTTATTTTTTAGAAAGAGAGTGTAACAGTATCAGTGAAATTTGGATTGCACTGCCCTTACTCACCTGTAGTGTGGCTATGAACTTATACCAGTTGCCACAGGGAAGGCTGGGCAAAACATATATATTTTACAGTCATTACTATGCAGACTGCTTATTGGAAATGAAGACTTGTTTGCCTCATATGCCCAATAGTTATACATACACATTAAAGTGTTTAGTGATCATCCATGTATGTGTGTGGCATGAAAGTTCAGAAAATAAATGTTTAATTTTAGAATCATAATTGTATCGATAACCACAGTTAGAAGTATAATATATATGATGTGTGTATACTCAATGCACCTGTTATACATAGGTATTTTATGTATAATTATTTTTATATTGTTAATTTTAATATAAAGTACTATGGAACAGCATTAATAAAAGTTAAAGTTTGCTGGATTAGACCCCTGGCTTATCAGTATTGCAGCCTTTAATTTACATTTCTTCCCACAGGAAGAGTTAGGCAGCAGCTGTATTTTTTTACACTCAGTACTGTGTATGAGTGTTGACTGCCACTCAACGTTGCTAGCATGCTTGCACAATAGGATACCACACATGTTACAATGTATCTTTTTAGAAATTGACAAGTCTGCAAGTATTATGAAAGCATGCTAACCACCATAACATGCTATTTACCGTGTTTGAGTGATGGAGAGCACAAGATGTAACTATGTATCTTTTTGAACTTGATTTCCATTCATTGTTTGCAGGTGTTGTGAAACTGCAGGTGTTGTCAGGGCATGTGGGATGCTGTGCAATGCTGCTTAGCATGTTTGTGCAATGGAAGACAAAAGGCATAACAATGTATCTTTTTTGAAATTGTCAATATCTGCTTTTTGTCTTGGGCATTACTCCATGTTTGTGCGCAGGTGAGCAATGCACAAATGAGACAGGCAAAGTTCAATATAGCAATAACCCAAGCCTGGGTGTGGGTAATGCGGGATTTACCCACGGTTCGCCCCGAGGGACCAAACAAAGACAACCGTGGGTAAATCCCGCATTACCCACAACCAGAAAGGGTTATTGCTATTATACTATGACATTATTTAAGAAAAGAAATAATTACTTTTCTTAAATAATGGCATTGTATAATGCCTCTTTGCTGCCCTTCCGCAGCTGTCTGGTATCAGCGGCTGTTTGATGTACTGCGCATGCCTACGCAGTACATCAGAGCTGTGGCCAAAAGCAACAGAGAAAACAAGATCTCCTTGCTTTTACTGTTTTGCTATGTTAAATGGGTTTAACATAGCGAGACAGCTTTAAAATAAGCAACGGAGATGTCCATTGCTTATTTTAAAGCTGTCTCGCTATGGTAGCAGTCTGAGCTGCACTGTTTATTCTAACACTTTGTTCCAGAAATCATTTTGTCAGCTGTCAGAAATTGATGACATCAGAACATTGTGAGCACATGTATAAAAATAAAAAAGATAAATAAGGGGTGGGGCAAGAGATAAAATAAGAAAAAGATAATTAGAACCATCATGCATCACATGCAATAAATTAAAATGATATAAATATAAGTTTACTCATATTTTTACTATACTTTTTAAAAACTAAAAATCAGGACTGAGAATTGTTGCAAGTAATCATTGCAATATGCATATATTGCACATATACTTTCACAGTAATACAGATTAACATGGTGAAGTTTATTTAACTGAGGGTCCATTTTTGTTAGTTTGTACTTTGAAGGCTTTGCTGAAGTGCTGGAGATTGATTAAAGTATGCTTTTTTGGTTCCTACTTGTCATTGTTATTTTATTTATGCCAATTTTCTTGAATTTAATGTTTCATATTTTCTTTTTATTTTAGTCTGTATTTATTACTTGTGGGATATGAACATGACATCTGAATGCACCATTACAAACTGACTCCTAAAATTCACTTGAGCTACAGAATGAAGCATGCATACTTGATTTTACAGTTAAGATACTTATGCTTAATTTACTGCTAATGTTTAGAAGAGCAATGCTTTTAATACAATAATAATTATGTTGTGCTACATACATACCCCTTGCTTCTCTTAGTTTTTTTAAATGTTCAGCATGGGACTCCCTGTGTGCTGTAATCTCCTCAGCAGCTATAAAATACAGATGAGAGAAAAGGAGAAGACAATTATGCATATCAGTCTTCCCTTTCTTCAGCTTTGAGTATAAATTAAGGTATGTTTACTATACACGTACACACTGTAAGATGTCAGCAGTCCTAAATCATACAGCCACTTGTTGAGTTGTGCCTTCTTGCACCTCTTCAGGTCATTGAAGTGGTACCTGCTTTGTTCTCAGGTGTGTGAAATGCCAGTCACACTGGAGACAGCCTTGGCAAGACTGTTCCAAGCCTCTGATTTATACTGAGGCCTAGTATAGTCTCCCTGCAATAGCCTATGGCTGTGGCACTCTACAAGGAGTCCAGTGAATATTGTGGACTCCTCTGCACCCCATCTTTGAGCCCTAAGCCACATCTGCATGAGTAAGTGGAAATCAACAATCCCAAACAGAGCTAAAGGCAGTTTATGAATTAGAAAGGGTAATGAGACAGTTGTTATTGGTTTATTGGTTGGATGCCGGTGGACCTGTTAGATTAGTTAACTTTTTAGACATGTATTGAGAATATATATTTTATGGCCACTCATATTTTTTGTGACTTTACACACTGGTAAAAATACTTTGTACAATGTGGGATTCAAACATATATAAAATAGACAATACACAATCTTCCACATAGGTGCATTTACCTCCTTGCACAGAAGAAATACTTGTAAGACATGCTCATTAATTATATAGACAAGTTTAAGAGTGAGTAGTTAGCCATGTATATGTGTGACCTGACAATGGTCCTAGTTTTTGCATTCATGTGTATATGACTATCACTGATGTTTGAAGTCCATCCCAGAGCAGAAAAGGCATTTTTAAATACAGAAGTATAATTGCCACTATACCCTCAGTCATACAAATCATTCATGTGATACAGACTGCTACACATAGCTATTATTATGCAAGTTGCCTTTATATTGTTCTTTATTTTTTAGAAAGAGAGTGTAACAGTATCAGTGAAATTTGGATTGCACTGCCCTTACTCACCTGTAGTGTGGCTATGAACTTATACCAGTTGCCACAGGGAAGGCTGGGCAAAACATGTATGTTTTACAGACATTACTATGCAGACTGCTTATTGGAACTGAAGACTTGTTTGCCTCATATGCCCAATAATTATACATACACATTAAAGTGTTTAGTGATCATCCATGTATGTGTGTGGCATGAAAGTTCAGAAAATAAATGTTTAATTTTAGAATCATAATTGTATTGATAACTACAGTTAGAAGTATAATATATATGATGTGTGTATACTCAATGCACCTGTTATACATAGGTATTTTATGTATAATTATTTTTATATTGTTAATTTTAATATAAAGTACTGTGGAACAGCATTAATAAAAGTTAAAGTTTACTGGATTAGACCCCTGGCTTATCAGTATTGCAGCCTTTAACTTACACCTCTTCCCACAGGAAGAGTTAGGCAGCAGCTGTATTTTTTTACACTCAGTACTGTGTATGAGTGTTGACTGCCACTCAACATTGCTAGCATGCTTGCAGAATAGGATACCACACATGTTACAATGTATCTTTTTAGAAATTGACAAGTCTGCAAGTATTATGAAAGCATGCAAACCACCATAACATGCTATTTACCGTGTTTGAGTGATGGAGAGCACAAGATGTAACTATGTATCTTTTTGAACTTGATTTCTGCTCATTGTTTGCAGGTGTTGTGAAACTGCAGGTGTTGTCAGAGCATGTGGGATGCTGTGCAATGCTGCTTAGCATGTTTGTGCAATGGAAAACAAAAGGCATAACAATGTATCTTTTTTGAAATTGTCAATGTCTGCTTTTTGTCTTGGGCATTACTCCATGTTTGTGCGCAGGTGAGCAATGCACAAATGAGACAGGCAAAGTTCAATATAGCAATAACCCAAGCCTGGGTGTGGGTAATGCGGGATTTACCCACGGTTTGCCCCGAGGGACCAAATAAAGACAACCGTGGGTAAATCCCGCATTACCCACAACCAGAAAGGGTTATTGCTATTATACTATGACATTATTTAAGAAAAGAAATAATTACTTTTCTTAAATAATGGCATTGTATAATGCCTCTTTACTGCCCTTCCGCAGCTGTCTGGTATCAGCGGCTGTTCTGATGTACTGCGCATGCCTACGCAGTACATCAGAGCTGTGGCCAAAAGCAATGGAGAAAACAAGATCTCCGTTGCTTTTTACTGTTTCGCTATGTTAAATGGGTTTAACATAGCGAGACAGCTTTAAAATAAGCAACGGAGATGTCCATTGCTTATTTTAAAGCTGTCTCGCTATGGTAGCAGTCTGAGCTGCACTGTTTATTCTAACACTTTGTTCCGGAAATCATTTTGTCAGCTGTCAGAAATTGATGACATCAGAACATTGTGAGCACATGTATAAAAATAAAAAAGATAAATAAGGGGTGGGGCAAGAGATAAAATAAGAAAAAGATAATTAGAACCATCATGCATCACATGCAATAAATTAAAATGATATAAATATAAGTTTACTCATACTTTTACTATACTTTTTAAAAACTAAAAATCAGGACTGAGAATTGTTGCAAGTAATCATTGCAATATGCATATATTGCACATATACTTTCACAGTAATACAGATTAACATGGTGAAGTGTATTTAACTGAGGGTCCATTTTTGTTAGTTTGTACTTTGAAGGCTTTGCTGAAGTGCTGGAGATTGAATAAGTATGCTTTTTTTGGTTCCTACTTGTCATTGTTATTTTATTTATGCCAATTTTGTTGAATTTAATGTTTCATATTTTTTTTTATTATTTTAGTCTGTATTTATTACTTGTGGGATATGAACATGACATCTGAATGCACCATTACAAACTGACTCCTAAAATTCACTTGAGCTACAGAATGAAGCATGCATACTTGATTTTACAGTTAAGATACTTATGCTTAATTTACTGCTAATGTTTACAAGAGAAATGCTTTTAATACAATAATAATTATGTTGTGCTACATACATACCCCTTGCTTCTCTTAGTTTTTTTAAATGCTCAGCATGGGACTCCCTGTGTGCTGTAATCTCCTCAGCAGCTATAAAATACAGATGAGAGAAAAGGAGAATACAATTATGCATATCAGTCTTCCCTTTCTTCAGCTTTGAGTATAAACTAAAGTATGTTTACTATACACGTACACACTGTAAGATGTCAGCAGTCCTAAATCATACAGCCACTTGTTGAGTTGTGCCTTCTTGCACCTCTTCAGGTCATTGAAGTGGTACCTGCTTTGTTCTCAGGTGTGTGGAATGCCAGTCACACTGGAGACAGCCTTGGCAAGACTGTTCCAAGCCTCTGATTTATACTGAGGCCTAGTATAGTCTCCCTGCAATAGCCTATGGCTGTGGCACTCTACAAGGAGTCCAGTGAATATTGTGGACTCCTCTGCACCCCATCTTTGAGCCCTAAGCCACATCTGCATGAGTAAGTGGAAATCAACAATCCCAAACAGAGCTAAAGGCAGTTTATGAATTAGAAAGGGTAATGAGACAGTTGTTATTGGTTGATGCCGGTGGACCTGTTAGATAAGTTAACTTTTTCGACATGTATTGAGGAATATATATTTTATGGCCACTCATATTTTTTGTGACTTTACACACTGGTAAAAATACTTTGTACAATGTGGGATTCAAACATATATAAAATAGACAATACACAATCTTCCACATAGGTGTTTTTACCTCCTTGCACCGAAGAAATACTTGTAAGACATGCTCATTAATTATATAGACAAGTTTAAGAGTGAGTAGTTAGCCATGTATATGTGTGACCTGAATATGGTCCTAGTTTTTGCATTTATGTGTATATGACTATCACTGATGTATGAAGTCCATCCCAGAGCAGAAAAGACATTTTTAAATACAAAAGTATAATTGCCACTATACCCTCAGTCATACAAATCATTCATGTGATACAGACTGCTATACATAGCTATTATTATGCAAGTTGCCTTTATATTGTTCTTTATATTTTAGAAAGAGAGTGTAACAGTATCAGTGAAATTTGGATTGCACTGCCCTTACTCACCAGAAGTGTGGCTATGAACTTATACCATTTGCCACAGGGAAGGCTGGGCAAAACATGTATGTTTTACAGACATTACTATGCAGACTGCTTATTGGAACTGAAGACTTGTTTGCCTCATATGCCCAACAGTTATACATACACATTAAAGTGTTTAGTGATCATCCATGTATGTGTGTGGCATGAAAGTTCAGAAAAGAAATGTTTAATTTTAGAATCATAATTGTATTGATAACTACAGTTAGAAGTATAATATATATGATGTGTGTATACTCAATGCACCTGTTACACATAGGTATTTTATGTATAATTATTTTTATATTGTTAATTTTAATATAAAGTACTGTGGAACAGCATTAATAAAAGTTAAAGTTTGCTGGATTAGACCTCTGGCTTATCAGTATTGCAGCCTTTAACTTACACCTCTTCCCACAGGAAGAGTTAGGCAGCAGCTGTATTTTTTTACACTCAGTACTGTGTATGAGTGTTGACTGCCACTCAGCGTTGCTAGCATGCTTGCACAATAGGATACCACACATGTTACAATGTATCTTTTTAGAAATTGACAAGTCTGCAAGTATTATGAAAGCATGCTAACCACCATAACATGCTATTTACGGTGTTTGAGTGATGGAGAGCACAAGATGTAACTATGTATCTTTTTGAACTTGATTTCTGCTCATTGTTTGCAGGTGTTGTGAAACTGCAGGTGTTGTCAGAGCATGTTGGATGCTGAGCAATGCTGCTTAGCATGTTTGTGCAATGGAAGACAAAAGGCATAACAATGTATCTTTTTTGAAATTGTCACTGTCTGCATTTTGTCTTGGGCATTACTCCATGTTTGTGCGCAGGTGAGCAATGCACAAATGAGACAGGCAAAGTTCAATATAGCAATAACCCAGGTCTGGGTGTGGTTAATGCGGGATTTACCCACGGTTCGCCCCGAGGGACCAAACAAAGACAACCGTGGGTAAATCCCGCATTACTCACACCCAGAAGTGGGTTATTGCTATTATACTATGACATTATTTAAGAAAATAAATAATTACTTTTCTTAAATAATGGCATTGTATAATGCCTCTTTGCTGCCCTTCCGCAGCTGTCTGGTATCAGCGGCTGTTCTGATGTACTACGCATGCCTACGCAGTACATCAGATCTGTGGCCAAAAGCAATGGAGAAAACAAGATCTCCGTTGCTTTTTACTGTTTCACTATGTTAAATGGGTTTAACATAGCGATACAGCTTTAAAATAAGCAACGGAGATGTCCATTGCTTATTTTAAAGCTGTCTCGCTATGGTAGCAGTCTGAGCTGCACTGTTTATTCTAACACTTTGTTCCGGAAATCATTTTGTCAGCTGTCAGAAATTTATGACATCAGAACATTGTGAGCACATGTATAAAAATAAAAAAGATAAATAAGGGGTGGGGCAAGAGATAAAATAAGAAAAAGATAATTATAACCATCATGCATCACATGCAATAAATTAAAATGATATAAATATAAGTTTACTCATACTTTTACTATACTTTTTAAAAACTAAAAATCAGGACTGAGAATTGTTGCAAGTAATCATTGCAATATGCATATATTGCACATACACTTTCACAGTAATACAGATTAACATGGTGAAGTGTATTTAACTGAGGGTCCATTTTTGTTAGTTTGTACTTTGAAGGCTTTGCTGAAGTGCTGGAGATTGATTAAAGTATGCTTTTTTTGGTTCCTACTTGTCATTGTTATTTTATTTATGCCAATTTTGTTGAATTTAATGTTTCATATTTTTTTTTTATTATTTTAGTCTGTATTTATTACTTGTGGGATATGAACATGACATCTGAATGCACCATTACAAACTGACTCCTAAAATTCACTTGAGCTACAGAATGAAGCATGCATACTTGATTTTACAGTTAAGATACTTATGCTTAATTTACTGCTAATGTTTAGAAGAGCAATGCTTTTAATACAATAATAATTATGTTGTGCTACATACATACCCCTTGCTTCTCGAAGTTTTTTTAAATGTTCAGCATGGGACTCCCTGTGTGCTGTAATCTCCTCTGCAGCTATAAAATACAGATGAGAGAAAAGGAGAAGACAATTATGCATATCAGTCTTCCCTTTCTTCAGCTTTGAGTATAAATTAAGGTATGCTTACTATACACGTACACACTGTAAGATGTCAGCAGTCCTAAATCATACAGCCACTTGTTGAGTTGGGCCTTCTTGCACCTCTTCAGGTCATTGAAGTGGTACCTGCTTTGTTCTCAGGTGTGTGGAATGCCAGTCACACTGGAGACAACCTTGGCAAGACTGTTCCAAGCCTCTGATTTATACTGAGACCTAGTATAGTCTCCCTGCAATAGCCTATGGCTGTGGCACTCTACAAGGAGTCCAGTGAATATTGTGGACTCCTCTGCACCCCATCTTTGAGCCCTAAGCCACATCTGCATGAGTAAGTGGAAATCAACAATCCCAAACAGAGCTAAAGGCAGTTTATGAATTAGAAAGGGTAATGAGACAGTTGTTATTGGTTTATAGGTTGGATGCCGGTGGACCTTTTAGATGAGTTACCTTTTTAGACATGTATTGAGGAATATATATTTTATGGCCACTCATATTTTTTGTGACTTTACACACTGGTAAAAATACTTTGTACAATGTGGGATTCAAACATATATAAAATAGACAATACACAATCTTCCACATAGGTGTTTTTACCTCCTTGCACAGAAGAAGTACTTGTAAGACATGCTCATTAATTATATAGACAAATTTAAGAGTGAGTAGTTAGCCATGTATATGTGTGACCTGACAATGGTCCTAGTTTTTGCATTCATGTGTATATGACTATCACTGATGTATGAAGTCCATCCCAGAGCAGAAAAGACATTTTTAAATACAGAAGTATAATTGCCACTATACCCTCAGTCATACAAATTATTCATGTAATACAGACTGCTATACATAGCTATTATTATGCAAGTTGCCTTTATATTGTTCTTTATTTTTTAGAAAGAGAGTGTAACAGTATCAGTGAAATTTGGATTGCACTGCCCTTACTCACCTGTAGTGTGGCTATGAACTTATACCAGTTGCCACAGGGAAGGCTGGGCAAAACATGTATATTTTACAGTCATAGGTTCATAGGTTCATAGGTTGGTACTAGGCTATCAGCCCTAGGGCCTATACAAGCCTAGCCAAAACAATTCCCTGGCTATTTCTTCCCACATTATTTATAGGTTCATAGGTTGGTACTAGGCTATCAGCCCTATGCAGACTGCTTATTGGAACTGAAGACTTGTTTGCCTCATATGCCCAATAGTTATACATACACATTAAAGTGTTTAGTGATCATCCATGTATGTGTGTGGCATGAAAGTTCAGAAAATAAATGTTTAATTTTAGAATCATAATTGTATTGATAACCACAGTTAGAAGTATAATATATATGATGTGTGTATACTCAATGCACCTGTTATACATAGGTATTTTATGTATAATTATTTTTATATTGTTAATTTTAATATATAGTACTGTGGAACAGCATTAATAAAAGTTAAAGTTTGCTGGATTAGACCCCTGGCTTATCAGTATTGCAGCCTTTAACTTACACCTCTTCCCACAGGAAGAGTGAGGCAGCAGCTGTATTTTTTTACACTTAGTACTGTGTATGAGTGTTGACTGCCACTCAACGTTGCTAGCATGCTTGCACAATAGGATACCACAAATGTTACAATGTATCTTTTTAGAAATTGACAAGTCTGCAAGTATTATGAAAGCATGCTAACCACCATAACATGCTATTTACCGTGTTTGATTGATGGAGAGCACAAGATGTAACTATGTATCTTTTTGAACCTGATTTCTGCTCATTGTTTGCAGGTGTTGTGAAACTGCAGGTGTTGTCAGAGCATGTGGGATGCTGTGCAATGCTGCTTAGCATGTTTGTGCAATGGAAGACAAAAGGCATAACAATGTATCTTTTTTGAAATTGTCAATGTCTGTTTTTTGTCTTGGGCATTACTCCATGTTTATGTGCAGGTGAGCAATGCACAAATGAGACAGGCAAAGTTCAATATAGCAAAAACCCAAGCCTGGGTGTGGGTAATGCGGGATTTACCCACGGTTGGCATGGTTTGGTCCCAAGGGCGAAGCCCGGGGGACCAAACAAAGACAACCGTTGGTAAATCTCACATTACCTACACCCAGAAGTGGGTTATTGCTATTATACTATGACATTATTTAAGAAAAGAAATAATTACTTTTCTTAAATAATGGCATTGTATAATGCCTCTTTGCTGCCTTTCCGCAGCTGTCTGGTATCCACGGCAGTTCTGATGTACTGCGCATGCCTACGCAGTACATCAGAGCTGTGGCCAAAAGCAACAGAGAAAGCAAGATCTCCATTGCTTTTCACTGTTTTGCTATGTTAAATGGGTTTAACATAGCGAGACAGCTTTAAAATAAGCAACGGAGATGTCCACTGCTTATTTTAAAGCTGTCTCGCTATGGTAGCAGTCTGAGCTGCACTGTTTATTCTAACACTTTGTTCCGGAAATCATTTTGTCAGCTGTCAGAAATTGATGACATCAGAACATTGTGAGCACATGTATAAAAATAAAAAAGATAAATAAGGGGTGGGGCAAGAGATAAAATAAGAAAAAGATAATTAGAACCATCATGCATCACATGCAATAAATTAAAATGATATAAATATAAGTTTACTCATACTTTTACTATACTTTTTAAAAACTAAAAATCAGGACTGAGAATTGTTGCAAGTAATCATTGCAATATGCATATATTGCACATATACTTTCACAGTAATACAGATTAACATGATGAAATGTATTTAACTGAGGGTCCATTTTTGTTAGTTTCTACTTTGAAGGCTTTGCTGAAGTGCTGGGGATTGATTAAAGTATGCTTTTTTGGTTCCTACTTGTCATTGTTATTTTATTTATGCCAATTTTGTTGAATTTAATGTTTCATATTTTTTTTATTATTTTAGTCTGTATTTATTACTTGTGGGATATGAACATGAAATCTGAATGCACCATTACAAACTGACTCCTAAAATTCACTTGAGCTACAGAATGAAGCATGCATACTTGATTTTACAGTTAAGATACTTATGCTTAATTTACTGCTAATGTTTAGAAGAGCAATGCTTTTAATACAATAATAATTATGTTGTGCTACATACATACCCCTTGCTTCTCTTAGTTTTTTTATATGTTCAGCATGGGACTCCCTGTAATCTCCTCAGCAGCTATAAAATACAGATGAGAGAAAAGGAGAAGACAATTATGCATATCAGTCTTCCCTTTCTTCAGCTTTGAGTATAAATTAAGGTATGTTTGCTATACACGTACACACTGTAAGATGTCAGCAGTCCTAAATCATTCAGCCAATTGTTGAGTTGCGCCTTCTTGCACCTCTTCAGGTCATTGAAGTGGTACCTGCTTTGTTCTCAGGTGTGTGGAATGCCAGTCACACTGGAGACAGCCTTGGCAAGACTGTTCCAAGCCTCTGATTTATACTGAGGCCTAGTATAGTCTCCCTGCAATAGCCTATGGCTGTGGTACTCTACAAGGAGTCCAGTGAATATTGTGGACTCCTCTGCACCCCATCTTTGAGCCCTAACCCACATCTGCATGAGTAAGTGGAAATCAACAATCCCAAACAGAGCTAAAGGCAGTTTATGAATTAGAAAGGGTAATGAGACAGTTGTTATTGGTTTATTGGTTGGATGCCGGTGGACCTTTTAGATGAGTTAACTTTTTAGACATGTATTGAGAATATATATTTTATGGCCACTCATATGTTTTGTGACTTTACACACTGGTAAAAATACTTTGTACAATGTGGGATTCAAACATATATAAAATAGACAATACACAATCTTCCACATAGGTGCATTTACCTCCTTGCACAGAAGAAGTACTTGTAAGACATGCTCATTAATTATATAGACAAGTTTAAGAGTGAGTAGTTAGCCATGTATATGTGTGACCTGACAATGGTCCTAGTTTTTGCATTCATGTGTATATGACTATTACTGATGTTTGAAGTCCATCCCAGAGCAGAAAAGACATTTTTAAATATAGAAGTATAATTGCCACTATACCCTCAGTCATACAAATCATTCATGTGATACAGACTGCTATACATAGCTATTATTATGCAAGTTGCCTTTATATTGTTCTTTATTTTTTAGAAAGAGAGTGTAACAGTATCAGTGAAATTTGGATTGCACTGCCCTTACTCACCTGTAGTGTGGCTATGAACTTATACCAGTTGCCACAGGG
This sequence comes from Protopterus annectens, assembly GCF_019279795.1. Taxonomy (NCBI): domain Eukaryota; kingdom Metazoa; phylum Chordata; order Ceratodontiformes; family Protopteridae; genus Protopterus; species Protopterus annectens. The sequence goes on from NC_056738.1 coordinate 220,864,691, forward strand.
AAGGCTGGGCAAAACATGTATATTTTACAGTCATTACTATGCAGACTGCTTATTGGAACTGAAGACTTGTTTGCCTCATATGCCCAACAGTTGCTAGCATGCTTGCACAATAGGATACCGCACATGTTACAATGTATATTTTTAGAAATTGACAAGTCTGCAAGTATTATGAAAGCATGCTAACCGCCATAACATGCTATTTACCGTGTTTGAGTGATGGAGAGCACAAGATGTAACTATGTATCTTTTTGAACTTGATTTCTGCTCATTGTTTACAGGTTTTGTGAAACTGCAGGTGTTGTCAGAGCATGTGGGATGCTGTGCAATGCTGCTTAGCATGTTTGTGCAATGGAAGACAAAAGGCATAACAATGTATCTTTTTTGAAATTGTCAATATCTGCTTTTTGTCTTTGGCATTACTCCATGTTTGTGCACAGGTGAGCAATGCACAAATGAGACAGGCAAATTTCAATATAGCAATAACCCAAGTCTGGGTGTGGGTAATGCGGGATTTACCCACGGTTCGCCCCGAGGGACCAAACAAAGACAACCGTGGGTAAATCCCGCATTACCCACACCCAGAAGTGGTTTATTGATATTATACTATGACATTATTTAAGAAAAGAAATAATTACTTTTCTTAAATAATGGCATTGTATAATGCCTCTTTGCTGCCCTTCCGCAGCTGTCTGGTATCCGCGGCAGTTCTGATGTACTGCGCATGCCTACACAGTACATCAGAGCTGTGGCCAAAAGCAACAGAGAAAGCAAGATCTCCATTGCTTTTCACTGTTTTGCTATGTTAAATGGGTTTAACATAGCAAGACAGCTTTAAAATAAGCAACAGAGATTGCTTATTTTAAAGCTGTCTCACTATGGTAAACCCATTTAACATAGCGAAACAGTTAAAAGCAACGGAGATCTTGCGTTCTCCATTGCTTTTTTTTTAAAACCTGTCTCGCTATGTTAAATGGGTTTAACATAGCGAGACAGCTTTAAAATAAGCAACGGAAATCTCCGTTGCTTATTTTAAAGCTGTCTCGCTATGTTGAACCCATTTAACATAGCGACATTTAAAACAACAGAATGCAAGATCTCCGTAGCTTTTTACACACTGTGTCGCTATGTTAAAGGAGTTTCACATAGCGAGACAGCTTTAAAAAAGCAACAAAGATCTCCGTTGCTTTTTTTAAACCTGTGTCGCTATGTTAAACTCTTTTAACATAGCGAGACAGTGTTTTAGAAGAGACTCATACAAATGGAAAAGTCCGGGTGACCGGACCTTTTTCCATTAGTATAAGTCGGTTTACAACGTGCACGCTGGCCAATCTGCATGCACATTTTGGAATATTAATGTGGGGTCATGGTATAATATGTATTATTCTTCTAAAAAGTTTTTATTCTTTTTCATCATTAAAAGATAAAAGTTGGACTTAAACCTTGATCTACATATACTATGTGCTGCATGCTTCATTGTGTTTACCAGGTGTACCACACACACACTTGATGCCCATGTGTAATGTATGGTGTTCTTATCATAGAAGCAACTTCCATTAATTTTAATTTATATGTTTCATTGCATTTGCTGTAAGCTGATCGTTTCACAAATATTAATGTTTAAAAAAAATGAAAGATAAACAACATTACAAAATACATTTTAACACACCTTACACATTCTTACACAACTATGGATTTGAACTTATCTCTCTTTGCCACAGAAACAACTTTGCAGCAGGAAAGCAAATCAGTACAAGTAAGTTCCATTTCCTGTACAGTATTATCAAGATACAGTATGTATGCGTACACTTGTATAATCTCATTTCTACAGGTATTGCTTACAGATTTATTGCAAGGCATGATCACACAACCAGTTATGAGCATTGTTTGCACCAATGCAGCTCTGTTTTCTCTTTGTATTGTGTTCATTCTTGTATTATCTGTACTGTACTCTCAGACATGCAGTCTACAGAGCATTTTGTATCATTGTCCTTTAAATGTATAATAAAATGCCATGACAATGAAAAACAGTTTCCAACAAAGGCAGGAGCATTTGGGTATTAATGGACAAAAATGAGAAATGTGTGCTGTTCAATTCCATTTAAAAGGTTGTTACAGTTAACTTCTACACTTTGCAGGTATATCCTGGGTGACACAACCAATGCAGTAAGGTATTATGAACTGCTGTTGTATCTTCCTTTTCCCTCACACTAATCATTCACATTTGCAATTCATTAGTAACTAAAACTAAGGAAGTTCCTACACTATTCCCCAGATTTACTATTCCTCAGTGCAGGACTAGCTTAGTCCTGAATGGAGGTGGTCGTTTCAGGAGCAGGACGGCAGCGTGCCATGCATAGTAATGAGGTGTGCTGCCTGAGCTCCTAATGTTACATGAAGTGTACATGAAGTGTGTAAGAGTATAGGGGGCATGTCTGAGAGCAGAGCTCTCCGAATATACACTCCCCCGCAATGAAGAATAGCAGAAAGGGGTAAGAAATGAGTGAGATCGCTCATAGGTGTCCACATATTCCCACCAACATTCCCCCTCATGTACAACAGCAAGTAATCAATAATAAAATGAACAAACCCTTATTTTCTTATTTTAAAATCCGATTAAAGTTAACCGCAGGTGCGCGGGTGTTCCCATCGCTTAGCTTCGGTTAATGCAGCTTAAATGGCTGAAGAGGATAAAAAGGAAGATATATGTGAATGAAGCAGCTTAGCAATAGTGTAGTGGGCAGAGCATTCACATTATGAGCAGGCATTTCCGGTTCGAGTCCCACAGCAGCACATTCCATTTTCCATGGCATAGCACATTATGACTAATATTTATTTTGCATAACTTACTAAATAACATATATTTATGAACTGGAGTACTGCAGTAAATGCACATGTGAGGTGTCAGTGTCATAATGAATAAAGCACTAGTAAGCAGGTTTAAGCACCAATAAGCTGTAGTAAGCATATTTAAGCAGTAGTAAGTGGGTTTAAGCCCTTTTGCATGGGTGTAAGCAATGTACACACAGGTTAAGCAATCCTGACGCTAACTCTCTGTAAGCATATGTAACTGAAGGTTAGCATTGCTTACCCTCACGCCAACCCATGCAAACCCGCTTACAGCTGCTCAAAAGTGCCATAATCACTCTGTATCCAATGGCCCTTGTTCTGCCCAGCAACAAAATAAACAGCCATGCAGGTCTCGCACCCAGGATCCTATACACAACAGTCACAGAAATTAACCATCGACCCACCACAGAAGTAGAGATGAATGAGGCATCAACAAACAAGTCTTCACCATAGTAAAACCAAATTGAACCTGCGAAAGGAATCAGTATACAGACATATGTGCCTTAACCCACTACATAACATAAATATGGGAACTGGAGTAAAGCAGTAAGCCCAAAAGTCAGGTGTAATTGCAAGAGAGTGTTGAGGTTCCCAATAAAACACAAGGACCCCATATAGTATACGTACACATGAATCATGGATACCAGGCATACATATAAGGTGTAATGAATAATAACTCAATGCCAAAAAGGAATTAGAATGCAAGGTCTAATGTAAGCAATGCCAAGCATTGCACAGGCTAGCTTAGGAGGTATAAGCAATGTGTAGGCCAGCTAACTCAATGTACCTAGTGTTATACTCCTTTACAAAATGCCACCCCTAGGTAAGCAGGTTTGCCCATAGCCTGGCTTTTTCAAAACTGGCCAGTCACTGAAAAGTGCAGGAATTCGGCCCTACTTAAACTCAAGATGCAGGAATGCATCTTATAACTGGTTGTAGCTTCCCCTTGCAGGCACAATGGCAGTAAGGGGAGAAGGTTTGCGCTTTTGGGTGCAGTGCTGGTGCATCCAGGAGTCCAAAGTCATGGCAGGACTCCTTGTCAAAGACCATGATCAGAGACTGCTGCAGGGCCAGTACTAAGGCTCCCAATATAAGACGGAGGCCTGGGATCGTCTCGCCCGTGACCTCACCAGTGACACTGACATACCCTGAACTGGTGAGCAAGTCAGGCATCACTATGCTGACCTGAAGCAGCATAAGGGGGACCTCTTGGAGGAGTGGATCCATGAGGCTAGAGCGGCAGGGGATGTTCCAGTTGTGTGTAAGTATCACCCCACTATGTGTGTAATAATTGCCAGCTCAGGTATATCATGGATAGGTATGGCTAAATATTACTCTTATGCCCCCCACAGCTGCAATGGAGTGGGCCGTGAACCAGGAGGCCCACATCAGTTGCCTAGCGAGGTTGTGATGCGAGGCAGGTCAGTAATATTCATGCATTTCCTGTCATAGGAAATAAAACTAAAAGTAGTAGTAAATTAATTGCCTGTATAAAACCTGTATTGTTCAAGGCAAGTACTGCATACACTAGAGAATATGGCAGGAAGAGTCTCATATCATTTGTATGTCAATAAAAGTGTAATAGCCTGACAATAAAGGTCTAACTGCTGGACTGCATGTGTATACTCTGGTATCATATGGTAATGTAGCTTCGCAATCATGTGATAGTACTGTTGTATTAAGCACTGTTACCCACACCGTGCACCATAAATTGAATGTGTAGGAATGCCTGTATATGACAGATGTAATCCCCAGGGGCCATTTAGTACAACTGAGAGACACATAGACAGTAAACAGGAAACATGTAGACAACAAAACCCGAATAGCACATGCAACTGAGATGTGACACACAGCCATGGGTCGAATCCTGCCAGTGGTAGTAGTCTGCATACAGAATCATACCCCACAACTGTACAGATATGTCCAGAATGTCCAGTACAGTGGCCCATATCTGTTGCCTATCAACCTGTCCCCCTGGGGAATCAGTGAGATGATCCCAGACGTATAGGCAGCAAACAGGAAGTACAACTGATTTACACAAATCAGTGAGAACAAAGCTGGCACACTAGCAACTCCCCAATACCTTATGAGACTAAGTATGTTTCATCTACACCAAAACTTGCAAAGTTGTACTCAGAGTGTGTACAGTAACAGAGTGAGATGTATGTGCATAATAGTAATGTGGAATCTGGTACTGTATGTGGGAACATTCAGGTAGTGCTAATAAACATTCCTCCCACAGGTCTGTCAGATACCAACACTGTGCCCAGAAATACAAGAATGATACCCAGTACTGGTACTATTTACATTGGTATTGTATGGCAATGCAACTGATGCAGTTGCTCTGAATAAAGAGATATTACACATTACTGTCACCCACACTGTCCTAGAAAATATTACTGTCTAGGAAATCTGTATTAGAGTGTTGTAATAAAGGTCAGAATGCAAAAGCACAGGGGATAATAAGACAAAAAGCAGATAGGAGATATACAGCAATATCTAGACAGCAGACACAACTGTGATGGACAGTGTGTTTAAGTTGTAGTAGACACAGCCATGGCCTGAATCTGGGAAGTGGAAGTAGGCTGCATACAGAATCATACCTCACAACTGTACAGATGAGGCCAGAATGTCCAGTATATGTGCCCATATCTGCTGCCTGTCCCCCAGTCCCCCTGGTAAGACTGTGGGATGATCCCAGATGTTTAGCCAGCAAACAGGAAATACAAGTGATTGTCAAACATCATGAGAACACACCTGTCACTGTAGCAACCCACCAATACTGTTAGAGTAATATTTTAAGCATGTCCTATCTACACTTCCATGTTGTCAAGCTGTGACCAGAGCGTGTACAGTAACAAAGTGAGATTTATGTGCATAATACTAATGTGTAATCTGGAAGTTTATGTGGCAGCAGTCAGGTAGTGCTAACAAACATTGCTCCCACATGTATGTCAGATACGAACACTGTGCTGAGAAATAAAGACCGTAATAACATGTACTGGTACTGTTCACTCTGGTCTTGTAGGGAATTGTGAGTGTTTCAGTTTTTCTGAATAATAACGTATCACTGATCACTGTCAGCCACACTGCGCTACATAATATAACTGTGTACTAAACCATGTACATGTGTGTGTCAGGTCACTAAAGGTTGAAGAGGGCAATATTATAGATATGTCCCAGCATACCTGCCTGTGGTCAACTCATGGCCAGAGTCTGTGCAGAGAGAGTTGGATAGCTATGTGCACAACATCAACCTGGAATCTGGGAGTATGTGTAGAAACAGTTAGTTAGCATTAACAAACATTCCCTCCACAGGTATACCAGGTAAGAGGTGCATACTGCAGGTAAAACCAATTCATGTATAATGATGACGACAGCCATATCACTGTTCAAACTAAGGCTATAGGGTAGTGTAGTAAGACTTGTAAGGTACAGATAACAGCACTGTCTAGGAGAGTAATGTGGACTACAGGAATATACTAGCTGGTAATTGACATCTTTCTCTCTCCCCCACCATATATCCAACAATAATCAATATACCTACCCCAAATGGTATGTAATGACACCTATATTCTGATAATGTCCAGTTATTTGATAAATATATTAATTGATCCCATGCATGTGCTATAATGAAATATTCCAACATTGGTGGCATGGTGCCATCAATGTACTTGCATGCTGTTCTTATTACCACTGTGGCCCCATATATGCATGTGTTCTGTCTGCTATGCAACTGTTACATATGTGGTGTCTGGGTTAATGGGAATATCTATGCATGCTGTTATACCTAACCCCGAAATGTGTTGACTATTACTAACCCACATATGATGATGAAATCTAAACACTATAGCACGTTTGGGAAGGCTGGTGCTAGTGGACCCACCTGTCCCACCACAACTGGCTGTGGCACCGGGCACCAACATATCTGGGGCCCAACCCAGGACCTCCCTGTCTATTGGTTCTGCACCACCTTTAGGTGGAACCATCTCAGGGGATGGGGCTCACCCCCTGGGAGTGGGCGCGGACAGAAACCTGTCACCTGTCACCAGGTCGGGGTCATGGTGCGTAGAGAACCTAACCAGCAGCTTGGTGATCTTCTATGCCAGCTTAAGGGTTGTGTGCTGCAACCAGACTGTCAGCTTGGCTCTGTGACTCAGCCCTCAGCAGAGCCACTATTGGGGCTTTGAAGATGCAGTGGTGACTGCCCATGGCTGGGGACCTAAGTCCCACTGTTTCCACTAGTGGGCTCATGGGCATCAGATTTCCCAACACCCCTCCCCATCAAGGTGTTTACCCCCCACACATCTCATATACTGCCCCAGTATGAGTCAGTTTGTCTTGTCTGTTAACTTACCCAACCTACCTCCCCAAATATACCTACTACCCCACCCTACATCCCACTCTAACCTGAAAAAAAAGGGCAATCTGTTCCCACAAAAAAATCCTGCCCCATACATAGCTGTCCATTTCACACATGTGTCCACTGGACATATATAATCTGGTCTAACTGGCATCACAACCTATTATTGTTGTCCTCACCCCTCTCTCAGGGGTTTGAGTGTCCAAATCTTCCTCCAAATTCAGTGTATATGCACAACAGTTGCTGTAGTAGAAATGGGCAGCTATGGACCTTCCCCAGACCCTTTCTGCACATCCCTAGCTATTTCCCATACTGTCTTACCCTCTTTGTGCCCCTTTTTGCACCACTTTCCTAGTAACCCTTTTTTCATTTCTTTTAAAGAAATTAGCATGGGAGTAATCGGGAGTAAGCACAATTAAGCAGTAGTAAGCGGGTTTCAGCCTGTTTGCACAGGGTATGCAATGCCTACACTGGTTAAGCAATGTAGAAGCTAACTGAGTATAAAAAACTGTAACCAGAAGTTAACAGTGCTTACCTCTGGCTAAACCTGCGCAAACCCACTTACAACTGCAGAAAAATGCCTTAATCACTCTGTATCCAATGGCCCTAGTTCTGTCCAGCAACAAAATAAACAGCCATTGCAAGGCTCAAACCCAGGATCCTGCACACCATATCTAAAGTGATTTACCACTAAGCCATGTCAGACATAAATAACTCTGATGTTTTCATAAACATATCCTCCAGCACAGTCATTCAAAAGTACAGGAAATGTATTTCAACATGTAGATGTATATGTGTGTATATATTCAATATCTAAATAGATAAAACATATCCTATATATGTAGACATAGATATTAATATATATATATATATATATATATATATATATATATTTATATATACAAATGCCTACATCTATATATATATGTCTACATCTGTATGTCTAAATATATACAGCAAGTTATACATATGTAAGTAGATATATATATATATATATATATATATATATATAGGTATATATATATAAGCATGTTAATATATATAATATATATATATATATATATATATATATATATATATATATATATATATATATATATATATATATATATATATATATATATATATAGGCATATATGACATACACACAGATAACAATAACAAAAAACAGCATAGTCTCGCACATGCAACCAACGAGGCCCCAAACAATAGGTATATATGCTATACCTGGTATATAATAGGTATACCACAGCCAAACTCAAGTCAACACACACAACAACACACTAGATCCTATAACCAGGACCTGACATGACATGGGCATCCCTAGGATACATATACACAGACACATATATGCAGTTACAGATATACATATATAAATAGACATACATATAGATATATATGTAACTAAACATACACACGCAGAGATATGTATAGTAAGATACATACGTGGTAGGTACACATTATATGGAACAGTCACTATTCCTACAGATACCACCATACCAAGTGGAGACTGTATGAGCCACCCATACAAATGACAGTCATTGCCTGCAACATATACCCACAGAGTAATCAAAGGATATAACACCATACACAGGTTTGCATAAATGGGAAAGCTTTATTTGTGTACTATTACAGCTGTATATGCCATGTGGTATACCTGTTTAGACACAGACATCCACATAAACTGAGTAATGCAACTGTGAAACAGTTATAGTAATACAGTAGTTTGGAAAAGTTAACAAATGTTGCTGTCCAGGCCATGGCCATCAAGTAGTACAATAGTAAAGGCAGACTGGGCCACAGGATACCGAACAATCAACAGTAAGTCATGCAGATGTATAGTTCAGCAACCTCTATCTACACCCTGTAGACATTCCCTAGGGGGTAAGGACCTCAGTTGACACAATGGGATGTAACTGTTATATAACACGGAACAACTGACACCATCACAAGCACACTGACAAACAGAACAGTCTGTATGGCAGGTGGCAGTAGACCTGCATTTAACCAAGGTGGATTGTATGATACTGTACATCCATATACCTTAAGACAGCTCACCCCTGATGGTCTTCAGGGCTTTGGGCTTTCAGGATTCTGTAGCAGTCCCATATACATATATGTATATATAGATATATGTATATATCGATATACATATATGTATATATAGATATATGTATATATAGCTATATATGTATGCACATCCTATGTGTACAGATATGCCTAGTTATGTTGGTATATATGTAGATGTCAATAACTATATGTACATACATATCTATTCTGATATACCTACTACTGTCAATATATATGTAGATATCCATACGTATATGTGCATATGCATCTCTACCTGTATATGTGTATACATATATTGCTCAGTATATGTATATATGAGTGTTTATATGTATATATATATATATATATATATATATATATATATATATATATATGTACATATACATGTACATCTATATATGTCGATATGTATATGTGTATGTCTATATAGATATATGGATAATAAGATATACATATATGTTCACCATATGTCCTGAACATGAAGTGGAGCCCTACCTCACCCCCAATAGTCCCAACATCATAGTGCAAGGGGATGTCAGGTATGTATTGCAGATATATTTGTAAACTATTGCTACTGTAATAGGGATTGTCTTCACAGACATGGTGTGTGTGGGAGGTGACATCTGCTTTTAACATGTGCACCATTGACTACTGTACTATGATGTCTTTAGGATGTCTGTCAGTAGCCAATGGTGCACATGTGCACCATTGGCTACTGACATACATCCTAAGGACATCATAGTACAGTACCACTACTAGCACAGTAATGCTCCTGTGGACTACAGCAGAGATATGGCCAATATATGTGTACAGTCTGACACACTCTGTACAGTCCAGAGGTATACACATAATCTCTTAGTGCAAGACATGTGGACCAAGCCTGACAATGTGGATGTTAACAGCCATGTAGATGGGTATAACACGTAACTACTGGTATACATTTTCCCCCATAGGTTATGCATTCACACACCTCTGTCAGGCATACCGGCACAACACTGGCCTACATTTCCTATGGGGGAATGCACATATACCTGCATATACAGCAGGCTCTACAGGCATGTCACAGCACAGAGTCTGGCACACCCTCTGGGTAAGTCAATCAACCTACCAATTGCCAAATGGAGTAGAATGTGTTGTTACCTGTATCTATGGTATGGATAGATACGGTATGGATGGGAGCATGCAAGGGAATTGGGTGGCTGAATGTTATAGCAGCAGACAGTAAACACCCATAGTGGCACCATGACATCTGTAACACATACTGTAGTCACTATAGTAGCCAGTAATACACAGGGTGACAAAACCCACTGCAGGAAATGTGCTGAGTGACATGTGTGTCCATATGATCCACACATGCCAGTAAGGGCAGTTCACATACTCAACAACAGTCTTAGCCAGCAGGACATGTGTAGACAAACCCAAGCAGAGCCTGGGCCATGGCTCTTGAATGATGGCTATGGTTAACCCCCCCCCAGACCTTCACAGACAGACTACAGCAGGGCAGACAGTGGGGTGTTAGTTCTGAAGGGTAGGATGTCAGACAATAATATGTAGGGCAACCAAAGCCACAACCTGTAGTACACTGGTATGCCTCTAGTCAGCATGATAGTTAACAATACAGAATGAAATAGAGTACCTGACATACCAGTACAATCATAGCAAATGTGTACAAGTGTCACATGTGCCCCACACATCCTACATAGTAATGTAATAACAGTCAGGTGTGCCCCCTAATCTTGTGTAGAACTGTAGAAATAGACAGGTGTGCCCCCCTATGTAGTAATGTAATAACAGTCAGGTGTGTCCCCCATCCTATGTAGAAATGTAATAACAGTCAGGTGACCCCCGCACCCTACATAGGAATGTAATAACAGTCATGTGTGCCCCCCAATCATTTGTAGAAATGTAGAAATAGACAGGTGTGCCCCCTATGTAGTAATGTAATAACAGTTAGGTGTGCCCCCCATCCTGTGTAGAAATGTAGAACTAGTCAGGTGAGCCCCCCCCACCCTATGTAGTAATCTAATAACAGTCAGGTGTGCCCCCCAACCTGTGTAGAAATGTAGAAATAGTCAGCTCAACCCCCCCCCCATCCTATGCATAAATGTAGGAACAGTCAATGCCAAATGCTTGATGGATATCCTGCAGAAAAAGCATGCCACCTGTAGGTGTACAACACCAAGGTCAGCATTGCAGTACAAACTACCTGGACTCGATCCACGCATTAGAAAATGGAACTTTAATCTTTATGCACTTTTTATATCACTGTTGGCATTTTCTTGTTCAGATAGACAGCCTATTAATTTTTATCACAAGTGTTATTGTTAAAACTGGTCATCTTACAAATTTATTATCCCCCAGATTCTCAAAAGCTTGCACGGAGTGCAAGATTGGTGCAGGAGCTCAACCAGGCAATATGTCTGCCATGCGATCCAGGAACAGCCTGCAGGGGCACGCACAAGCAGTCCTGAACTAATCCTGCACAGGCTAAGCCCTGGTATGCAAATCACCTCATTTGCAGGAGAAATCTATGCAAATGAGGTGATTTTGTAATCCAGGAAGCTTGCAAAAGTCCTTGCAAAGACTAGTGCTATCTGCAGAAATGTACTCGGTTGGTAACCAAGTACATTTCTGCAAATTCCAAAACGGAGCTGTGACAGCCCCAAATAAAGGCTGCATATCATGTAGTAAGCATGCCAATGACCAAGCATAAGGCCATTGGCATTGCAAACAAAACAAAAAATACAAAAATCACATACTGTAGTCACCATAGTAGCCAGTATTACACAGGGTGACAAAACTGAGTGCAGGAAATGTGCTGTCCATATGATCCACACATGCCAGTCATGGTGGTTCACATACCCAACAACAGTCTCAGCCAGCAGGACATGTGTAGATAAACCCAAACAGAGCCTGAGCCATGGCCCCTGAATGATGGCTATGGTTAACCTCTCCACCAGGCCTACACAGACAGACTACAGTAGGACACGCAGTGGGATGTTAGTTCTGAAGGGTAGGAAGTCAGACAATAATATGTAGGGCAACCAAAGCCACAATCTGTAGGACAATGGTATATCTCTGGTCAGCATGATAGTTAAAAATACAGAATGAAATGGAGTACCTGACATACCAGTACAGTCATAGCAAATGTGTACAAGTGTCACATGTGCCCCCCACATCCTACATAGTAATATAATAACAATCAGGTGTGCCCCCCAATCCTGTGTAGAATTGTAGAAATAGACAGGTGTGCCCCCTATGAAGTAATGTAATAACAATCAGGTGTGCCCCCCATCCTGTGAAGAAATGTAATAATAGTCAGGTGAGCAACCCACCCAACATAGGAATGTAATAACAGTCAGGTGTGCCACCCAGTCCTGTGTAGAAATGTAGAAATAGTCAGGTAAGCCCCCCCACCCTATGTAGTAATGTAATAATGGTCAGGTGTGCCCCCCAACCTTGTGTAGAAATGTAGAAATAGTCAGGTGAGCCCCCCACCCCACATAGGAATGTAATAACAGTCAGGTATGCCCCCCAACCCTGTGTAGAAATGTAGAAATAGACAGGTGTGCCCCCTATGTAGTAATGTAATAACAGACATGTGTGCCCCCCAACCTGTGTAGAATTGTAGAAATAGTTGGCTGAGCCCCCCCCCCATTCTATGCAGAAATGTAGGACCAGTCAATGCCAAATGCTTGATGAATACCCTACAGAAACAGCATGCCACTTGTCGGTGTACAACACCAAGGTCAGCACTGCAGCACAAACTACCTGGACTCGATCCAAGCATTAAATACAGAAGGCCATACTGGGCTCACAATGTCAGTCAGCAACATACTGAAAGGTAATACTGGGCATTCTCACACACTTAAACACATGAAGGCCATGTCTGCAGACACCAGTGGACCAGACAAATCTGGCAGTTGCAGTTGTTAGTGCAGACACTCATCAGTATGCACCACGCATGCCTTGCACACACAGTGGATAGGAATACAAACATATATGTAAGGTCAGCACACTATAATAAACCAAATGTAGACATACATAGATGTGTGGAAGAAGGTGACTGTGACAAGGAGCCATCCAAGCCTGTCCTAGACAGCACACAGCCAAAGGGCCCCAACCACATGAGGTTCAGATGGCACTCACTGCAGATACTAGCCACCAGTATCTGTCAGCATTACAGACTATTGGCGCATGTACCAGCTGTGAAACATGACCGTACAAAGAAGTAGTCATCTAGCAGTTGTATACACATACCTGTGAAATATGACCATGTGTGTGCCCGCATGTGGCATGTCAAACTCTAGATGAATGGGTTATGGCCCATGCACACACACTGCCCTCCCCATAGCCCTACTATGACAAGCCTGCTGAGGTCATCCACTGTGAAATTCATGCTTGGGAGAGTTGTAGCCCAGTAATCTCTGTGGCACGTACCATAAATTCATACTGCTGTAATGTGATAAAATAGTTCGGTAGGAGTTCAGTTTCCCAACAAGGCACCTGTGCATGTGTCTGTCTGTGTAAATAGCAATGCTTTTTAGGGTAGTCACACTCCCTACAATTCAAATGCTCAACTTTGGCAAGGCTGCTGATGTCATCCACCTAGAAATACACCTCTGGGAAGCAAGCACCTAGTAATCTTTGCCACGTGTTCTATAGCTGCATACTGCTGTAGTGTGATACATCAATTAAGTAGCTGTCTGTCTGTGTAAAGAGCAATGCTTTTTAGGGTAGTCACACTCCCTACAATTCAAATGCTCAACTTTGGCAAGGCTGCTGATGTCATCCACCTTGAAATACATCTCTGGGAAGCAAGCACCTAGTAATCTTTGTCGCGCGTCCTATAACTGCATACTGCTGTAGTGTGATACATCAGTTAAGTAGCTGTTCTAATCCCATACATGGCAAGTGTGCCTGTATGTGTAGACAGCAATGTTTTGTAGGGTAGTCACACTCCCTGCAATTTAAATGCTCATCTTTGGCAATCCTGCTGATGTTATCCACCTAAAAATACACCTCTGGGAAGGGTCTAGTCCCATAATCCCCATAGCGTGTCCTGTAACTGCATACTGGTGTAGTGTTATAGAACCCTGATAGGGTTCTATACCCACCCATGACAATTCTAGATGTTTTGTGTGTGTTTCAATGTCTGTGTAGGGTGCAATGCATTTTAGGCTACTCACATTCAGTACATTTCAAATGCCCTATTTTGGCAATTCTGCTGATGTCATTTATTGTGAAATACACCTTTGGGGAAGGTACTCTCCAGTAGTCCATGTGGTGTGTCCCCTAACAGCTCCATGCTGCCATATGATATGGACCCCCCTGTTAGGGGCTCTATACCCACACATGCCAGTGGTGGATGTTTTTTGTGTGTTTCAATGTCTGTGCAGGGGGCAATGCATTTTAGGGTAGTCACACTCAGTATATTTCAAATACCCTACTTTGGCAATCCTGCTGATGTCATTCATTGTGAAATACACCTTTGGGGAAGAAAATCTCCAGTAATACACGTGGTATGTCCTATAACAGCTCTTTGCTGTAGTGTGGTAGCAGTAGCACTTTACTATGATGTCCTTAGGATGTCTGTCAGTAGCCAATGGCACACATGTGAAAACCGATGTGACCTCCCACACAGACCATGTCTGTGAAGACAATCCCAATTACAGTAGCAATATAGTCTACTAATATACTTGCTATACATATCTAACATCCCCTTGCACTACGAAGTTGGGACTATAGGGGCTGGGGAAGGGCAACACTCCATGTCCAGAACTTATGGTGAAAATATATGTACATATAATTATCCAAATATCTATATATATGATTACACATATACATAGTGACATATATAGATGGGTACGTATATGTACATAGATATACATGTACACACTCAGATATATACATATACAGAGCAATATATGTCTACACATATACAGATAGTGATACATATGCACATATACGTATGGATATCTACAGATATATCGACAATAGTAGGTATATCAGAATAGATATGTATGCTCATATAATTTTATATATATATATATATATATATATATATATATATATATATATATATATATATACAAACAACTAGGCATATATGTACACATAGGATGTGCATACATATATATCTATATATACATATATCTATATTTACATATACATATACTTATGTATAAACATATGTATATATATACATATATGTATAGATATGTATACATATGTACATATAAAGAGATGTACACATGGCCATATATATGTAGCACTATGCAGATGTGTATAGAGACATATGTATGAGTATACATGTGTGTGTAAATGTAGACATCTATACACCTATGATATATGTACACAACCATATTCCTGTCATGAGTAAATGTCACAATTATGTATACCCTCCCACATGTATCTCACAGTATGTATCTGCTATTTGTACATTATGATAAAACAACATATGTGATGCAACAGTCATATTAATAACAAGGACTACACAATTTAGGAAGTAAAGACAATTGTTCAATACTACTCAATATGTGTAATGACAGCTATATTGGTAAAACAACAGCTGTTTCCACAATGGTCATGGCATAGTGGTTAAGTGGTGTGACTTTAGTGTAAAGGGTCCTAAGTTTAAGGGCTGTTCATTTTGTTGCTGGGCAGAACAAGGGCTGTCAGATACAGAGTGGTTAAGGCTGTTTTTGTGCAATGTAAGCCACACACATCACACATTGCTAGGTAGGGGTCTAGTCCCAGTGTTGGCAAGTAACAGTGTGTGTATATGTGGATGGGTCTACATCAGGTTGCAGGCTAAGCGTGCCTCCTGTCCATGTGGCACAGGCAATACACAGTATAGTAACCTGTGAAATGTGTTCAACTGTACCCCAAATATGTCACTGCTATGGTGTCAGCACAGTGACATACCCTGCTGTGCAATATGACTGCAGACCATCCTCCTGCTGACACATGTACACCTGCAGCACACATGGATAACATTTTAGAGACCACAACCAAGCAGTGCTACTAACAGCTAGAAGGCATCATTGCTGGACGGCTACACTACCTGCGAAATATGCCTCACACTCTACTCCATACAACATGTTACACTATAGAACTGTGGTACACTGGTGTACAGTCACCATGTGCATCAGAACCATATCAGCCTGTCCCTGAATCAATAGTATGGATGACAGGGATAGGGCACAGGTATCATCATATGCACAGGGCATCCTCGTGCTGCCACATGTACACCTAAACACAATTGCATATCATTTTAGAGACCACAACTAAGCGGTGTTACTTACAGCTAGAAGGCATCATTGCTGGATGGCTACACTACCTGCCAAATATGCCTCACACTCTACTCCCTACAACATGTTACACTGCACCACTGTGGTACACTGGTGTACAGTCACCATGTGCATCAGAACCATATCAGCCTGTCCCTGCACCAATGATATGGATGACAGGGATGAGGCACAGGTATCATCATATGCACAGGGTGTGGTGTTGGTTTGCCAGAGTCTGAGAGTGGGCCATACATTTCACACCATGTGTGTTGGTGAGGGGTGTACTCTGGGGAGCTGGCTGAGGTCATCTGGTGTGTGTAGGTATGTGGTTGCCCTAGGTGTGTTTGCATAGTGTGTGGGTATGCATGCACACAGTTCTGCCATGTGGCTACCCTACACAGGTGTTTATGGACAACTGCAGACTATACCTGGCAGAGTGTGCAGATCAATGCCTCTGGCTACGGACACATGGACTGTGCCTGCTAGGTATTCCATGTCCAGGTACAGGTGCTGATGTGCTACTCTCACCTGCTGATGAAATTTATCCACTGGTACCAGGTCCCTCCTGGGACTGGCCAAGACCATGTGCATGTGGCCTGCTGTGGTGTGGTGTGGACAGCTGCTACTGCCACTACAGGTGCCCCTTGGTGTCCTAGCATGCCCATGTTGACTGCAAGCTGTTGGTGTTGCTGGCCCACATCTGCAGGCATCGCCACATCCCCACCACACGTTGAAACATGAACACACACTGGCTGATGAGGGCCATCATCTCATCATGCCATCTATCTGCTTGCTTGGTAGAAGCATGGATGGCACCCGAGAGTTCACGGAGGTTGTCACTTACAAATGCGAGAGCAGCCCTCTACAGCCTATGGCTCTGTATGGTGTAATGCTCAATACCTGCCTGCACCACCATTATAGCCTGAAACTTGCTTCTGCTGGTTTCAGCTATATTGCCTATGCCAGGGTCATGATGTACAGTGGCCCTACCATGAGCACACTGGGACATCCACCTATGTGGCAGCCTACCAGACATCCAGCTATGCTCGCTGTGACTGGACACAGTAGGCATGGTTACCACACTTTCCTGTGCACTGCCACTGAACGCCAGCTGTCCCTCTGCTATGACCAATGGTGATAGGTGTGTGTATAGGCATGGTAACTGTGTGCGGGGGTGGGGTGGCTAAAAGGGGGATGTCAAATATTGGCTCAGTGTTGGCCCCTGACAACCCAACCTGTGCCTCAACATTATTATCATCATCATCGGTGTCTGTACGGACACCTACATCAGATTGGATGCAAGAGGGACCCTGACCCACCTCGCCACATGTGGGGGAAAACAATAAACTCACTTTAAAACTTGTACAGCATTGTCTAACAGTACACACACACACACACACACACACACACACACACACACACACACACACACACACACACACACACACACACACATCTCCATAATATGTACCTGTCCATGGTTTTACAGACAGTCCCAAGTATATGTCCATATGTTACCCCATACTGCATCACACTTGTTAACATACACACATTGATACCACTCATTAACATCACAGTCCTCTAAATGCCCACACAAGTGGCCACAACACAATGCCTGTTGCTACTTTATCTGCCTGACCTGTGTGTAGTGGATTTACATGGCCTCAATGCAGTCATTCGGTATGCACCCTTTGTATGGCTGGAATGATGTGCATGGCCCCTATATGTGTGGGCTACTATGTTGTATCCATAATAGATCTCACTGGTGTGTCATGTGTATGTAATTCTCAGTACATGCCAGATATGCTGCTCCGTTGGCCCATCATGTGTCAGCTGTAATATTTGGATACACTCCCTGATGTTGACTATTACTTCCCCAATGCATTTGTAGAGCTGCATACGTGGGTTGTAGGTGACCTGTCTGCTGACTGCAATATTAAGTGTGTACCTGGAGTCTACCTTCCCTCTGGATGCCTGTTCCATGCTACAGACTATATTATACTATTTGCTGTCCTGCGATTACATGACAGGTATTCCTGGTGTGTTATGTGGCAGTCCATGTCCATGTACAGCACGGTCCCAAAGGGTGGTACAGCCATAGGAACACCCCATAATCACACGTGCATACATGGCCACACACACACACAAACACACACATGCACACATGCATCATACATGCATCTACCTCCCACCACTTCACTAGAGTAACCCTGCAGGCAAACTAACTAACCACCAGGATGCACACACACACACACACACACACATACAGGTGAGGGTGCACAATGATCGTACACACAGTCCTCCTATTACCCATCTGCCAATGCAGAACATATGGTCCAGAACAGCATGTAGTTCAGCTATAGTCAATCCATGCTAGCAACAGTATACATGTGTATGATGCATGTGCTGTGACTAGGTGATGCCCCTTCCCCTGGATAACATTGCACCCATGTACACAGTATTGCTGTGCACCTGTTCTGCACCCTGCCATGTACTGTGCACCACAACTCACAGGTGTACAACCCCCTGCAGAATGTGTAGTACTGTGTCAGTTATGTCAGCTGTACATCTCACAGCCCCTATGTGTTTCAGCAACACATACCTGGGATGATATGTGGACTGTTGCATTGGTGAATACCTGATGCCTGATTTACAGCTGTCAACATCAACATACCATGTATGACCACTGCAGAAATGCATCAGAGCATACCATGGCTATGGAGTGTGTGTACACCTTTATTAATTTTACACACACACCCTTGATATGCCATGATGCATATCTTATCTTTTTGCTTTGCAGAACACCGGCCATTGGATACAGAGTGATTAAGGCACTTTAAATCAGTTGTAAGTGTGTTTGCGTGTGTCTGGGTGGAGGTAAGCACTACTATTTTCCGGTTACAGTTTCTTACACTTAATTAGCTTCTAAATTGCTTAATCTGTGTAGGCAGTACTTACCCCTGCACAAACAGGCTTTAACACACTTACTGCTGCTTAAAAGTGTTTACTCCCACTTACCTTGGAGCTAATTTCTTTAAAAGAAAAGAAAACGGGGTTGATAGGAAAGTTGTGAAAAAAGGGGCACAAAGAGGGTAAGACTGTATGGAAATTAGCCAGGGTTGTGCAGGAAGGGTGTAGGGAAGGTCCATAGCTGCCCATTTCTCTCTACAGCAACAGTTGTGCATATACACTGAATTTGGAGGTAGATTTGGACACTCAAACCCCTGGGTGGGGGTGAGGACAACAATAATTTGTTGTGATGCCAATTAGACCGTATTACATGTGTCCAGTGGACACATGTGTGAAATGGACAGCTATGTATGAGGCAAGATTTTTTTTGTTGGAACAGATTGCCCTTTTTTTTCAGGTGAGAGTGGGATGTTGGGGAGGGGTAGTAGGTATATTTGGGGAGGTAGGTTGGGTAGGTTAACAAACAGGACAAACAAGAAGCATACAGAGGCAGTATATGACACATGTGGGGGTAAACACCTTGGACAGGGAGGGGTGTTTGGAAGTTGCAAGCCCATAAGTTCCCAAATGGAAACAGTGGGACTGAGGTCCCCACCCGTGGGCAGTCTCCACAGCACCTTCATGGCCCCAAAGGTGGCTGTGCTGGGGACTGGGTAGGAAGGGCAGGCTCACCCTCTAATTGCACCATGTGCCCCTCAAGCTGTCATAGCTTGTCTTGAATCTCCTTGTTGAGCTTGCTACGCACCACTGCCTGGACCTGACGGTGAGTGACAGGTACATCTCCTCCCCCTCACTCCCGGGGGAAGCAGAGCCCCATTCCCTGCATTGGTTCCACACTAAGTTGGTACAGGACCAATGGAGGAGGAGGTCCCAGGCTGGGCCCCAGACTTGCTGGTGCCAGGTGCCATGGCTAGCTGAGGTTGGACAGGTGGGTCTCCTGGGACTGGTCTTTCCATACAAGGTATGTTGTTGCAGTTTTAAGAAAGATATCAGTTAGTAATAGTCAACAGCATTCAGGATTAGTTATAACAGCATGCATAGGTATTCCCATTAATCCAAATCACCAGATTTACAACAGTTGCAGAGTGAGTAGAACACATGCATTAATGGGACAACAGTGACCATTACAAAAGCATGCAGGTTTCATTGATGGCAACAGGCCACCAATATGAGAGTATTTTAACATGACACATGCATGGAATCAAATGTGAATATTTATAAACCAATAGGACATATGTCCCAACAAAAGTTCGGGGTGTACACTTACCCATTGAAGTGTGTAATTAGGTTATTGTTGCACATATGGTGGGGGTGAGAGAGAAAGAGGTCAATTAACAACTAATATATCCATGTAGTTTTCACAACTTTCTTAGTCACTGCAGTGATCTGACCCTTACATGTATTATTACACTACCCAATGTCCTTACTTTGTACAATGGTATGTTTGTAGAGTAGTATATACATGGACTGTGTCTCACATATAAGGGACACCTCTTACCTGCTATGCTGAGAAAATCATTGTTAACACTACCTGATGATTTCTACATATACTCCCAGATTCCATGCTTGTAGACAGGTATATAAGTGAACTGTGTTGTACCTACAGTCTACACCTCTTACCTGGTACAGCTGTTGAGAAAATCATTGTTAACACTACCTGATGATTTCTACACATACTCCCAGATTCCATGCTTGTAGGCAAGTATATAAGTGAACTGTGTTGTACTTACAGTCTGCACCTCTTACCTGTTATAGCTGTGGAGAAAATCTTTGTTAACGCTACCTGACAAATTCTGCACATACTCCCAGATAACATGTTGATGTTATACACATACCTAACAATCTGTTATTGCACACACTCTGGTCAAGGCTTGACAGAATGCAGGTGTTAATGTGACATATTTTGAGAATTGCCGTTATACACTTTGGGTGAGATGCTACAATGATAGGTTTGTTTCCATATACATTCTCTGACTATGTACAGGTCTGACTATCAGTTATATGTCAGTAAAAGCTGCCTATATTTCTTGGATCATCACACTGATTTGTCAGGGGAACAGGTTACAGGGCAGCAGATTTGGGCCATTTATATGGACATGCTGGACAGATCAGAACAGTTGAGGAGTATGACTATGCATACAGCTTACTACCTGAACATTCTAGCAAATTCTGTACAGTTGTTGGGTCTAATTTTGCATACAGCTTTCTATCTGAACATTCTCACACACTCTGTACAGTTGTGGGGTATAATTATGCATACAACTTACTACCACCCCAAGGATTCAAACCCCTGCTGTGTGTGGTAAAAATATTAAAAGTTGACATCATAGTACACTGTGCTGTGACGGAAATGGTGGGAAGCATTCCAATGTTTTCTGTCTAAGTCTTCCTCAGTTGTACAATACGACTGACCTCGTAGGACTTCCAGCGTTGTTATAGTGAACTTCCTACACATTTTATCTGCGTTCAACAGAGTGGGTAACACTGCTTAATACAACAGTACTATTTATAGAATGCAACACTACAACAACATATGACAGCAGAATGTACACAAGCACTCCAGGGGTTATACTTTTATTCACAAGATATTACACCTTTATTTACACGCAACCTACATGACAGTCTTCCTGCCATATTGTCTAGTTTATTCAGTACATCCCATACACAATACATTTTTATACTGGTACAACACTTTCTAGAACTGTTATATTTATTTGTTATGACAATACAAGCAAGATTATTACTAACCTGCCTTGCGACACAGCCTTTGCAGCCTAGCAGCATGGGCTTGCTAGTTTGCAGCCCACTCATCTGCTGCTGTCAGAGAGATACAGTGATATTTAGCCATTACCTATCTATAGTATACACAATCTAGGCAATAATTATCTACATAGTAGAATGAGTACTTACTCAGTGCTGTGGCATTGGCCATCTCCCTTGATTCTTGGATCCACTGCTCCAAGAGATCCCCCCCTCCACCACTTCAGGTCAGCATGGTGATGCCTGAGCTGCTCACCATTCCAGGGGATACCAGTGGCACTGGTGAGGTCACGGTCGAGACTGTCCCATGCCTCCACTTTATACTGAGATCCCTGGTACTGGCTCTGCAGTAGACTCTGCTCATGGTGTTTTACCAGGATCCATACCATGAATCTGGACTCCTGGGTGTCCAGTGCTGCGCTCTAAATCAAGAGCCTTCCCCAACTCCAGCCATTCTGTCTACAGCAGGGAGCTGCAACCAGTTATGGGAAGTATTCCCTCCTGTGGGGTTTAAATATGCCTGATTTCAAACACTTTTCCGTGATTGGATGGGTTTGAAAAGGCTAAGCTATGGGCACAGCTGCTTACCTAATGTTGGCATTGTTTATAGGGGTATACCAATGGGCAGATTAAGTTGGCCAGCCAACACATTGCTTACACTAACTAAGCTGAGCTGTGCAATGTTTACCATTGTTTAATATGCAACTTGCATTATATTTTCCTTTAGGCATTGATTTATTATTTGTTACATCTTATATATGTGTTTGGTATCCGTGATTCATGTGTACGTACACTGTATAGGGTCCTGGGGACTTCAACACTTTATTGCAATAACATCTCACATCTGGCCTTACTGAAGTACTCCAGTTCAAATATGTATGTTATGTAGCAGGTTATACAACATCACACTGTACATAGATTCATTTCACATGTTCAGTTTGATTTTCTTATGATGAGGATTTGCTTGTTAAAACCTCAGTCTTGTGTGTTGCTATGATGGCTTAGTGATTAACTACTGTGACTGTAATGTACACGGTCCTGGGTTCGATCTTTGCAGAGGGTGTTTATTTTGTTGCTGGGCAAAACACGGGCCATTGGATACAGAGTGATTAAGGCAGTTGTAAGCAGGTTTGCACGGCTTTGCGTGGAGGTAAGTACTACTACCTTCCGGTTACAGTTTCTTATACTCAGCTTCTAAATTGCTTCATCTGTGTAGACAGTGCTTACCCCATACAAACACACTTAAACACACTTACTAGTGCTTAAATATGCTTACTACTGCTTATTTGTGCTTAAACCTGCTTACTAGTGCCTTATTCATTATGACACTGACACTTCACATGTGCATTTCCTGCAGTACTCCAGTTCATACATGTGTTATTTAGTGGGTTTTGCAACAAAAATATTGGTTATAATGTGTTTTGCCATGTAAAACAGACTGTGTTGCAGTGGGACTTGAAGCGGGAATGCCTGCTCATTACGTGAATGCACTGCCCAATACACTATTGCTGTGCTGCTTCATTTGCATATATTTTCCTTGTTATCCTCTTCAGCCTTTTAAGCTGCTTTAACCAGAGTTAAATGATGGACACATCCTTGCACCTACAGTTAGCTATACTCAGATTTTTAAAAAACTAATAAAATGGATTCTTCATTTAATTTATATGTACTGTTGCTTTTGTACACATGGGGGACTGTTGGTGGGGATATGCGGACACCTATGAGTGGTCTCACTCATTTCTTGCCACTTTCTGCTGTTCTACATTGCAGGGGCATGTTTATTCTGAGAGCTCTGCTCTCAGACACACCCCCTGCACTTGTACATGCTCCGTGTAAGCCTAGGAGCTCGGGCAGTGCATCTTTTTAATATGCATGGCATGCTGCCATCCTGCTCCTAAATGGGTGCTTCTGTGCAGCTAGTCCTGCATGGAAGATTAGTAAATCCAGGGATATGTTATTTCAGGGAAATGTAATGTATTATATTGCTAATGACAGAGAGGTGTTTTGTTTCTAAGATGGCACAGATACCTCCAGTGGTGTGTTGGGCGCAGTGAGAGGAGACTAGCAATCATATAAAATTGACTTTTCTGTTTAAAGGTGTACACATTTTGTGAGAATTGTGTTGAAAGCATATATAACAATTGAATTATGTGATATTCCCTGGTTTGTACAAACATTTCATTTCCGTTTTTTTTTTTTTTTTTTGTGGGGTGGATCCAACTACCATTTGTGTGTTGCCACAACAGAAGTTGTGTTTCAAGAGGTTTGCTCTTGAAATTGTGTTGTCATCCTGTTATTCATTGGTAAACGATATATTACTAAATGGCATTCCTTTTTTTGGACCAAACATTGGTTTGTGTGTGAGTGTGAGTGTGATAAGGTATAACCACAAAACCTTCAATTTTAATGACTGAAATGTGTGTCTTCATTGCTTATGTTGAAAATATATGTGTGTATATTAGCAGGAATTTAATTATGTGATATTTATGTGTTTGTTGTATTCTTCTGTTTTATGTACAATAGCATTATGGCACTCAAGTGTACAAATTCCTGTAAACCCCCTTTCATTGATTCTGAAAATTTACAGAGTACTTGTTAGAATTTCTGTGGAGCCATTGATAGCAGTGGGGGGTAGTTTCACCTCATCACTGATATTCTGTTCTGCCTTATATAAGTGGTACATTTTGAGTTATCTCTGCTTAATATTTGAGCTTTGGCCGGCTAACATCTACTTGAAATCAACTGGACGTATAAGTGAATTTAAGTACACTTTTATCTGCTCTTTTTCATATAGTACTGTATTTAATTTATTTATTTGTGTTTTTCACTGAATATTAACTCAACTGAAGTTGTGGTTTTCTCTCTACAGAGTACTTGTTAGAATTTCTGTGTAGCCATTGAAAGCAGTGGGGGATAGTTTCACCTCATCACTGATATTCTGTCCTGCCTTATATAAGTGGTACATTTTGAGTTATCTCTGCTTAATATCTGAGCTTTGGCCGGCTAACATCTACCTGAAATCAACTGGACGTATAAGTGAATTTAAGTATACTTTTATCTGCTCTTTTTCATATAGTACTGTATTTAATTTATTTGTGTTTTTTACTGAATATTAACTCAACTGAAGTTGTGGCTGCCTCTCTACAGTTAGTTCCTCACCCACCCTCCCTGTTCTTGTTTCGGTGTTAATGTTGGTGGCTTTGAAATTGCCAGCCCCTCTTGTAGATTTGTATTTGGATACTCCTTCTGGGCCCATCTCATATGCTCACTCAACTGAGTGCAGTGAGATCATATTCTGATTTCAGGCACTCCTACTGTGTACAAAGAGAGCATTTGGGAAGGACAATCCCAGTAGCCTCTTAATCCTGCTCTGTTCCCTCCCTCAAATAAATAAATAAATAAATAAATATATATATATATATATATATATATATATATATATATATATATTTTTTTTTTTTTTTATATACAGCTGTTACTGTAACTGTCTTAGTTGCTATTCTGTGTGCTGTTATCTGTTCAGTCGCTCTTACTCTGCACTTATTACTGCTTGTTAGTAGCCTTCTAATTTACTGCCTTCTGCACTTGTTTTTTAGTCATTTGTTAATTGCATTTATTTGAACTGTATTTGCTGTAGTGTTGCTGCACACTCGGGTGTGCTGGCCTGCACTGCAATTTGAATTGTATTTATTGCTGTTTTAGATGCTTTTCTGTAAAAAAAAAAAAAAAAAAAATTCTTAGCTTGTTTCCTGCCTTCCCTGTAACTAGTCAAGTTCAGATACAGACTTGCTGTATCCAGGACTGTTGTTAAGCTTCTGCAACCCCAAGCCTTTCTGTGTGGGAGGGAAGCCTTCTAGCTTATCATTGGGAGTGGTAAGCACTAGGTAGCCTATCTACCATGGGAAGAGTGGGTTTTGGCCCTAATATTTTAGTTCATTGGCCATTTGGGCAGTTTTTCCATCTCTTTCTACTTTCTGGTTAAAAGCCTGTTTTGCATTTGGTCCCCACCTTTCCTATAACTAGTGTAGTCCAGGTACAGATTTGCTGTATCCAGGACTGTTGATAAGCTTCTGAGCCCCCCAAGCCTTTCTGTGTTGGAGAGAAGCCTTCTAGCTTATCAGTGGTAAGGGTAAGCATTAGATAACCTATCTACCACAGCAGGAATGGTTTCTGTCCCAGAAATTATAGTTTATTGGCCGTTTGGGAAGCTTTTCCATCTCTTTCAACCTTCTGATTTAAAAGCCTGTGTTTGCAATTGTTTCCTGCCTTTCCTGTTACTTGTCTAGTCCAGGTATAGATTTGCTGTATCCAGGACTCTTTGTAAGCTTCTGAACCCCCCAAGTCTTTCCGTGTTGGAGGGAAGCCTTCTAGCTTATCAGTGGGAGTGGTAAGCATCAGGTAGCCTATCTACCACAAGAGGCGTGGTCCCTGGCCCAGAAATTGTAGCTATTGGTTGTTTGAGCAGTTTTTCTCCATCTCTTTCAACTTTCTGGTTTGAAAGCCGCACTTGCTTCTGTTTCCCACCTTTCCTATAACTAGCCAAGTCTGGTTACAGAGTTGCTGTATCCAGGATTGTTAGTAAGCTTCTGAACCCCCAAAACCTTTCTGTGTTGGAGAGAAGCATTCTAGCTTATCAGTGGGAGTGGTAAGGACTAGGTAGCCTATTCTCCATGGGAAGAGTGAGTTTTGGCCCAGAAATTGTAGTTTATTTGGCTGTATGGGCAGTTTTCCATCTCTTTCAACTTGCTGGCTTAAAAACCTGCGTTTGTACTTGTTCCCCACCTTTCTTGTAACTAGTCTAGTCCAGGTACAGATTTGCTGTATCCGGGACTCTTTGTAAGCTTCTGAGCCCTCCAAGCCTTTCTGTGTTGGAGGGAATCCTTCTAGCTTATCAATGGGAGTGGTAAGCATTAGGTAGCCTATCTACCACAATAGGAGTGGTTCCTGGCCCAGACATTGTAGCTATTGGCCATCTGGGCAGTTTTTTTTCCATCTCATTCAATGTTCTGGTTTAAAAGCCGCACTTGTGCTTGTTTCCCACCTTTCCTGTAACTAGCTTAGTCCAGATACAGAGTTGCTGTATCCAGAACTGTTGGTAAGCTTCTGAGCCCTGCAAGCATCTCTGTGTTGGAGGAAAGACTTACAGCTTATCAGTGGGAGTGGTAAGCACTAAGTAGCCTGTCTACCATGAGAGGAGAGGTTCTTGGTCCAGCAATTGTAGTTTATTGACCATTTGGACAGTTTGTCCGTCTCTTTCAACTTTCCGGTTTAAAAGATCACATCTGAGCTTGTTTCCCAACTTTCCTGTAACTAACCTACTGGGTAGCACTAGAAAGCCTTAAACTGATAAATGCCTTCTAGCTTAAAAGAGAGACTTTGGAGTGATTAACTATCAGTTTTCTGTACTTTCTTGCTGTACTTAACTGATTTCTGCCTAAACACAGATTTTTCAGCATTTATTGTGATTTAAAAGCTTGTTTTTTTCACATATTGTACTTATTTGACTGCCTGCACTTTTAAAAAGTTGTTTTTTGCTTAAATAATTTGTTTAACTGTTGTAGGCTACACACTAAAGTGAAATAGCCTTTTCTGATCGTTTGTAGTCATTTAAAGCTGTTTTGAGTGTATTTTTTACTGTTTTTGCCTTATCTTTAAAAAAAAAACCCAAAAAATCCTTGTTTCCTGCCTTTCTAAGCTAGTATAGTCTGGTTTTCAGGTTAGTGCTGAATTCAGGGCTGTGATACTAGTTTCTGAGTTGCCCATAGCTTACTTGGATAGAAAGAAGTTTATCTGTTCACCTGTGAGAGAGGGGATCTTTGAGCAACTTATTTGTCCCGGGAGGAGTGGTTCCAGCCCAGAAGTTATTAGTTTATTGGCCATTTTGGGCTAATTTCTATCTCTTTCATTTCCCTACTATAAAAACCGCGTTTGCACGGTTTTGCACACCTGCACACCAGGCAGCACTGGTTAGCTACGGTTGAATTATTCCTGACTCCACTAAGTCTCCTCTTCAGTTTTTCCCTTGAAGCTAGTCTAACTCTCAACCTAAGCACTCACAAAGCATCCCACTGCCCAGCACTTGCTCACAACTAATAGCAAGCACTAATATACCCTGACACTGATTGCCCAGCAGGGCAAGACTCTTTATTCACCCCTCACCAACCAATTGACTAAGCAGCTCACCCTACTATTCAGGCATGACCAAAGGGCAATTTCAGGTGTACTCTCCAGTCCAGATGGTGAATCTGGGTATCCTGAGGCAATGTTACAACTGCCTCATGTACACAGACACCCCTCTCCTCCACCCACAAAACACTAACATATGCGAGAGATGCAATTATACAGCCAAACTGGAAGCTAAGCTGTCTCCACCCAAGACTGGAACAGTTAAGAGGAGAAGGATAACACTTGCACCACACCTCCAGCCGCACACAGACCTACTAAAACAGCACTGGCAAAAATACACATAAATACACAAAATCATACCCGGAGGCTTTAAATAAAACCTGCAAAAGCATCACAGACCTCCAAAGCAGACATCCAAACAACCTGCAACTCCTATAACAAACCAGACAACACATAAAACACAAAATCAGTGTGCTGCACATGGGCGACAGATGTTCCACACAGGAGGTCAACCCGTTACTGGTTAGATCAGACCATAAACTAATCACTCTGGATGTCCATACCCCACCACCACCCCCCAACTAAGGAAACTACAGAAAAAACTTTTCTAAAGCAAATTTCACCTTACTTAAGACAGAGGTGGTAAGATTCACAGCCCCCACACTAAAGAATAATGCTGCCCAAGATGCAGAAACGTTTACAAATGCACTCTATGAGCACCTATAAGGATGCATGGATCGTGCCATCCCTAGCAAAACCAAGACTCACTCCTCTAAGAGAAGGAAACCAGTTTGGTGTACCCCTGCCATAAACAGGCTATACAATAGAAGGAGGAAACTAGTTCAGAAAAAAAGCAAATCCCAAGAAGGAAAGACATCCCTGATCAGTATCAGTAAGAAACTAAGGTCCCACATGAAATCATCCAAGGCTAACTATGAAAGAAAAATAGCCACGGATTCAAAAGATAACCACAAAGCCTTCTTTAGCTATGTTAAGAATCTAAGTGGCAACTTGCAGATATCCACTGAACTAATGAAAAATAGCACAAAGAATACTGAACCTACTGATATTGCCAACATCCTGGCAGATAGATTCAGTGCAAACTTCACCCCCTCTCACTTCCAAAAGGGTCCACAACAATTATGAATAAGTGTAGCATCCCAAAAATCACAGACGCACAGGTGAAAACAGCCTTTTCAAAAGCCAAAAACACAGTGTCAGTGGGACCAGATGGTGTCCCAGGCTGCATCTTGCATGAACTACAGAACGAACTAAACCCCCACCTAAACACGCTGTTCAGCCTCAGCCTCCCAACAGGCTATGTGCCCATAGAATGGTGCACAGCAGCGGTTATTCCTCTCCACAAAAGAGGGGCCACAACTGTACCTGGTAACTATCACCCCATAACCCTGACTAGCCTGGTCTGCAAGGCTATGGAGCGCATCATCATGAAACTCATTAACAAAGACACTGGGGACCTCCAAACACTTGACCCGACCCAGTTTGGCTTTGTTAAGGGCAGATCATGCCTACTAAACTTGGTTGACTTTTTTGAGACAGTCACCAAGGCCAGAGATGAGGGAAAGGTGGTTCACACAGCCTACCTTGACCTTGCCAAGGCTTTCAACACAATTCCCCACTTGGGTATTACAGAAAAACTCACCAGCCTGAACATAAACCCCTACATCATGAGATGGGTTGCCAACTGGCTTACAGACAGAACTCACATGGTAAGAATAGCGGGCTCCAGGTCTGACTCTAAACCAATCACAAGTGGTGTCTCACAAGGCTCGGTCCTGGGACCCCTACTGTTTGGCATATACTTTGCAGAAGTACAGGCAAACACAGGAGGACTATGGCTAACCAAGTTTGCCAATGACTGCAAACTGGGAGCCATAATTGACTCTCCGCTGACATGGACATCCTCCAAAAGGGCCTTACTGAGATGGACACCTGGTGTCAAAGTCATGGCCTCAAGCTAAATGCCAAAAAATGCATAGTCATCCTATTTGGGAAAAAGAAAACACCCACAAATTACTACATAGGTGGCAGCCCTCTTAATACAGAAGAAGTAATAAGAGATCTGGGGACCCAGGTAGATAGTAATCTATCCTTTGACAATCATATTGCCAAAGTAGTTAGGAAATCATTCTATGTGGCCCATCTAATTACAAAAGGGTTTGCATCTAGAAATAAAGAGGTTATAGTGCCCCTCTACTCATCACTCATTAGACTCATCATAGAGTACAAAGTCCCATTTGCGATGTACCTCACAAGACTCTTCCAATAGCTGGAAAGAACACAAAAGTACCTCACCAAGAGGATTACTGGCCTCAAACATATGTCCTATGCAGCCCGACTGAAAAAACTCCGGCTGTGCTCAGTGGCATATCGCTTACTCAGAGGTGATCTCTGCCTGACTTACAAAGCCATGTCCAACTCAGAATTGATGGACATGCTCCACTTAAAGAAATCCAAGTCACTGCGAGCCACACGCTCTAGTGAGCTAAACCTCACCACAACAATAAATAGAACATGCTGGAGGGATAGATTCTTGTCACAGAGACTCCCCATGCTTTGGAACAAAATTCCAAACTACATTAGGCAGAGACCCTCACTAAGACTCTTCAAGAGAAATCTTGACGAGTGGATGGGTAAGAGAAAATACACCCCTGGGATAACTTCATTGTCTCTGCTTGACAGAGGATCAGTTAATTAATCAATGAAGTGGTGAAAGCCAACACACTCTGGCTAGGCTTATAAATGCCCTCGGACAAATAGCCTAGTACCTACCTATGAGCCTATGAACCTAAAATGACATCATAGTGCCTTTCTGCTTGAGAGTGGATGTGGTTGATATGGCTGACAAAATGCAGATTTGGCACCATATAGTCAATGATGTAAATGCAATAGGGCATGCACCAGGACGTACAATCAGGTGCATCATAGGGCTGCTGATATGATTTCATCAGCTCAAAGGAGAGTAGCTGCAGTTTCTCCTGAACAACTGGCTACAGGGGGAGGCCTGCTACAGAGCCACCATTGACAACAAATGAGAAGTTTCTGTCCCCCGTAAGAGATCCAGAGAGCTTAGTGATTGATGTTGGTGCTGATGTTTCTGGGTGGACAAGTATATGCTAGGAGGAGGTTCCAGATAAGCTTACAAGCTTACATATCTCAAGTTGAAATATCTGATTGTATAGCAAAATATAGAAAAATGTAACTAATATTTCATATATATATATATATATATATATATATATATATATATATATATATATATATATGGATCTATCTTACAACGTCGACAAGTCAAA
The DNA here is from genome assembly GCF_019279795.1 of Protopterus annectens. Taxonomy (NCBI): domain Eukaryota; kingdom Metazoa; phylum Chordata; order Ceratodontiformes; family Protopteridae; genus Protopterus; species Protopterus annectens. The sequence goes on from NC_056738.1 coordinate 220,896,436, forward strand.
TATATAAATCACCGACACCACATAACCGACATTTCACAAACACGAAACCTCACATGCCCGACACACCATAATCCCGACAAGCAACAAACAAAACAAATCCCGGTCCACAAAGCACACACACAACACAAGCACACCAAAATCCTTACAAACCAACACTAATCCTCACATACACAACTACCTACAACCTTAACCCAAACCCTAACCCTAAGGTCCGCCACTATCGTATCACCTACAACCCCACTCACCTAACCCTAACTCACTTAACCCGCCCTAACCCACAAACTATCACAGTCGCACACTTACCTAACCCTAACTCACTTAACCCGCCCTAACCCACAAACTATCACAGTCGCACACTTACCTGGCTGCCTAACCCTAACTCACTTAACCCCTAACCCACATACTATATATGTATATATATATATACTACCCTATATATATATACATATAGCCTTTTCCCATGTCGATGTTCTCAGCGTCGGGGTTTTGATCCGTCGGTCTTCTCCGTTTTCGATCTTCTGGCGTCGGTGTTCTCGCTGTCGGCGTTCTGACTTGTCGACGTAGTCAGATAGACCCATATATATATATGAAATCTTGAACTTCAGTAACCAGAGACCATGAAGCCGAAAACCAGAATGCCGAAAGTGCATAAGAATGAATTTGAATATCTTAAATCCGTGGTTATGCATTTCCGGTGCATCACGTGTAGTGTTATAATGCCTGAGATTGCAGGTGAGTGAGTGTTTGTGTGTGTTTTTGTACATTGTATGTGTGGGTAAGGGTAGGGAGGTGTAAGTGTGAGAGTTGGATTTGTTGGTGTTTGTGTATGTATAATGTTTATTTGTGTGCGAGCGAGTGGAGGATGGTGTGGTGTGAGTTTTTTTTTTTTTATGTTATATGCGACCTCAGAGTTGCTATATATAAGTAGGGGCGTGTGGGGGGTGCATTCCCCCACATGGAGGAGTGTAGTGTAGGGTTGTGTGGTTTGTGTGCTGTGGGTGGAATGGTGTGTGTGTGTTATGTGGAGTATGGTGTATGTATGTTCGTGATTGTGTGATTCGAGATTGTGGATTTCGGTATTGTGAATGGTTCTACTTTATAGTCTCGGGTTACTGAAATTCGGGATTTAAGTAATTTGAGATTATGAAGTGAAACTATATATATATATATATATATATATATATATATATATATATATATATATATATAGATATATGGGTCTACCCGGTAATACTGACACGCCAAAACACAGACAACGAAATAACCGACACGAAAAAAATGACAAAAAAAGAAAGTTCAAAAACATGAAATTTCACATGGCCGACAAACCAAAATCCCGACAATTAACAAAACAAATACCTTTCCCAAAAAACACACACACACAACACAAGCACACCTAAAACCTTACAAACCTACACTAAACCTTATATACACAACTATCTATGCACTAACCTTAACCGAAACCCTAACCCTAAGTTCCGTCACTATTGCACACTTACCTTACCCACACCCTAACCCTAACTCACTTAACCTGCCCCTAAACCTAAAGTCCGTCACTATCGCACACTTACCTGACCTGCACCCTACCCTAACATCTGTCACTATCTTACACTTACCTTACCCACACCCTGACCCTAACGTCCGTCCCTATCACACACTTACCTTGACATGTCGGTGTTCTCAGCGTCGGGATTCTCAACTGTCAGTCTTCTCCATTGTCGATCTTCCGGTGTTGGTGTTCTCGTCGTCGGCATTGTGCACTGTCGGCATTTTCAGGTAGACCTATACATATATATATATATATATATATATATATATATATATATATATATATATATTGTTTTTTTTTTGGATGAACCTATTGATGAATAGAGGCTTAGTAACACATTTCTGTTCATTACACATGGGCTTTGGGTGGATGCGTAAGGCAATTTTTTTCTCTGATCATTCATGAAAATTTGTCAGATATATGCATGTATCTGTAAGTGTGAGGTGGGAGTAATGAGGGCTGTATGTATTGCTGTACCACCTGTGATAGCATGACCAGTGTTAGTTTGTTATCATATAAATTGCTTTAAATATTTAGTGTAGGTATTGATTTCTTTCATGTGTTTGTTACTTATTATCACAGGTGGAAGTGCGGGACTCTTACCACCAAATGTCAGAGTATCAGTAGACTCTGATAATGGTGGTGACCAAGCACGGAAACAGTCAGGGGGTGCAGTGGTTGAATCTGACATTGAGGTTGACTTTCTAGCTACTCCATGTATTTCCCTCAGACACAGTCAGTAGGTCTACACAGACCTATGTATTCCACTGAGCCTTCAGATATTGGACAGTAGAGGGTGAAACACTTGATCAGGGTAGTATGGTTATTGCAGCTTCATTGCCAGTTGACACTAGATGTAGCCAAAGTATGGGTGAGGTGTACACAGGACAGTTGTTAGTGGTGCTCGGAGAAGACCTGCTGTTCATCTTCCACCTAATCCTGGTCTGTCTTTATATGCCACTCAAAGTATGTTTAGCTCCATCACGGAGGTGCAAGCACAATCCACTAGGACCATGATGACACAAAACCAAGAAACTAATAAAACTCCATGGTGTCCAAAGCTCCAGGCATTGAAATTCACACATGTTTTTTATTGAAAAGTAACAGAGCTAAGTGCTTTTGTCCATCCACTTGGACTTCATCAGAGCTACAATGCATTTAAAAATCCCTCCTTTTAAATAACCCCTTGTTGCACATTTAAATTAATGGATGAATGAAAGTGCTTAACTCTGTTACTTTTCAATAAAAACTTGTGAAATCATTAAAGTCCCATAGCAGTTTCTTATGTTTAAGTGGCTATAGTCTCATCTCATAGTTCATAACATTATCAGAAACATTATCCACTTGTGCTTGTAGTGCCTCTGAGGTACAAAGCTTAAGGATTTCTTCTTGTAGATTCTTTACCTCATTAGCCAGCTCTGCCTCAATGCGAAGAAAAAAAATTCAAGGAGTAATTTCAGATAGTTAATACTAAGTCCAATATTCAAGCTTTGCCAATGCTTCAGTAATTTGGGATATACATTCCCATAGGTAGGCATCTTGACTATACATAGGCCACATGGAATGGCCTTAAAATGAATAGCTGCTTCAAAGTGTAGACATTGTCAGTGGTATCATTTAAGCTTATATAAATTATTCCCATCTCCCTCAATTTCAACACAACAGATTCATTTATGGTATCACATTCATTGGCTACTGCACCAGACTCACTGGAGAGGTCCATTGACAGGAGAGGATTAATTCAACACAATTAATCCACTGCAGATGATCCATCTTAATCAATGAATTCAGGTTTAAATCATTGGGAAATCCTTCAGCCATGTATCAGCAGTTAAAAGAAGCAAAATATATCAAAAACCAAAAACACACTTCAACTGCTGATTAAAAGTATGGAGTCAAACCAGTACGATGAGCAAAAGCAATAAACTCCAGGCTAACACGACTGTGGAGGCAAAGTCTTTACTAAAATGGTAAGCGCTTTTGCAGTATAGACAAAATCACTTCTTCAGACCACAAAACATATATAAAACAGATAGCAACCAATCAGAATATGTTCAAAATCACATGTAAAACAAAATGGCAGCAAGCACTTGTTATGATTATGGTTTTTGAATCATCTATGTGTTTATAGGTTTTTAGCTATGATCATATTTGATATTCCAGCATTGAAATTAGTTAAAGTGATTCATGACTGGTTTCTTTTTCCATCACTAGAGTAATGCCCTTTACCTGCATCTAATGGATGACAATATAACATAACCATATTGTATTAAAAATTCAGTGAGCAGTTTACTTCTTTATTTATTTATTTATTTATTTATTTATTTATTTATTTATTTATTGTTCCTGGAACAATGAGAGCATGTCAAATAACTCCTGTGGCAAATCTTTTGTGCTGGCTGTCTTTTGTAATTAGACTTATTTTTAAAAGTGTCACCCACTACTATCATGCTTTACATGATCTGGATCCTGTGAATGTGTAAGGGTAGCTTTGTCTCTGTAACCTTGTGTGGTATTTTAGGTCAGTGGGTGGTAGTAGGGAAGCTACCTCCCATTCCAGAAATCATTTGTAGACATCTAGGATAGTCATTTTTAATTATCTTACCTGTGTTTTTTGAATCAGCCATCATGAATAATAAGGGCATCAGAAATAGAATTCCATTTTATGGAAATCCCCGACTGACCACCATTACAGCTTTACAGGAAGGCCTATTACAATTTCAAGGGAGAAAGTGCATCAACTATTTGAGCGCGAAACTTAAGACTTTAATGTGCACATTGTAATCCTGGTTTTTAAGTCGTGTTTGTTAATGGTGCCATTTAAGGTATTTATTTATGCTCTTGTTGATTTTGTTTTATATAAAGTGTCTACTCATTGACATTGTAATCCAACCATCCATGTTAATGAATGTAATTGAAAGAAAAAAATCATTTATTGGTTACACATGAAGATGTGGCCTTACTAATGCAAAATACTAAGGATTTTTCAGAACTAGGTAGAAAACAGGTATTTTTGATAGACAAACATGAATAAAACTAGAGTCATATTGTATGCATTTGACACCATTAGAAAACAAGATTGCTTATACTTTATTTTTTGACATTGCACCAGTCTTAGAAGTATTCCAAAGAACTGTTACACATGTTATTGATGGGCTGGAATGTGTTGTAAATATATCTGATGATAGATTAGTGAGGTTTCAGGTCAAAAGTAGATTATAATAAAGATGATGATCACATTAAGAAAATATAATTTCTGTTTATATAACAATGCATGTAAAATAAGACTGACAAGTCTGAAACACACTGGGTAATTTTCTATCAACAGAAGACCTGTATAGTATGTAGGAAAAAAATCTAAGCAATTATGTAAGTGCCAAGACACAAAGACTAACAGTATTTACATAATTTTCTTGAAATATTTAGGATATCTTGCAATTTTTTTTTCCTGAAATGTCTGAGTTAACTACACTGCTATGTAAGTTGCTAGTACAAAATGCAGCCTAGGAATGTCTCTTTGAAGAGCTAAAGTGCTTGATATGCTCAAAAGTTAGTTACATATATTTCAACATTAAGGCATTATAATGAGTACATTAGCTGCAATGCAAGAAGAAGCCAATAAGTACGGGAGCTGTCATCAATTTTATCAGGTACCGTGCATTGTCTTTCTGGGATGTCTTACAAGAAAATAGACTATTTGTTGTTTGGTCAAGAACATTTAGGAAAATACAAACTAGGTATACTCACAAACAAGTGTGTATGGATGTGAAAAATTCAATTAATATGTCCATGGCAATTATACTCAGGTAAGTGTAAACACAAAACATTGCAAACTACAATAAGTAAGTCTTTGTTAATGATATCTTTCTAATTTTAAATGATGTTACCGTTTTTGTTTTTCTATCTGCTTCTTATGTTCTCTTTTGACACTCATCATTCCCTTCATAGTGTGTCTCTGCCAAATTCTTCCCTTGTCTGTTGGTAAAGTGGACAACTGGAGGGGAGCTGTCATCCAGGCAGTTGTGCAAGCTGCTTACCTCTGACATCCTTAGATCATCAGCACTCTTCTGCATTAAAGCAGTCACTAAGGGTGCATCTGTTATTCTGTTGCCCTTTATCTGAGTGTCAGTCAATGATCTCCCAGAGAAGAGGCTAATATCACCATTGACCCCCCCTACTTCAACTCTAAAGCCCACTGAATTTTTTTCATCAGCTTTTCTCATCTACACCCCTCTATTATTAACAATCTACTGTGCAGCTCTCAGTGCCACAGGACTGCTTCATTAATGCAGTCAACAGGACACTTTACTTAGTAAGCCCTAATCTCATACCATTATTGGTGATGCAGACTTTTGCATCACAGTGTTACTTCAATCTATCTTTCACATCATGTGTCTGTTCACATCCATATACAATGTGGGGTGCCATAAAATAAATGATAAGCCAAGAGTACATCCATAGTCTGTCTTTGATTAGCAATAACAAGCCTGCATTTGCTGGAGTTGTTTGAAATCAATACACAAGTGTCGCATCATTTTTATTTCATAATTACTGTAACTATTCAGGATATATAATTACTGCAGCCAGAGAAGTGAGATTTACTAATTTATGAGGCCCCTTAAAAGTACTTTTAATCTTTTAGAGTCATGCTATGTTCCAAAGTAGCCCTTCATCATCATTGTATCAAAACCAGAAGAAGAAGCATTCAAAAGTAGACATGGCTGTGTAATTCAACACCAACTGTAGAAAATTTCTCTCTCTCTCACCTTCACACTAACAAACAGAGACAACCTTGGTGAGTTGCTTTTTTTCTGTTTTTCTGGAATAAAACATTAAAGAAATTTGGACAAACAACATCTTAGACTATTGTAAAGTTGAACATTATTTTGATTATAATCCAACAATTTGAAGGATAGCCCTCAAAATATTCATAACTGGATAATTTTATTTGTTCAGCTGTTTGGTCTAAAGACCCTTTTTTTCTCTGTGACCTCTACTCCAGACAGAAACAGTACTTCCAAAAATACAGATTAAGGAAAATAGGCAAAACACTTCCTCATATTTTGGAGAGTGCAATAACATGTTCAAATAAGTTATTGGATTATGAAGACACAGAGGATATTTTTTTATTTTAAAAATACACTTTAGTGTACAATTAACTCAACTAAGGAACATTTATGAGAATTTCCACATTTTTATAAAAAGCTGTTACATCCTTTAAAGTTATACCTTCATATTATTGATATTTTTCCTTAAATCAGAAATATTCATCTTGTCCAAAGAAGATGCAGCTTGATTCAACTACTTCATCTGATAAACATTTTTATACAGTTAAACATTTGAACTTGGGCAGGGACCTGGGACAGATGGCTTAAATTCTATTTTATATTAGATATTTAGTGAGCAACTATTTTTCAATATTTAATTTCTTTCTTTCTTTCTTCTACTATAATTCACTAGCCTGTTGTAGGCACTCATCTGTATTGGCAGTGAGACTTCTGTTGCAGTTATTCCCACACCAGGGAAAGATCTATTTCACCATTCATCAACATAAGCCATGACCTCTCATACATTTCAAACATAAAATGATGCCTTTGCTACCTACTTCAGAAAGATTTGTTGGAAATTGAGATGCACATGTCACACTTGTTTAATCAAGTTTTAAAATCATTCAGGGCAAACATTCTATCTTGCTGAAGCAAAACATCTGTAAAAGCTGGCTTTTGACAGAAGAAATTGTATTTCCCTCTTTACTTCTCTTTCTTCTTCTTCTTTTTTTTTTTTGCCCTCCTGTCTGTTGATTATCAGGCTCCTCCTGAACAATTGGCTTGTTTGCTCCTTATGACCATAAGCTGGGTTGACTGGGGGAACACACTGTTTAGAAAGAAATCAGTGGTTTGTCATTTCCTGTTTTTAAAGGCCTATTTCCCCTGTGTATTCCTTTGTAAAAGCAGCTGGATGGGGATGTGCAACGGGTTGACCACTAAGAACGTCCCCTCATTTTTGCAAAGGGAATTTGCCCCTTCCAAAAAATACTTGGCTGTGACTTCTGTCATCTCCACCACAGAAATTCAACACTTCATATTCTTCAAAGCACACACAACTGTCCCCAACCTTCAGGAGAGGTGAAAGGGTCATGTAATTTCCCTCCTTCCCCTCCTTGCCTGCTTCTTCTAGTGACAGGTCTCCTAACTGAAGTCCTGTCACCCGAGTCATAGTCTGAGCACTGCCCCTTTATTTCACAGGGCCAGCTCCCTGTTTGTAGCTCTTTGTACCATAGACCTTCCTGCACGTACTATTAAATGAAAAGGAATATGTTCCTGAGAAGATGCTTAAGTTAGAAGTAACAGAGTTTGAAGGATTAACTTAGAGCTAATAGGGATAGGAGGGTTAACTCTGAGGTAGCAGAGTCAGAAGGATTAAAATCAAACATCCAGTTTTACTTTTACCCATTTAAAGTGGCACTAAAAATGTCTTACTTGTGAAATGACACATTTAACTTTTTATTCACCAGATAATTCCCTTGCAGCACTCATAGAGTATCTGCACAGCATTACAGTGAAGGTAAATTTTCAATTTAGACTTCACCAGTAGCTCAGTGATCTAAAACTTTTCCTTGTCATAATCTCAGTTTCTGATTTTATGTCTGTAACCTCTTAAGATTTATATCAGAGACTGATGTAATTCAATCAGTTTTTAACAACCCTCATTTTAATCTCATTTGCATCTGTGCTATAACCTTGCTTGTTGTTAATTTAGAACCACATAAAACATCTTCATTAAGTACTGATGGAAATTTACTGAGCCTACCTGAGTTACAATTTGTGTTAAATTTAGGGGAAGAGGTTTCTTCCATCTTTACTGAGACATAACTTGATGTCAGATGACCTATTGGGATGGATTGTAGAAAGAAAGTGTGGCATATGTAGTGGCCTAAAATTTCAGAGCGTCATTGATACAGTCTAACCATACATTTAACCACAAAACATGGACACTTTCATTTTATGGACTACTACCAAATTAATTAACATGGGTGATAATCTAATGTCAAGTATTCTTTTGGTTAATTTCTACTTTTTGCTGAATATCCATAGGTTAAAAATTGGTACAACACATGTTTTACTCTAAAATTCATTAACAAAATGAAGGTTTTTAATCGGTGCCAAACGTGATGAGACAGTTCATGATTTAAAATGCAACATTCTTCATCTGAATCAATACTAGGTATGAACATTTTAACATACCATTTCTATTAGGAATTATTCATCTTGGAAAAAGCAGGGGTATTAAAAATGGAAACAATGCAACAAACTTATCAATCCTGCCCTTTATATTGAAATCTGAGAAACGGTCTGCAATGCTGAAGACTGAAAAATGAGCACAAGCAGTTTAAACTACTTGTTTGCATGTTAACAGTGATGAATGGAAACTGTAGTAAACATTTAAACAGACTGCTCTCACTCATAAGATGAGGAAACAGTAAGCATGGGGGGGGTGGAAGGCAGGATTGACACATAGTATGGAATTCATAAACATTTTGCATACTACACAAATCTGAGCAAGTACACTTGAATACTATGGAAATAATCTGTGATCCATAGGAGTCTTACTGAGCACCAAGATATTTCTGAGCCACCTGTAAATGCAGTTTTGTGTGGCCTGGTCTGTGGGAAGTAGGCCATTGCATGTCCCAGATCACTGCTCCTAAAGGATCTTTAGGGTTTCAGGGATGACAGTACAATGCAAGATCCAAACTGAGCAGAGTTATGACTGTTTGTAGACAGCTAGAAGCTGCATTGCAGGTACTGTTATCAGAAAGAATATCTGGCGATGGTGAATCTGCACAAATTCGCCCTGTAAAGATTGCTTATTTAGATGAGCATTAACAACCATGCAACCTGTATGCATGACTATGCATGTGAATGCTTATGGTATCAGGTTTGTGTCAATGCATGTGTGTGTGTGTGTGTGTGTGTGTGTGTGTGTGTGTGTGTGTGTGTGTGTGTGTGTGTGTGTGTGTGTGCGCGTGCGCATGCGTGTGTGTGTGTGTGTGTGTGTGTGTGTGTGTGTGTGTGTGTGTGTGTGTGCATACAAGGGTGGATATGTAATTGTGCATGTGGATATGTCTGCACAAGCATGTGCATGCATTAATAAGTCTGCCCACCTGTATGTGTCTATTTGTATGTGCAGATGTGTGTTTGTGTATTTGTGTTTATGTATAGCTTATCTCCTTCCCTCTACTGTTAACTGCATACTGCCACTTATCCAGTAAGATGCTTCCTGCAAAGTCACAAAATGCAGTCAGAAGTTAACTCCAAAGTCATATCTCCATTTAGAATACTTCCCTCAAAAAGACAGTTTCAGTCAGAGATATAAAGGAAAGGTATAGTTTGTTGTTGTTTTCTTGACTAATGGACTATATATCAGAATAACATGGTGCTTTGAATATCCACTGCTTAATAGCACTCAGATAACTTTGCTGTGGTCCCTAGCCAAGATCATGTTAAGTGCTCTATGGTTGGAAACAGTAACAGCTACATCTTAGGGCTAGCTCTTGCTTCCCTCTGTGGTATCAACCCTCAGGCAACAATGATATCCTATTGAGCAGATGTTTGCCACCAGAACTCCGCCCTCCACTTGGAGTACATTATAGTATAGCTGTTCAATGGCATACTACTCAGTAACCAACATGGTATACATGAGCAGGCTGTGTCCTTTAGCACTTCATTCTCACCAACGTGTTGCTACAGCTCATGATCCCTTAATCAAAGCCAGATCAGCTAGCCATAATCTGGTCTCTAGTTTATTTGCATATGTTATGCAAAAAAAAAATTACATGAACACTGAGCAACTAAATTAACCTCTAGTGATTATGTACTAAATATGCATATAGCTCAAAACTGCACCATATTCATCATGCAGAGGGAAAAAAGAAAACAGCAAGAAAGAAAGAAATAATGCATTGTTTTATTTCCATCTTATTCACTAGGTTACTTCCACTAGGCAGCAGCCACTTTCTGGTGAGTCCTCGGCAGGTATTCGTGCTGACTAGGGGAAGTTTTCCACTGCATCAGAGTCATTCCGCCTCCTCTTTTTATTGATGCTTCTCCTTCCCTTATAGAAATTGCTCAGAGAGGGAGCACCATGCTGGAAAGTGCAAGTAGCAGGTGGAGCAGAAGTCATCGGCATAGGAATTTACTCAAAAGGATATGGATAATGTACATATCATTAACCTGCAGGAAGAGTTATTCCATATGATAGTCTAATGGATTTATTACTGTAGAAAATGTCTGGTGATGATCATTGGGTGAAGTAGTGGTAAAGTGTGGCACTGAACTGAAGACACAGAAAAGAAGATCTGTGATGGATTTACAAGTTTCTGCTGCTGTTTCTGATGCAAATAATCTTTATGCTGGTGGTGAACTGTTTGCAGAGAATGAAGTAGGTTGAATACTAGATGACAGGGGGGGTTTAAAGTCAGTAACCAGGAAATACCTACAAAAGGGAAGTGTTTGCATGTGGCAGAGTGGTCCTGACAGCTACACCGAGAATTTGACCATTACCTGAAAGAATATTTGGGATAATATAATTACACTTTTAGGTGTTAAGTTTCAAAATGTCAGAGCCTTTGCACTCCAGGTAAAAATATTGGGCTGGATTCACGAAGGCTTGCACGGAGTCTAAGAGTAGAGTAAGACTCCAGACAGCCAATATGTCTGCCGAGCGATCCAGGAACAGCCGGCAGGGGCGTGCATGAGAGCTCCTAAAACTGTTCTTGCACGGACAGTGTTAGGTTATGCAAATTACTTCATTTGCTGCTGAAAGCTATGCAAATGAGGTAAATTTGTGATCCAGGAAACACTAACCTGTCCGAGTAAGAGTAGTGTTATTTGTAGAAATGTACTCCATTGGTAACGGAGTACCATTCTGCAAATAGCAAAACGGAACTATGACAGCTCCAAATAAAGGATGCATCCAGTTGAGGAAGCATGCCAATGGCCAAATATAAGGCCATTGGCATTTTTATCTGTTGCAAAATAATAAAAAATAATATATTTTTTCCCTTGATCTCCAATGTTTAAGCATAGTGCAGCGCCGTGCAAACATGCGGCGCTCTAAAAACCAGAAAAAAGCCAAAAATAGGCATTTTATTAAAAATATTCTTCTGCCATGCAGGTGAATGGCAGGCTGTAGACAACATGGCTACTGAGTAGTGGTTGCTAAGGGGGGAAGCTCAGTCTGAGAGATGTAAAAAAGCATTAGCAGGCAATCCTATGCAAATGAGGATAAGGATAGTGAATCCCAATTTTCTCTGCCATGTGAACTATGTCCCTAGAGTGTAAGAGTAGGTTTAGGGGAGTAACAGAGTAGAAAATAGGTGACATCATGAGGGGGTATGTATCAAAGACTGTAAGCTTATTGGAGCAGAGTGGCATGTGTTTGCTGTAAGTTACTCAAGACTGGAAGAGGCATGTCTACAGTAGCCTAAACTGAAGCCCAGAAACCAAAGGTGTATGCCATGGATATCAGCAAAGTTTCTTGCAAAGCTGCTTACACTCTGTGACGCGTGTGCACGCCTATATACCTGTTTAAGCCTGTGTGCATGTGTGTGCACCCATGTAAGCCTGTGTAAGGCTGTCTAAGCCTGTGTGTGTGTATTTGCACCTGCCTAAGCCTGTGTAAGCCTGTGTAAGCCTGTGTGAGCGTGTGTGCACGCATGTGCATGTGTTTGCGTGGTGCTGCCCCCTGTGGAAACAGAAAGGGAAAAGGAAGGAAAAGAAGTAGTAGGAAGTTAACCAAGGAGAACTAGCAGAGTGGCCAGGTGAAATCAGTCAGAATCAGCTAATTACACAGGCAGTACACTAGCCCAACCCAGCACTTAAAACTCTGCAAACAACATTCCTCCATGTTTTTCTCAGAAACACTGCAACACTGCAGTCTACAAAGAGAAGCGAAAACTTAAAAAGCTTAACTGAGACAAAAAAATGTTAGGGGCTGCCATTGCGATTATAAGGCAACATGTGCAAGATGCTGAGGGTGGTGCCATTGCGAATGCTGCTGAGCAACCCACAGTGAGGAGACGGAGAAGAGTTTACAGACCCAGGGTAACCTACCAGGGTCTACATGAGCTGGAGATAGTGGAGAGCTATAGAGTGGACAGAGACCTCCTGCAGCAAATTGTTGAGCTGTGCAGGCCACGCCTCACACACAGAACCAACAGAGGGGAACCCATCCCAGTGGAAACCAAGGTATGTGTTGGCCTAAGAATACTAGCAACAGGTACCTTCCAGAGACCAACTGATGATATGATGGGGATTTCACAGGCATCAGCATCCGGGGTACTGCACCAGCTCCTGAATGCCATGTCATCACATGTCGGTGATCATGTATATTTCCCCAATTCCCATGAGGTATTGGCCAGCAATATGCGTCTCTTCCAGCAAATAACGGAATACCCTGAGGTAGTGGGTCCAATTGACTGCACACACATATACATCAAAGCACCAGCCGGTGAATGAGGTAGGGCCTACATCAACCACAAGGGCTGCCATTCCATCAACTGCCAGGTCATGTGCGATGCCCAGGACATAATAATGAATGTGTGCGCTGGCTGCCCTGAAAGCTACCACGATTCCCATATCTGGCATCTGAAGCAGCCGTACCAGACATTTGCCAATGGGGACATCCCTGACAGTCACCTAGTGGGGGATGCTGGATACGCACTGGAGCCGTGGCTGATGACACCCATCAGAAATGCACACACACCTGAACAAGAACTCCATAATGAGGCACACACATACAAACACGAAATGTAGTCAAGCGTGTGTTTGGGATGCTCAAGTCACGGTTCCGGTGCCTGGACACATCTGGTGGAGCCTTGCAGTACTCACCAACTACATGTACCCAAATTGTCATTGTATGTGCTATGCTACACAAAACAGCTGCAGCAGGAACAGCATGGGGCAGGGCAAAACAGCTCCCCACCATTGCCAAAGCCTGCACAGGCACAGCGTGACTCGGAGGAGGAACAACCTGAGCCTGCCCCATTAGGCAGAAGGAGGCATGCCCAGTATGCCTTGGCCTTGGCAAAGTGGCAACGCATAGCACATACACTGGCTCAGTAGGAACCCTGGAAATGATACCTCTCTCTGACTCGCACATAAAATAAAAGGGATGCCTAACTTGACACTACCTGTTTCCAAACATGCATAGGGAGTATAGTATGTGCATCCAACATAGGCAGCCCTGAAGCACCACCTGAGGCATGATTGCCATGTTTTAAGCAATATAAAGCAGTGCTAAGCAGCTTTGACCAATATTTAGTATATGTAAACAAAATTGCCCGGTGCTAACTAGCGCAACATCGGGCAACGTTGACCAATGTTGGACAAGGTCGGGCAAAGTTGAGCAAAGTCAGGTAAACATGCTCATATTTGCTTTACTATTCCTTAAACAATCTGGTCTGCCCAGCATTAAAATAAAAATCAGTGACAGGGCTCGAACCCAGGATACTGTGCACTATAGTCACAGTACTGAATGACTAAGCCATGATAGCATTAGCATTTCACTGGCACAGACACAGCAGGACAATTGTACACCAATGTAAATACAAAGAAATGCTGTATCATGGCCCTAAAGAGGCATATGGGTAACCTCCCCCACAGGCCTATGCAGACAGAGAACATCAGGCCAGGCGGTGTGATGTGGGTTGCGTAGGCTATGAAGTCGCAATCTAATATACGTGACATTGGACGCTAAGATCTGTAGTACAGTAGTATGCCTCAAGCCAGTATGATAGGCAACAGTACAGACTGAAATGGTGTACCGTACATAGCAGTGCAGACATAGCAAATGTGTATAAGTGTCAGGTGAAACCCTCGTCCTATGTACACCCACAGTAACAATCCAGGTGTGCCCCCGGGTAGAAATGTACAAAGAATAGCTGTCCCCCCTGTATGTAGAAATGTTGATAAGTCTATGCATAGTGTCTTATGGAAGCCCTGCAGGCACAGCAAGATCCCTGGTGATCTATGACACAAAGGTGAGCCCTGCTGTAAAAATACAACTTGATTTTCCATACACATAAAGTAGAAATTTATATACCGGGCTTGCTCACACACTCCAACAAATGTAGTGGATTTCATTCAGCATCACACTGAAAGGTCATACTGAGCATGCTCACACACTTAAATAAACGAAGCAAATGTCAGGCAGCAACATACTGAAAGGTCATACTGGGCATGCTCACACACTTAGGCTAATTACGGATGTGATAATAAGGGATCTGTGGAGAAATGTGGATAGTCATCTCTACTTCCAGAAACACATACACAAAGTGGTCAGAAAATCATGCTATGTGTTCACACAAACTGCCAAGATCTGTGCATGTAGGTCAAAGGAGGTTCCCACTACTTATCAGTCATCAGACCCATCAGAGAGTACCACAACACACTTGCGATGAATCTGACTAGGCACGTTCAGCAGCCAGAAAGACCACTGAAGTATCTTAACAAGAGTATTACTGGCCTCAAACAGTTGCCCCATGCAACAAGACTGAATGTAACCCAATCTGTACTCTGTTCATACTGTCTACTCAGGAGATCTCTGCCCAACAGACAGGTCCATGTCATGGCTACACTCAGATCTGTTCTGAGTTACAGCTCAATGGCACTAAATATACAGACCCAACTGATATTGTCAACATCCTGGCAGATAGGATCAGTGTTAACTTTACCCCCCTCTCACCCATAAAAGAGCACATCTCTATAATGGAAGACTGCAAAGTTGCTGTCATCACGGCTGCACAGGTAAAAAACACTCCAAAGCCAGTATCACAGCAGCCATGGGACCAGATAACTTCCCAGGCTGTGTTCTACACAAACCACAGAATGAACAGGCACCACACTGACGTACCATGTGCAGTCATAGCCTCACCTCATGCTTTGTGCCTGCTGAATGGTGCACAGTGATGGTTATCCCACTACACAAGGGTGGAAACACCATGGACCCCAGGAACTAGCGCCCCATTAGTGTGATGAGCCTGCTCTTCAAGGCCATGGAATGTATCATCATACAACTTATAATAATTTATATTGGTAATCCCCAAACCCTGGACCACAACCATGGTGGGTTTGTAAAATGCAGATCATGTCTCCTAAACCTGATAGATGACATTGAAGCAGTCACCAGAACCATAGACAAGGGTAAGGTGGTTCGCACAGCCTATGTAGATCCTGCCACCGCTTACAACACCACCGCACACTCTGGAAATATAGATAAACCCACTAAACTAGGTATAAATTGCTATGTCACAAGATGGATTGCCAACAGGCTTACTGACAGAGCGCACACTGTGAAAGTAGCAGACTCCAAGTCTGACTTTGGACCAGTGACGATTGCAGTACCACAGGGTCCAGTCCTAGGTCTTGTCCTGTTTAGTATCTACTTCCCTGAAGTAAACTTTAAAATGGAAGGTCTATGGCTACTGAAGTTTCCAGAGGACTGCAAACTAGGAGCCATAATTGTAAACACTAAAGATGTGGACATCCTACAAAAGGGCCTCACTGAGACAGATGGCTGTTGTCAAAGCCATGGACTCTAGCTCAATGCTAAAAGGTGCATTGTCATCCCCTTTGTTAAAAACTCTGTAGCCAAGAACTACAATATAGACGGTAGTATACTTAACACTGAAAGTGTGACAAGAGACCTTGGGTCACAGGTGGACAGTGAACACAACTGTGATAATCACATCCCCACAGTAGTCAGAAAACCCTCCTATGTGGCACACCTCATCACAAAATGTGTCTCATGCAGAATAGAAGAGGACATTGTTCCCCTCTACTCATCACTCACTAGAACTATAATAGAGTACAACACCACTTTTGTTATGTACTTCACAAGACAACTACAATAACTGGAAAGCCTGCATCAATACCTCACAAAGAGCATTAGCGGCCTGAAATACATGCCATACACAGACCACCTCAAAATGCTCCATCCATACTCCTTTGCATATCGCCTACTCAGAGGTGTTCACTGCCTAACATACAAAGCTATGTCAAACACAGAGCTGTTGGATATGCCCAACGTAAAACACTCACAATCCTTCTGACCTTCGGACCCAAAACCATGAGTGAAATACAAAAGGAAGGGGTGTACCCATTTACCTTATGGATACCCACACCTTCAGGTTAGTGGCACAGCATGAGGCCATGGAGACCATGCAAGTGCAACTAACACTGGGCAAAGCTGCTCATCAGATTGTAGCCTGCTACAGATCACCTACCTTGTCTCAGGAACCTCACTCAGTATTCCTGATAACAGTGGAAAATATAAAGATCCTATCAAACACCATTATATGAGGAGATTACAACTACCCAAACATTGAGTGGGAGAATTACTCGTGTACAATGTCCTTTGTCCAATGTTTCCTAGAGTTTAAAAACATTAACACCCTGGAACAGCTGGTCACCATGCCCACTACAGGTGACAACATACTGGACATGATCATCACCAACATGGGGTACCAGTGTTCCACAACAGAGATAAACCCCTCGCTGGTAATATCAGATCATAAAGTAATCACACTGGACATCCACATCTCGCCCCCCCCACCCAGTAAATGAAACAACTGTGAAGACATTTTCAAAAGCAAACTGCACACTTCCCAAGACCAAGGTGGAACGTTCCAAAGACCTCTTGCTATAGGATAATGGTATACAATCTGCCGAATCATTTACAAGTGCATCCTATGAGTATCTACAGGGATGCATGGATCGAGACATCACACATAAAACCAAGATGCACTCCTCCAAAAATAAGAAAACAATCAGGTGGTCGTTGCCCATAAATAAGCTAGACAACAGAAGGAGGAAACGAACACATGATAGAGCCAACTTCACTAAAGGAAAGGCATCACTGATCATTATTAGGAAGAAACAATGATCGCTCATAAAATAATCCAAGGACAGTTTCTAAAGTCAAATAGCCAAGGAATGTAAGAATAACAACCACAAAGCCTTCAGTAGCTATACCAGACATGTAGATGCCAACTTCCAAATATGCTGTCAGCTACTGAAAAATGGCAAGAAATACACTGAACCAACTTTCATTGCCCACATCCTGGGGGACAAGTTCAGTGTAAACTCCCCCCCATCACCCCTAAAAGGGCCTGTGTCCATCACAGAAGGATGCAGAGCCCCAGATGTCATGGACATGCAGGTAAAGACAGCCTTCTCCAAAGCTAAGAACACAGCATTAGTGGGACTGGATGATGTCCCAGGCTGCATCTTACACTAGCCCCAAAAGGAACTACTCCCTTACCTACATTCACTGTCCAGACTCAAGCGTACCACAGGCTATGTACCCAAAGAATGGCATACACTAACAGTCATCCAGCTCCGCAAAGGGGGTGCCACAACAGAACCTGGAAACCATTGCCCTATATGTCTACTCATCCTGGTCTACAAAGCTATTGAGCAAATTGTCATGGAACCCATAAACAGAGATATTGGGGACCTCCAGACACTGGACTGTACACAACTTTGCCTTGTTAAAGGCAGATCCTGCCTCCTAAACCTAGTTGACTTATTTCAAACAGTTACCAAGGACATAGGATGAGGTGAAAATAGTCCACACAGCCCACCTGGACATCACTAAGGACTTTCTACACCATTCCCCACTCTGTCCTCATGGACAAGCATACCAGCTTGAACATTAACAGCTATGTCACAGGATGGGTGGCCAAGTGGCTCACAGATCAAACACACATGTTCAGAGTTGCGGGTGCCATGTCTGACTCTAAGCCAGTCACAAATGGCATCCCACTTGTCTTGGTCCTGGGACCCCACCTGTTCAGTAGATACTGCTCAGAGGTACAGGCAAGCATGGGAGGTGTATGGCTGAACAGGTTTGCAGATGACTGCTAACTGTGGTCCATAATTGACTCTATGGCTGACACAGACATTCTCCAGAAGGGTCTTACAGAGAAAGATACCTGGTGTCAAAACAATGCCCTCAAGCAGAATGCAAAAGAATGCATAGTCATCCCCTTTGGATAAAACAAAGTGCACACAAATTACCACATAGGTGGTAATCCAGTATGTACAGAGGAAGTCATTATGGCCCTGGGGACACAGGTAGATAGTAAACTCTCCTTTGATGATCACATGTCCAAAGTGTTTAGACATTCCTTCTATGTAGCCCACCTAATGTCACCTAATGTAACCCACTTTGTCTAGTCTGATGATTTCACCATCCTACAAATATACCTGTGGGAAGGAGAACTCACATTAATGTGTATAGCACATTGTGTAAATGTGTACTCCTGTAATATCATAAAGTAGGTAGGTAGGAGTTTGAATCCTGCACTTGACAAGTGTTTGTATGTGGTCCCCTTTGGGAGGAGCAACCTTACTGGAGAGTAGTAAAACACCTTAAAAGTGGAACACTAATCTTTGTCAAGTCTGATAATGTCACAATCCTACAAATATACCTGTGGAAGATAAACCACCCTGTAATGTGTATAGCACGTCGTGTTAATGCGTACTTCTCTAGTATCATGAAGTAGTTAGGCAGGGGGTTGAATCCTGCACATGACAAGTGTTTGTGTGTGGTCTCCTTGGGGAGGAGCAACCTTACTGGAGAGTAGTAAAACATCTTAAAAGTGGAACACTAATCTTTGTCAAGTCTGATAATGTCACAATCCTACAAATATACCTGTGGAAGAGAAACCACCCTGTAATGTGTATAGCACGTTGTGTTAAAGCGTACTTCTCTAGTATCATGAAGTAGTTAGGCAGGGGTTTGAATCCTGCACTTGACAACTGTTTGTGTGTAATTAACTTAGAAAAGAGCAACTTTTTTGGAGAGTAGTAGAACACCTTACAAGTGGTATACTAAACTTTGTCAAGTCTGATGATGTCACAATCCTACAAATATACCTGTGGAAAAGAGAACTCGTAGTAATGTGTATAGCGCATTGTGTTAATGCATACTTCTCTAGTATCATGAAGTAGTTAGGTAGGGGTTTGAATCCTGCACTAGACAAGTGTGTGTGTGTGTGTGTGTGTGTGTGTGTGTGTGTGATCTCCTTGGTGAGGAGCAACCTTTTTGGAGAGTAGTAAAACACCTTAAAAGTGGGATACTAATCTTTGTCAAGTCTGATGATGTCAGCATCCTACAAATATACCTGTGGAAAAGAGAGCTCACAATAATGTGTGTAGCGCTTTGTGTTAATGCGTACTCCTCTAGTATCATGACGTAGTTAAGTAGGGGTTTGAATCCTGCACTTGACAAGTGTGTGTGTGTTTGTGTGTGATCTCCTTGGTAAAGAGCAATCTCTTTCGAGAGTAACAAAACACAAAAGTGGGATACTAATCTTTGTCAAGTCTGATGATGTCACCATCCTATAAATATACCTGTGAAAAAGAGAACTCACAGTAATGTGTATAGCGTGTCATGTTAATGCGCATTCCTCTAGTATCATGAAGTAGTTAGGTAGGGGTTTGAATCCTGCACTTGGTGAGTGTGTGTGACACTGTTGGTCAATGTGTTGTGGGTTTTGCTTTTACTACTGTATGACATATCAGTATGACAACAAAATGTGCATTGCACATGTGAGGTAGCTGTGTGGCAAATACATATACATACATGTGACCTCAATTATTGCATGGGTGGGAACCCTGCTTTCTCCAAGAACACATATGTCATCTTTGCCAGAGTGTGCTGCTGCTTTCCAGACCTTAGGTCACATCTGTATGCTTGTGACAAGGCCAGCCACTGCAGTGATCCCTAGCCTAGGTCATCTGTGTCACACACACTCATTACGGTTTCTATTGAATTGTGTGAGTGAGGGTTTATGGCTGAGGTATATGTCAGACCTGTTCAAACGCAGCAAAGTCTATCAGTGATGGCTATTCTTTAGAGGTGTACAACAACCTTTGTGGATATGCATGCAGACCCCTTATTGCTTAGGTGATCCACCAAGGGATTTCAAAATACCTTTGGAAATGTGATTATCAAAGGAGAGATGATGTAACACTTGGTTGCATGTACACATCGGTACCTGTTCATCATGTTTGTGGCTACTACCTATGTGGTACTGTGGGGATACTATGTTCCGTAAAGGTGGATGACTATGCTTTGTTTGGCTTATAGCTTTACAGCATGGGTTTGACAACAGGTATCTGTCTGTATGATACCCTTGTGGAGTATGTGTGTGTCATCTTGAGAATGCATTATAGGCCACAGTGTGCATTAGCAGACGTGGACAGACATATCCCTACTGTGATTGCTTGTACCTAAGAGAGCTATATGCCAAACAGGAGTGGTCTCAGTAATGGGTGCAGGTGAATACCACTGGTTGCTGGCATAGTATAGTACCTGAAGGATCCAAATGTTACTGTGTGTCCTACATCTGTGTGTCAGTTGTCAACACATCATCTGATTGGTTATGGTCAGGCTGTTGATGTTATGTATACTACCAGAATGCAAAACAATGACAGATAAAAACAGTATCACCCATAGCACAGTGTCAAACCATGTCCTACACACATGTGTAGTCAAGTTCCGAAATGTGTGTAGTACAATGCATACTGGCCACCAACAGAAACTATGGAGTGTTACTGTGTAATACAGGGCATGTCACCCTGCCCATGTGTCCACTATGCACGTACATGCATACAGTGCACCTCCACCATGTTCACAAATGTACACCTGCAAATCTGTGCTACACACATCTCACACATACTGTCCACTCTCTAACATATGCTGCCAATACTACACACATCAGCCAAGTGGCACGTAGGTGGACAATACACTATTGGAACTAACCCTAGTGTAAACAATACTACATTAACAATCATAGCTTTAATGCATCATGCCTGCTCAGCTACACCTTCAAGCATATCATTACACTCTACTGCTGACAACATGCTAACATTGCTATACTGCTATAAAGTCACCCTGTGCATCAGCACCATGGTAGCCTGTTCCTGCATCAATGTTACAGATGACAGGAGGTGGCACAGGTTTCATCATATGCACAGGGTGTGTTGTTGGTTTGTCAGAGGCCTACAGTGAGCCATACAATTGACATGTGTGTGTGTGTGTGTGTGTGTGTGTGTGTGTGTGTGTGTGTGTGTGTGTGTGTGTTTGTGAGGGGCAAGAGTACTGCTATGGGCCAATGTTGATGTAATGTGTGCGGGTATGTGTTAGCCCTAGGTGTCTGGTTCATGTGTATGCATGTCTGCATGCACAGAGTTCCACCATGTGGCTGCCATATATTGGTATTTGTGGGACAGCCACAGACTGTACCTGCCAGGCTTTACAGATCACCATCTCTGGCCATGGATACAGTACCTGTGCCTGGCAGGGGTGCTACTGACACTATCAGGTACTAAGCCAGATTGGGTACTATCCCCAGAGGTAGATGGATGTACACTGGACCCAGGTCTCTGCTGGGACTGTCCAGAGCCACTTGCACGTGGTCTTCTAGGATGTTCTATGGACAGCCCAACTCCAACATTGCTGGGGCTGGTACTGGCACTACTTGAGTGGTTGTGACTTGAGGGATGTCCACGGTGACTGCTAGCTGCTGATGTTGCTGGCATATGTCCATGTCGATGACTCAACCATCTCGCACTGTCCTGACACATGGACATGACATTGCGGAGGACATCTAATGTCTCACCCCAATGTCTATCAGTGACCTCAGTGTAATTATGGATGGCACCTTCTAGGTCACGGATACTGTCAATTACGGCAGTGTTATGTGCCCTCTGTGCCCTTAGTCCCTGTCTGGTTTACCGTTCCATACATGCCTGTGCCTCCATGACAGCCTGGAACATGCGTGAGGTTGTACGACCTGTGGCACGTCTGCCAGTGGCATGATGAGAAGCAGTGCTCCGATGAGAACCCCTGGACATCTGCCTATGTGGTACCCTTCCAGATATCTGGGTATGGCTGCTGTGTCTGGATGCATGTGCCTTGGATACCACACTGTCCTGGCCAATGCCGACTGTACGCTGTCCCTCAGCTAAGGGCATTGGTAATGGATGTATTGACAGTATGACTGTGTGCATGGATGGGGTGGACACTTGTGTACTGTCGATTGGTGGCCCAATGACAGACTCTGGCATACATGCCTGTGCCTCAATACACCTATCATCATTATCACTATTTTGCTCAGTGACATCAGTTCCCTGCTGCAGTGAACCAGCCCAAAGTCAGCACCTGTGAGAGGAAGACAGGAAACACACTTTACGACCTGTACATGATGTCAGCACACATGCACACATGAGCACATGAACACATGCACACATGCACTCCTCACTAAAACACACACACACACACACACACACACACACACACACACACACACACACACCACCATCAATCCAGAACATATTCAGTAGCGGGTGATGGTGGGGTACAGTATCACAAGCCAAACAGTTATATCACACATGTCAGCATGCAGGATGTGTGTTGCTCAACAGCATGCAGTACGAGTTTAGACAGCCCTTGCTAATAACAGTATACATGGCTTTGATGCATGTGTGTTGTTGTTCAGTGATTGGCCTCACCCTGGAATGCAATGTGTACATGGACACAACATTGCTGTGCAAGTATTAAAAGATCTGCAATGTCCTGTGCACCATCACTCACAGGTATACATACCATGGCTGGATGTGTATCTGTGTGTCACATAGATAACCATTTCTGATTAGAGCGTCTGTGTCTTTAGCATATAATTGTGGACACAAGTTTAGCACATGCATGCTATGTATGCACACAGGATGAGTGGTGCATGCATACCTGATGGAATACCATTGCTCAACATAGCCATTGTACAGTGGCTATGGTGAGTGTAGCACATATTGTGGACATGCTAGTGCCAGCCATGACATGACATGCTACAACACAACTGCAACATTAAACATCACACATACACAGTGTGTGTCATGTGACCTATACACTCAATAGCATTACAAGACATATATGTGTCACTTGTGCAAATGCTGATTGCTATGCATATTGTGTATAGGTGCATATGTTTGCACACACAACATTGAGGAGCATAGCAATTAATGCTATGTGTAGTACTGTGGTCACTGTAACTGGATGGGGTGTAGTACCATGAGCCATCATCATGCAGCATGTAGTCACTCAAGGCTACTAATGTGTGCCAGACCGGCACATACCATACTGTACCAGAACTGCAGTACCATGGCTACATTCACCATTTCACAGCCAGTTGTTACATGGGTTTGTAAGCTGCCCAATAGGGGGCATTGCCTTACATGAATGTGTTATGTGTTGAAGAGTGTCGCACAGCCACATGAGAGGCATCTACCCCTCAGGTATATTATGTGTGCTGTGTAGATGACATTTGTGATACTGGAGTGTGACCTTACAGCGGGTGTCTGAATACGCCATGTGTAGCATGTTAACGTGTACTGCGTATGACAAAGTTGTGTATGTTGTGTGCATGTGCATCGACTCTGCCTATCCAATGTCCAATACAGTGTTGCCACAATTGTGTGCGATGCTATGTGTATTGCACGTCTTTTAGGCAGCTACCCACATTACTGGGATGTGCATGGTCTCACAGCTAACATGCACAGCATGCATTATGCGTAGATGTGTTACGTGTACATGGCCTACACCTCACCTATGACATGCACATTTAATTAGCAATATTAAATGTGGAACACACTCACCAGCATGGGTCTGCTGCCTTGCTGTCACACCAGAGGGACCTACAAGGATATGAGACAGTTTGTCAGTGGCAACAACTGTGGCATTGCTACTGTGTGTTTGCAATCGTACAGTAGTACAATGGTTGACAGTCACAGGCCTACAGATTATATTCCTAATTATTAGTATTGCACAACACTAGGCACTACATCATCTAACTACACAGTACACATCTCACATAAGCATGCTGTACCAATAAAGGTAACAGTAGTCTACAGCTATACCATGTTACCTGCACGCTCCATGTCAACTTACTGGGTGGCTCCAGCCTCCATGATGATACATGTTAATTGTTGTTGATGTTGTTGGCCAGGAGCCACTTGGCTCAGGAGCAGCTCCTCTACTCTGGTGGGGGGGGGTGGATGGTTACCCCACCACCTGTGGCAAGCTGTTGACTACGGATATCAGACGCATGCTGCTGGACATGTCTAATTAAATCACTGCAGTGATGGCGTACCTGCTCATATGTCCGGTTATGCATGCCTATGTCATTTACCCTATGGACAAGATCTTGCCACAGTGCAGTCCACTCATACTAGTCTTGGCTGGTTCTTGAGAACAGCAGGGCATAGTGCTGCACCAGGCTTGTTGTTATCTGTTCCTCCTCTGCTGGGCTATAGGTGGGATTATGATGGTGGGCCATGACCCTGGAAGACAATGAAACAATATGTGTGAGCAAATCATGTGGCACACTTAACATTCTAAAGTTCAGATATCAATTAGCTCCCATATATAGCAACCTATTGGCTGTCAGAGGATACACACTTTCAATACCACATATCAGTGCTCAACCCACAACTGCTTGACAGTGCCTGGCACACTCTATATATCAAACCATGTTTTGCACAGCAACAAAGATAAACCAGTATGTAAGACTATACAACAGTACATGGCACACTGTATGCGAACACAGTGCACCACCTAGCCACAGGAAGAATATATCAAGCTAATGCATCAAGAAATATGTAATCTATTGCAATGATTGTAAAGTCCAGTTACAGTATTACCAGTATACCACACTAGTCGTTGATGGCAAACTCCTGCCTAACATATGTGCACATTCGTTAATATAGGTGGCATACTGCTGTACTAGACTATACATGTTGCTAGATATGCACTTATATCCTGTAACACACATATGACTGAGGCTATGGTACAGGCATACCCACAAACACATCAGACATACATACCAGACACAAAGGTATGGCAACCCAGATGACCTTTACCTGTGTACCATACAGTACTGTGTGTCAGTAGCTACAAAACCTTATGCCTGAGGTATGTAATCTGTAAGGACTACAGGGAACACACAAAACAGTGGTTCCAAGAAATGTGGACATACACCATACTGTGCTGTTTAGGCATACAGCTTCAGGTAGTACTACAGTTCATACAGGAGTTGGATTCACCAGCAGTAATAGTCAATAAGCATACATGTACTGCTTTAGCCTACAATGGGACACCCCAGTCGACACCAAGGGACTACGTCAGACTGTATGGCATACTGCTTTTTCTGCCTAGCAATTGTATACACATCTTTTGCTAGGATCACAGCTAGGATACATAATACCATGACAGAAACAGTTTCCCACTAAGCAATCACACATATACAGAACTCTGACACATTCACCAACACATTCACCATCACACTCAGTCAATCTCACATAGCAATTATTGCAACAAATGCATGTGGGTGTGTACCGGTTCATAGGTAGGTAATAGGCTATTGGCCCTAGGGCCTATAGAAGTCTAGCCATACGCTATCCTGGCCTTTGACACACAGGTAATTTCATTTCACATGGCCCTGTCAAGCAGAGCCACAGAGGTGATTCCCGGGGTGTATTTCCTATCTCCCATACAATCATCAGGATTATTTATGACGACTGTTAATTAGGAGCTTTGTTTGCTATTGATAGGTGGTTTGTTCCAGAGTATGGGATGTCTCTGAAATAGGAATTTATCCCTCCAGCATGTGCTGTTTATTGAGGTCACAAGGCTTAGGCCCCTAGAGCATGTAGCTCGTAGGGATTGTGATCTGTTTACGTGGAGCATGTCCAACAGCTGTGGGTTTGACATAGCTTTGTATGTTAAGCAGAGGTCACCTCTGGGTAGGCGGTATGTGACACAGTCTAGCTGTGGTTTTGTGAGACGGTCTGCATAAGGCATCTGTTTGAGGCTGGTATTACTCTTTGTGAGGTATGTCTGTGTCCTTTCCAGTTGCTATAGATGTCTTGTGAGGTACATACCACATGGGGCATTGTACTCTATAATGGGTTTTATGTATGATGAGTAGAGGGGAACACTGACCTATATTTCCCTGGATGATACACCTTTTGTGATGACGTGTGCCACATAGACAGATGACATGACTAGTGTGGCACTGTGATTATCAAAGGGGAGACTACTGTCCACCTGTGTCCCATGGTCTCTTATCACACCTTGGGTGTTAAGTAGACTACCACCTATGTGGTAGTTAATGGGTACAGAGTTTCTGCAAGATGGGATGCCAATGCAGTGTCAACATTGAGCTTGAGTCCATGGCTTTCTCAACAGGCATCTATTGCAGTAAATATGACCCTGTCTCTCTCTCTCTCTCTCTCTCTCTCTCTATATATATATATATATATATATATATATATATATCAAAAAAGAACCACGCTGCCAGGTAAAGCACTCTCCTTAAACGAACCAAATCAAAAACAGAAAAGTAAAGAGTGCAACATGGGCTGTAGCACTGCAAATAAATAAACAACCAACAGGCTCTTCTCATGAAGTAATAAAATCCAAGTTGATGAATAAAATCCACGTTTATTGTGAAGCAATAAAAACTGCAGAAGATAGTGGCTGCGGCGTTGTTGCACAACGCTTCATCAGACATAAAAATAGTTTGCAAGGTAGGTCATTAAATACACCTGTATATCATGATGTCACAATCTCTTAAAGAGACAACCATATAAAAGCACAATCAAACATATAACATCACATTTATAAAAACGTTACATAAAAGTCAATGCTTGAGAGGTCTGGAAGCTAAAAAAGGCTTGATGGTGAACCTATCGTTAAGCCCAAATCTATGGGCTTGAAGCTTCAGGATCCATTTACTTTCTCTTTCTTCAACCCTGTTTTTTATATTACCTAATCTACCATCAGTATTAACTATTTCAAGAACTAAGAACTTAAATGTATGTGCATCACCTAGCTCCACAGCGTGTTTCGCAAGAGCGTTCAACATATTCTTCTTGGTAATTGCATATATATGTTCTCTTATGCGTTCACGCAGGGATCTGGTAGTCATCCCTACGTAAAATTTCTCACAGACTTGACAGTCAGCTAGATATACCAAGTTGGTAGATCTGCAAGTAGCATGGTGCTTAACAGTGTATGTCCTGTTGGTTATAGGGTGTATATATGTGCAGGAGTTGGCAATATATTGGCATTGGTTGCATGTGTGACAGGCAGAAGTGCCAGGTTTACAATTTTTCTGTGTTAAAGTGTAGGTCTTGTCATAGCAAAGTAACCTATTCAGTGAAAGCATGTTCTTATAAGCTACCCTGGGCTTTGTATCTATCAGAGATCTCATTTCTTCATCTATCATGAGTAAGTTCCAATGTTTGTCAAAAATGTGTAGAACGTGATTATTTCTGTTGGTGTAAGGAATGACAATCCTATTGGTGTTGGGTGTATGTTTGGACCTCAATTGATCCGATTGAATGTTAGATCTAGTAATTATAGGAGCTCCCTCATTGATTCTGCTAGAATCACCTTCAGAAATTGCCTCAAGTACTTATTTCTTGTTATAACCCCTAGATATGAAATTTCTGGCTAAAGAAGCTTTGTGTTGATGATATGCTGTATGCGTTGATGTCAACCTAGAAACCCTTGTTGTTTGGTTCTTAACAATGTTTCTATAAATATGTTGGGGGTGCATACTCCCTCGATGTAAAAGGTTGTTCTTCCAACAATTCTTTCTGAAGAGTTCAGTATCAAAGCCATGGTTACCCATAATGATCTTAACATCCAAAAAATCTATGTCATCTGTAGAGTGGGTATATTCAAAGCTGAGAAAATCTGTGGACGCGTTTAAGTATTTAACGAAATCTAAAAGTTGTTGAACCGTTCCTCCCCATATGAGAAACACGTCATCCACAAATCTATTGTAAAATTTCAGATGGTTGGAAAAAACAGAATCATCATTAAGCACAAAATTGTACTCCCATTGTGCCAACACCAAGTTGGCATAGGCGTTGGCACATGGGGTACCCATCGCTACACCCTTGATTTGTAAAAAATATTCGTTCTTATAGCATAACACATTGTTCTCGAGAGTTATCTCAAGAAGTGACATGCATCTATTAACCATATGAGGTGTCAACTTACTGCGTATAAGCATCGCTCTGACATGTTCCAAGCCTTTATCATTGGGAATAGATGTGAATAAAGATTTCACATCTAAAGTGACTAATATATAATCACCAAAAGAAAAAGATGAACGACTAAAAGCTGCCAAATTGTCTAGGAAATTAGTTGTATCCTTTAAAATATGTTTGACTTCAGAAACAATGGGTTTTAATATCTTATCGAGGTAAATCGATAAGGGTTCTGTAAGCCAACCTCGACAGGACACAATGGGGCGCAAAGGTGGATCAAAGGTGTCCTTATGTATTTTGGGGAGCCCCCTAAACGATGGTACCAAAGGCTTGTCAATCAAAAAATAAGAATACAGATCATTGTCAATAACGTCAGACAACATCAAATCATAAAGCATGGCATGCACATCTTTTATAAGGGTGTTCAACCTATAACTAGGTAGAGGTAAATAAGTGTCACTATCAGAGAGCATGAAATGCATCTTTTCAACATATTGAGAGCTGTCCATTACTACAACAGCGCCCCCTTTGTCCGATTGTCTAATGACAATAGTATCATTTACTCTCAAGCTGTTGAGAGCCTGTTTTTCATTAGGTGTTAAATTAAAAAACTGTGGTTTCGCATTCACGTCATTATATAACTCAAACAAGTCTTTTTCAACTGCCTGTTCAAATGCTTCCAATAAAGGATGCTGCTGAGGTACAAACAAAGATGGTTTTCTAAAAGGTGTAAAAGTATTAGTGGAACGTTCATCTTGTTTACCATATAACAACTTCAAGGCTAGATTTCTCGTAAATAACTTAACATCCACAATGATGTCCGTGACATCATTGCAACTTGAGGGAATGAAACCAAGTCCCTCGTTAAGGACAGAGGTCTCAAAAGCATTCAGAGTATAATTAGAAATATTAACGACCAAATTGTCTATGGTAACATTATCTTTAAAGTCGTTAGAATCAATCAAGTTTTTGTTCGCCATACCTTCTTTGTTGACGGCATGTTGTCTTCTATGTTTTTCCTCTTGTTTGGTCTTATTTGTGGTGACCAAGTCCTCCTTTCGTGAGGTTTGTAAGGCAAGGGAAAAGAAGGGAGACCTTCGCCTAAGCCAAATATTTCATCCTCGGATTGGATGACAAAAGTCTAGTTCTGACTGGACTGTCTTTACCAAGATTCAAAACGACATTGGAACTAAAACCATTATGTATTTGTGCCTCTACCACAACTGTGTTTGAACGTGGACCCATTGTGTTATCATGTATCACAGGCACTGAAGCTGTTGCTGGGTTCATGCTGGTAACGTCCTCCAATGACATCAGCGATGTGGGAGTAACCACACGACGCGGTTGCTCAGTGGTTGTGGAGGACCTAGGTAAATTATCCGATGATCTATTTGGCTTTTCAAATCTCAAGTGTGTGTTATCTTTAGGCCAAGAAAAAACTTGGGATTTACTGAAATCAAGAAAGTCCCTCTGTAATTTACGTTTTTTGTCACGTAAGCATTTAATGTCCAGAGAGGAAGTCATGTGTTTTAAGTCATTAAACAACGTGTTTCGATGCTCAATATTCAACAATTCAGTTAGCTCTTTGTATATAGCTTCAATTTCTTTCTTTATCTCACTGATAACTAAATCATAATGTTCAATCAAAATACGTATATATGAGAAGCTAGTTTCTATGTTACACTTTTGCCACTTTGCTAAAAGTTCCGGTTGGGAGTCGCCGAATGTCGGCATTTTGAGAACTCTCAAACTTCTCGGAACTAACTTAAATTTGAGGCAAGCTTCCATGTGTAATTTCTGCCATTGCATGTTCCGTAACTTATGGAGCTTGTTCTCAAGCTTCCTGGTAACCATTGTAATCTCCATGTTGTTCTTGAGGTTTTGCGCCGCATCTCCGACTGCATTAAAGTCTGAAATAGTCAATTTGAGTAATGGGTTGACTTCAAAGTCAACAAGTCCATCCAAATTAAAGAATCCTGTAGCTCCAAAGTTCGACGTTTGTTCACTGGGCACAGCAGCCATGTCAGGGCAGAGATGTGGATGCAAAACAGTAGTAGATCAAAAAAGAACCATGCTGCCAGGTAAAGCACTCTCCTTAAACGAGCCAAATCAAAAACAGAAAAGTAAAGAGTGCAACATGGGCTGTAGCACGAATTGCAAATAAACAAATCCAACAGGCTCTTCTCATGAAGTAATAAAATCCAAGTTGATGAATAAAATCCACGTTTATTGTGAAGCAATAAAAAACTGCAGAAGATAGTGAGCGCTTTTGCGTTGTTGCACAACGCTTCATCAGACATAAAAAATAGTTTGCAAGGTAGGTCATTAAATACACCTGTATATCATGATGTCACAATCTCTTAAAGAGACAACCATATAAAAGCACAATCAAACATATAACATCACATTTATAAAAACGTTACATAAAAGTCAATGCTTGAGAGGTCTGGAAGCTAAAAAAGGCTTGATGGTGAACCTATCGTTAAGCCCAAATCTATGGGCTTGAAGCTTCAGGATCCATTTACTTTCTCTTTCTTCAACCCTGTTTTTTATATTACCTAATCTACCATCAGTATTAACTATTTCAAGAACTAAGAACTTAAATGTATGTGCATCACCTAGCTCCACAGCGTGTTTCGCATCCACAGATTTTCTTAGCTTTGAATGTACCCACTCTACAGATGACATTGATTTTTTGGATGTCAGGATCATTATGGGTAACCATGGCTTTGATACTGAACTTTTCAGAAAGAATTGTTGGAAGAACAACCTTTTACACCGAGGGAGTATGCACCCCCAACATATTTATAGAAACATTGTTAAGAACCAAACAACAAGGGTTTCTAGGTTGACATCAACGCATACAGCATATCATCAACACAAAGCTTCTTTAGCCAGAAATTTCATATCTAGGGGTTATAACAAGAAATTAGTACTTGAGGCAATTTCTGAAGGTGATTCTAGCAGAATCAATGAGGGAGCTCCTATAATTACTAGATCTAACATTCAATCGGATCAATTGAGGTCCAAACATACGCCCAACACCAATAGGATTGTCATTCCTTACACCAACAGAAATAATCACGTTCTACACATTTTTGACAAACATTGGAACTTACTCATGATAGATGAAGAAATCAGATTTCTGATAGATACAAAGCCCAGGGTAGCTTATAAGAACATGCTTTCACTGAATAGGTTACTTTGCTATGACAAGACCTACACTTCAACACAGAAAAATTGTAAACCTGGCACTTCTGCCTGTCACACATGCAACCAATGCCAATATATTGCCAACTCCTGCACATATATACACCCTATAACCAACAGGACATACACTTTTAAGCACCATGCTACTTGCAGATCTACCAACTTGGTATATCTAGCTGACTGTCAAGTCTGTGAGAAATTTTACGTAGGGATGACTACCAGATCCCTGCATGAACGCATAAGAGAACATATATATGCAATTACCAAGAAGAATATGTTGAACGCTCTTGCGAAACACGCTGTGGAGCTAGGTGATGCACATACATTTAAGTTCTTAGTTCTTGAAATAGTTAATACTGATGGTAGATTAGGTAATATAAAAAACAGGGTTGAAGAAAGAGAAAGTAAATGGATCCTGAAGCTTCAAGCCCATAGATTTGGGCTTAACGATAGGTTCACCATCAAGCCTTTTTTAGCTTCCAGACCTCTCAAGCATTGACTTTTATGTAACGTTTTTATAAATGTGATGTTATATGTTTGATTGTGCCTTTATATGGTTGTCTCTTTAAGAGATTGTGACATCATGATATACAGGTGTATTTAATGACCTACCTTGCAAACTATTTTTTATGTCTGATGAAGCGTTGTGCAACAACGCGAAAGCGCTCACTATCTTCTGCAGTTTTTTATTGCTTCACAATAAACGTGGATTTTATTCATCAACTTGGATTTTATTACTTCATGAGAAGAGCCTGTTGGATTTGTTTATTTGCAATTCGTGCTACAGCCCATGTTGCACTCTTTACTTTTCTGTTTTTTATATATATATATATATATATATATATATATATATATATATATATATATATATATATATACACAAACATACATATAAACATCCATTGGTGTACATATAGATATACATATAGGCATATATACAGTCCACCTTTCATGGTGGGGATATCAATTATGCGAAGGTTTTGAGGTATACAGTTATGTCATAATATTGCACAGTGTTGTGCAGAATGCATTGAAGGTGTTCTCAGCCCATGTAGCTTTAGCAGACCTCACTGGCTGCAACACTGTGAACCTGACGAATCATACCCACAGTGTTTAACCACAACATGTCATATACCAGCACTGTATGCTGTCTTGTTTGCCACACACAACAACCTACATAGAAATATGCACATAACAACCTTCAACAACATATATATGTCCACCCTTCACAAACAGTTGCAGTATGTCCCTTGCTCTATGCACATGTACAGATGCTAATATATCTGACACAGGCAGATCTCTCCGTATGTGTGTGCCATACACACACAAGGTGCACACTGTTGTAAGTTTGTGTACCTCACGGCTGACCTGTTGGACCTTGCTGCAACATGAACAGGTGTCACATGTGAGCACACAGTAATATTAGGGTGTGTATATATAGCTGCAAATGCTAGATTAGCATACTAGCCTGGTACAGCTGTTGTCAATGCTAAGCTACACATTAATATGACTGCATTTTTTACTCTGTCACATCCATGTTTATATAACCGTATGCACTACTCCCCCAAACAGACATTGTACAAACTACTGTTCAGAACACAGATAACATGGATCAGATGTTTGACATTTAATGCTGAACTGCATATGTCACAGTCATATCCCACTGCACACAGCTACACACTGATTTCTCCATGCCAGTAGTTATGCAGGGCATCTATGCATAAATACGTACTGCTGCCACATATGGATGATTCAAACTATGTAGAGTACTCTTTAAAAACATCTACTACATGCCAGTAAATACATAGCTGTTACATACCTTTCCTTTGTATGTGTTTGTATTTGTCGGTTCCGTGTGTTTTGTAATTAATTTTTTTTTACATCTTATTCTTTTTTTCAAGATATTTTTTTTAATATAATTTTTTTTCAATATATTATTTATTTTTCAATATATATTTTTTTAATATATTTTTTTCAATATATATATATATATATATATATATATATATATATATATATATATATATATATATATCAATATATTATTTGTTTTCAATATATTCTTTTTTATCTTTTTTTTCAATATATTACTTTTTCTTTTGATATATATTTTTTAAGATCTTTTTTCTGTTGCTGTTGTCTGTCTGTCTGTCTGTCTGTCTGTCTGTCTCTCTCTCTCTCTCTCCGTACCTGCAATGAAATGATTGCATGTGTGGACAGCAAGTACAGCCTGCTTTTATAGGTATCTGCACATGTGCATGTGATGGCCTTTGCACCAATTGGTGGCCACCATTTGGCAATTGCATGCAGCCTGCTGTGTGGTACTTGCAGTACTCACTGTCATAGCAACCCAATGCTATAAATTGCTAAGTCAGGTAGGCATAGCCCTTTCAGCTTTCCAAAGTGGGGACCATGCTTGTTTGCTGTGGACATCGTTGTGTAAGTCAGAAGGTTGGTATACTTCTTATAACTGATGCTAGGGGTGTAGCCAGTGATTTGAATGTTGTACTCAGAGCTGAATGTTACCACTTCCAGTACACAGTTGTCAGTGTAGAATTGTACTCATCCCTACAAATGCTAACACAAGATATATGGGAGTATGTAGTTTCTTTTCTACTTATACAATTAGCTGCCATACATACATAGTTCAAGAGATGTTTTCATTTGGCACGTGAACTGTTTGTGAACTGCTATACTGTGGATATTAATGTACTCACTTCTGCACAGTTTGCGCTTTTTCTTTTGTTAACATTAGCACAGAATGCTCATGAAAACTGCACAATTCTAGTACTGAGTATGCCTACCTACATCCTTGCTGGACCTTGAACACACTGGTATTTTGTACATTTGGGTGGGGATTGTCCTGCTGTGATACTGTGTGGGGGTTGTAAAGTGCTGCTGTAACACTATTTACTGCTAGAATGTCTGGTTCTGTTATCATAGTCATGTAATGCAATTCCACAACAACTGCTGGTAAAGTTCCACAGAACAGGTTTTGTGTTATGGCATTCCTATCTTTCCTTTACTTTCACTCATTCTGATGCATGATATATATATTTCAATACCCTGCTGTATATCTACTGTGGCATAGTGGTACTTCATGCAGTCTAGTGTGTCCAAGGTCCGGGGTTTGAAGCTGACAGTGGTGTTTTATGTTGCTGCCGAGCAGAACAAGGACCCTCACATGCAGGGTGACTAAGGCACTTTTAAGCAGTTGTAAGTGGGTTTGCGGGAGTTTGCGCGATGGTTAGCAATACTTAGTTAAGCGCACACAAGCGCACACTTGCGCAAACCCACTAACGACTGCTTAAAAGTGCTTACTCCCGTTAACCCCCGCGCTAATTTCTTTGAAAGAAAAGAAAATGGGGAGATAGGAAAGTGGTGAAAATGGGGCACAAAGAGGGAAAGACAGTAAAGAAAACAGCTAGGGATGTGCAGGATGGGTGTAGGGAAGGTCCATATCTGCCCATTACTTTAACAGCAACAGCTGTGCATATACTAGAAATTTGGAGGGAAATTTGAAACCTTCCACCCCTGAGAGAGGGGTGAGGACAACAAAGTATGTTGTACTGCCAAGTAAATTTCAGTTTATGTGTCCAGCGGACATGTGTGCAATATGTGCAGCTATGTATGGGGCATAATTTTTTTGTGGGAGAGATTGCCCATTTTTTTTTCAGGTGAGAGTGGAATATGGGGTAGGGGAAGTAGGTATATTTGGGGAGGTAGGTTGGGGAGGTAAACAGACAAGACAAACAAGATACATACAGGGGCAGAATATGACACATGGGGTGGGTGAACACCATTGATGGGGAAGGATGTTTGTAAATCGCATGCCCATGAGCCCACAGATGGCAACAGTGGAACTGAGATCCCCACCTATGGGCATTCACCACTGCACCTTCACAGCCCAGAGGGTGGCTGTGCTGGGGGCTGTGAGGAGGGGCAGGCTCACCCATGAGTCACGCCACTCTTGCCTCAAGCTGGCGTAGAGGATCAGAGACTGAATGCTGGATCTCACTATGCACCACAGCCCGGACTCTTTGGAGGGTGATAGGTGGCCCTCCTCTGGCCATGCTTGCATGGGGGGGAGCCCCATCCCCATCACACTCTACACCACTGGTGTAAACAAGCAGGGAACTTTTAACACTCACAACAGCAAAATGATAGGGGCTGCAATAGCTATCATACAACAACTTGTGGAAGAGGCTGAAGGTGGTGAGGATGTGAATGCTGTTGACCACCCCACAGTGAGGAGAAAGAGAAGAGTGTACAGACAGGGTAACCTACCAGGGGCGCCATGAGCTGGAGATAGTGGAGCGCTATAGGGTGAACAGGGACCTCCTACACCAAATTGTTGAGCTGTGCTGGCCATGCCTGACACACAGAACTAACAGAGGGGAACCCATCCCAGTGGATACCAAGGTAAGTGTAGGCCTATGAATACTAGCTACAGGTAACTTCCAAAGGCCAACTGGGGATATAATGGGGATTTCACAGGCATCAGCAACTAGGGAACTCCACCAGTTCCTGGATGCCGTGTCAGCACATGTCGATGAGCACGTATATTTCCCCAACACTCATGT
Source organism: Protopterus annectens (assembly GCF_019279795.1). Taxonomy (NCBI): domain Eukaryota; kingdom Metazoa; phylum Chordata; order Ceratodontiformes; family Protopteridae; genus Protopterus; species Protopterus annectens. Next base: position 220,932,903 of record NC_056738.1, read on the forward strand.
GGCGTTGGCCAGCAATATGCAACCGGTCCACCATATAGCAGAATGCCCTGAGGTAGTGGGTGCTATAGACTGCATGCACATATGCATCAATGCACCACCCGGTGAGCGGGGTAGGGTCTACATCAACCGCAAGGCTTCCCCTCCATCAACTGCCAGGTCGTATGCGATGTCCAGGGCATAATAATGAATGTGTGTGTGCTGGCTGCCCTGGAGACAAATTGTTGAGCTGTGCTGGCCATGCCTGACATACAGAACTAACAGAGGGGAACCCATCCCATTGGATACCAAGGTAACTATAGGCCTATGAATACTAGCTACATTTACCTTCCAAAGGCCAAATGGGGATATGATGTGGATTTCACAGGCATCAGCAACTAGGGTACTCCATCAATTCCTGGATGCCATGTCAGCACATGTCGGTGAGCACATATATTTCCCCAACACTCATGTGGCATTGGCCAACAATATGAAACTGTTCCACCAAATAGCAGAATACCAAACCACAAAAGAAAAAACTGTTGAACCAAAAGAGCGTAACAACGAACAAGAACACTATGAGAGACTACTTCGTAAAATAAACAGACGTTTAATAACTCCAAATTAATGTTAGCGCTTTCGGCTAAATCAAATATTTAGCCTTCCTCAGACAAACAGCAGAACAGGAAATGACATTTCTTAAAATATATGTATAGAACCAATTGAAATAAAGTGCATTTAGTAATTAGTTGTAACTAAGGTTACCTTAAAGTAGTATAATCCATTGCAAACATAAGCCTTGAATAAAGGTAAAGATAGAGTGCCTCTATAGGCATTGCAACGGAACAGCAAGTGATACTTTGTTGCAAGTAACTCCATTCATCAAAATATTTACACAGATATTAAACTCTATAATTACTGGATTATTTAATCATACAACTTGCTTCATACTTATGTGATGTGTTAAAAATGTTATAAAAACAATGAATGATAAACTAAAAAATATTTGTGTATATTTTAAATTGTTACCAAAAATATTTCCACAATTTGGAACATTATTTCCACATTAAAACATTAAAAATACTGATTAGTTTTGCCCGCAGAATTCCTGCACAATAATCATAAAATAATACAATTTTACATTAGTGCATTCTGTTAGGGAATAATTGATGTTGGGTCCATTTCATATCCAAATGTGAGAGACCTTCCCTATATGTGTTATCTGTTATACGATAACCATTTTAATACACATTTTATTGATAGGTTGTCATTGATGCCAGGTAATAAATGTGCTCTAGTTCGTACCTGCCACATCAATTCATCTATCTCTAACCTAATTTGCCAGGGGCCACCCATTGGATCTGGCATTCTTTGTTGGAGTATAACAAAGTTGAAGGAATGCCCTGTATTGCTAATAATATGCTTAGCTAGGGCATTGTTCACATCCCTTCTGCTAATAGCATAAATGTGTTCGTGTATTCTGGTCTTGAATCTACGCTCTGTCTTGCCAATGTAGAAAGCTTCACATTGGCTACAGAGCAGCATATACCACAGATTTTGATTCACAGTTGTAATGCTTGCTTATTTTATATGTCCTATCTTTAATGTTGAACTGAGTGCCCACTCTAATAAATTTGCATTCTGCACAGGCACCACATTTGTACATTCCTTTGGGGCTGAGAAATGAACTTTTTGGTGCCCTTTCCAAAATAGCTTTAAGGTTTTGGCCTCTCCTGTATGTTATGTTGGGTTTTCACCTAATGCTGTAGACAAAGTACTGTCATGATTAATTACGTCCCAATTCTTATACAGGATCTCCTAATTTTTCGAAAATCTAGCGAGAAAGTGTGTAAAAAGACACATTATAATTAGTGTCCTTACTTCTATCTCTAGTTGGCAGACTAACCGAATTAGTGCCAATTCTTCTTCCCGAAAGTTTTGTTATTAAGAAGGGAATAAAATGGCCTGACTTCCTTATTTACTACTTCCACTATGATGTTGTCAATCAAAGTAAGTGGATAGCCTCTTGCCAAGAACATATTTTTTAGTTTGTTGCATTCATGTTGGAAATCCAGATCATCAGTAACCATACGTGACGCCCTCACTAACTGACCTTTTACAACCGATCTTTTTTGGTAGTAGGGATGGCTACTGGAGAAATGCAAAAAACTATTAGAATATGTGGATTTTCTATGTATGTTACTTTTCAGTCTTTTGTTATTAACATCCTTTGTAAGAAGAATGTCTAAATAACTGATCTCACTTTCCTGTATGTTAAAAGTGAACTGTGGACCTAAAAGTTTTTGTTAGAAAACTTAACTTACATTCATTGTTGGGTAACAACACAGAGTTACTGAACCCCCTTAGGGTATCTAGTACATATAATCCACCCCTCCATCCGAGCTTATTAGTGTTTGAGAAAATGTGTGAAACAGATTTGTGGGCAATTAAAAATCGGATTATGTATAGTAACCAAAAAGATCTTAACAATATGACCACACTGGAATGGGATTTTCTCCATTTATTAAGGGATTGTAGGATCCGTGTCATGAAACCGATAAAGGGGTGGGGTGGTTTTAATGGACCACTTTAAATATGTGGAATACATGAAGAAGCATTTGGATACACCAGCTTATAAGGAAGTATCTCTGAATGAGATACATGGAGCCTACAGGAAGATTAATAACATACTATATGATTTACTTATGGAAGGTTTTATTATTCCAGAAACGTATAGATATTTGCAGATGCCATCCCCCAGAATCTCAGCCTTCTTTGGAACACCAAAATTACATAAACAGCTTTACTCACCTCCGCTTAGGCCTATTGTTGATGGCAGGGGTTCGGCCACTTACGCATGTGCAAGACTAGTTGATAGTATTATTAAACCTTTACTAGCACAGGAGGCACATATCTGTAAGGACTCTTGGTCCTTTCTGAAAAACATTGGCGAAATTGAATATACCCCGGACATAGTTTTCCTTACAATAGATATAAAAGATCTGTATACAGTTATACCACAGGATATAGGCCTTAATTGGGTGAGAGAATTTATGGTTGCCAAGAATGTTGACAATAACACCATTTATTTGACTGAAACACTCTTGGAGATGGTTTTGTTAAATAACTTTTTCTTTTTGAAAACAATTTTTACCTTCAAACCTCCGGAGTAGCAATGGGGCAATGCAGTACTGTCACATTGGGAAAAAGAACTTCTATTTAAGGATGAGGTTTTTAAACAGTATGTCTCCTGGTATACCAGATACCAGGATGACATTTTCTGTTTATGGAAAGGCAATAGTGAGGACATCCCTAACTTTATAGAACGAATGACCAACATGACAAACTTTTTACAGTTCACTTTTAACATACAGGAAAGTGAGATCAGTTATTTAGACATTCTTCTTACAAAGGATGTTAATAACAAAAGACTGAAAAGTAACATACATAGAAAATCCACATATTCTAATAGCTTTTGCATTTCTCCAGTAGCCATCCCTACTACCAAAAAGATCGGTTGTAAAAGGTCAGTTAGTGAGGGCGCCACGTATGGTTACTGATGATCTGGATTTCCAACATGAATGCAACAAACTAAAAATATGTTCTTGGCAAGAGGCTATCCACTTACTTTGATTGACAACATCATAGTGGAAGTAGTAAATAAACGGAAGTCAGGCCATTTTATTCCTCTTAATAACAAAACTTTCGGGAAGAAGAATTGGCACTAATTCGTTAGTCTGCCAACTAGAGATAGAAGTAAGGACACTAATTATAATGTGTCTTTTTACACACTTTCTCGCTAGATTTTCAAAAATTAGGAGATCCTGTATAAGAATTGGGACGTAATTAATCATGACAGTACTTTGTCTACAGCATTAGGTGAAAACCCAACATAACATACAGGAGGCAAACCTTAAAGCTATTTTGGAAAGGGCACCAAAAGTTCATTTCAGCCCCAAAGGAATGTACAAATGTGGTGCCTGTGCAGAATCCAAATTTATTAGAGTGGCCACTCAGTTCAACATCAAAGATAGGACATATAAAATAAGCAAGCATTACAACTCTGAATCAAAATCTGTGGTATATGCTCCTACGTGTAGCCGATGTGAACCTATCTAAATTGGCAAGACAGAGCGTAGATTCAAGACCAGAATACACGAACACATTTATATTAGCAGGGATGTGAACAATGCCCTAGCTAAGCATATTATTAGCAATACAGGGCATTCCTTCAACTTTGTTATACTCAACAAAGAATGCCAGATCCAATGGGTGGCCCTGGCAAATTAGGTTAGAGATAGATGAATTGATGGAACTAGAGCACATTTATTACCTGGCATCAATGACAACCTATCAATAAAATGTGTATTAAAATGGTTATCGATAACAGATAACACATATAGGGAAGTCTCTCACATTTGGATATGAAATGGACCCAACATCAATTATTCCTAACAGAATGCACTAATGTAAAATTGTATTATTTTATGATTATTGTGCAGGAATTCTATGGGCAAAACTAATCAGTATTTTTAATGTTTTAATGTGGAAATAATGTTCCAAATTGTGGAAATATTTTTGGTAACAATTTAAAATATACACAAATATTTTTTAGTTTATCATTCATTGTTTTTATAACATTTTTAACACATCACATAAGTATGAAGCAAGTTGTATGATTAAATAATCCAGTAATTATAGAGTTTAATATCTGTGTAAATATTTTGATGAATGGAGTTACTTGCAACAAAGTATCACTTGCTGTTCCGTTGCAATGCCTATAGAGGCACTCTATCTTTACCTTTATTCAAGGCTTATGTTTGCAATGGATTATACTACTTTAAGGTAACCTTAGTTACAACTAATTACTAAATGCACTTTATTTCAATTGGTTCTATACATATATTTTAAGAAATGTCATTTCCTGTTCTGCTGTTTGTCTGAGGAAGGCTAAATATTTGATTTAGCCGAAAGCGCTAACATTAATTTGGAGTTATTAAACGTCTGTTTATTTTACGAAATAGCAGAATACCCTGAGGTAGTGGGAGCTATAGACTGCATGCACATATTCATCAATGCACCACCCAGTGAGCGGGGTAGGGTCTACATCAACCGCAAGGGCCCCCCCATAAACTGCCAGGTCGTGTGCGATGCCCAGGGCATAATAATGAATGTGTGTGCTGGCTGCCCTGGAGTCTATGACAACTCCCACATCTGGCATCTGACACAGCTGTACCAGGGATTTGCCAATAGGGACATTTCTAATGGTCACCTAGTGGGGGATGCTGGATACGCACTGGAGCCATGGCTGATGACACCCATAAAAAATGCACACACATCCAAACAAGAGCTCCATAATAAGGCACATGCACAGAACAGAATTATAGTAGAGCATGTGTTTGGGATGCTCAAGTCATGGTTCCGGTGCCTGGACACATCCTGTGGAGCCTTGCAGTACTCACAGGCTACAAGTACCCAAATTGTCCTTGTATGTGCCATGCTACACAATATGATCCTGTGAAAACAGCTGCAGCAAGAATAGCATGGGGCAGGGCCACACAGCCTCCCCCCCACCATCGCCAAGGCCTGCACAGACACAGAGTGACTCAGAGGTGGAACAACTTGAGCCTGCCCCAGTAGGCAGAAAGAGGCATGCCCAGTATGCCTTGGCCTTGGCAAAGAGGCAATGTATAGCACATACACTGACACATGAGGGACCTAGGGAATAACACCTCTCTCTGACTCACATACAGTAAAAGGGATGCCAAACATTACACTTCCCGTGCCTAACCATGTGTAGGGAGTGTACTATGTGCATCCGACAGAGGCAGCCCTGCAGTACCACCCTCAATATTGGGACACCCACAAGGTAAGAGACTCACACATGCCAGTCGGGGGGGGGGGTTCACATACACAACAACAGTCACAGACAGCAGGACAGGTGTAGACAAACACAAACAAAGGCTGTCCTATGGCCTCTGAATGAGGCCTATGGATAACCCCCCCCCAGGCCTACACAGACAGATTACATTAGGTCAGGCAGTGGGATTTCAGTTCTGAAGGGTAAGAAGTCAGAAACTAATATGTAGGTAATTAAAAGCTAAGATCTGTAGTACACTGGTATGCCTCTAGTCAGCATGATAGGTAAGACTACAGAATGAAATGGAGTACCTGACATACCAGTACAGTCCTAGCAAATGTGTACAAGTATCCAGTGTGCCACCCCCATCCTACATAGAAATGTAGTCACAGTCACGTGTGTCCCCCCAATCCTGTGTAGGAATGTAGGAATAGTCAGATGTGAGCCCCCATCCTATGCAGAAATGTAGTAGCAGTCAATTCCAAATGATCGATGGATACTCTGCAGAGACAGCATGCTACTCGTAGGTGTACAACACAAAGGTCAGCACTGCAGTACAAACTACCTGGACTCAACCCACACATTCAGTACAGACGGCCATACTGGGCATGCCTACACACACACACACACACTTAGAGAAAAGAAGACAATGTCAGTCAGCAACATACTGATGGGGAGGGGTGTTGGGATATCGGAAGCCCACAAGCCCCATAGTGGTAACATTGGGACTGAGGTCCCCACCCATGGGCAGTGACCACTGCACCTTCACAGCCCCGATGGTGGCTGTGCTGGGGGCTGAGCCGCAGAGCCAGGCTGACTCTCTAATCATGACACAAGGCCCTTGAGATGGCTGAGAATATCACTGACCTGCTTGTTGATCACTTTACGTACCACAATCCCAACATGGCAATGTGTGACAGGTGCCTGTCTGTGCCCAATCCTGGGGGGAGGTGAGCCCCATCCCCTGAGGCAGTTCTGCCCAAAGGTGGTGCAGGACCAATGGACAGGGAGGTGTGGTGTTGGGCCTCAGAAATGCTGGTACCCGGTGCCTCGGTGAGCTGAGGTAAGACAGGTGAGTCCACTGGGACCGTCCTTCCCAAGTGGGCTATAGTGTTTAGATTTCAACATCATATATGGGTTAGTAATAGTCAACACATTCCAGGGTTAGGTATAACAGCATGCATATATATTAACATTAACCCAAACATCAGATATGGAACAGTTGCACAGCAAACAAAACACATACATATATGGGACCACAGTGGTAATAAGAACAGCATGCAGGTATGTTGATGGCACCATGCCAACAATGTTGGAATAATTCAATATGGCACATGCATGGGAACCATTACAATATTAACAAATAAATGGACAGTATCAGAGTTAGTAGATACCAGCTGGAGTGGGTATGTTGATTATTGTTGGAGATAAGGTGGGGGAGAGAGAAAGATGTCAATTAACAAGTAGTATATTCCTGTACTCCACATTACTTTCCTAGCCAGTGCTATCTGTACCTTTCCAAGTCTTACTACACTACCCTATAGACCTGTATTGGACACTGATATGGCTGTCAACATCATCACACATGAACCATTTTTTCCTACAGTATACACCTCTTACCTGCTATACCTGTCGAGGGAATGTTTGTTGATGCTGACTGTTTGCACACATACTCCTGGATTCCAGGTTGATGTTTTCCACTATGCTATCCAACTCTTTCTGCACAGAATCTGGCCATGTGTTGACCACATGCTGGTGTGCCTGGACATATCTTGAATATTGCCCTCTTCCACCTTTAGTGACCTGACACACACATATACATGCTTTCCTACACAGTTATATTATGTAGCACAGTGTGGGTGACAGTGACCAGTGATACTTTATTATTCAGAGAAACTGCAACACTCACAATCCCCTACAATACCAGGGTGGACGGTACCAGTACAGGTTATACTGATCTGTATTTTTCAGCACAGTGCTTGTATCCAATGTACCTGTGGGAGCAATGTTTGGTAGCACTACCAGACTGTTGCCACACAAGGTTTCAGATTGCACAATTAGTATTATGCACATACATCTCACTCTGTTACTGTACACACTCTGGTCACAGCTTGACAATATGGGAGTGTAAATAGACCATACTTGAAATATTACTCTCCTAACCGTTTCTGGGGTTGCTACTGTGACAGATGTGTTCTCATGATGGTTGAAAATCACTTGTATTCCCTGTTTACTGGCTATACATCTGGGATCATCCCACAGACTTACCAGGGGGACATGGGGACATGCAGCAGATATGGGCAAATACACTTGACATTCTGGCCTCATGTGTACAGTTGTGGGGTATGAACCTGTATGCAGTCTAATTCCACTCCCAGGATTCAGATCATGGCTGTGTCTGCTACAACATAAACACTGCCCATCACAGTTGTGTCTGTCTTTAATCCCCCTATGCTTATGCATTCTGACCTTGTATAACAACACTCTTATAGAGAATTCCTAGATAGTTATATGCTGTAGGACAGTGTGGGTGACAGTGATGTGTAATACCTCATTATTCAGAGCAGCTGCATATCATTCTTGTATTTCTGGGCACTGTGTTGGTAACTGACAGACCTTTGGGATAAATGTTTATTAGCACTACCTGAATGTTCCCACACACAGTACCAGGTTCCACATTACTATTATGCACATACATCTCACTCTGTTACTGTACACACTCTGACCACAGCTTAACAAGTTGGGGTGTAATGGGACATATGTGGATTCTTAGTCACATAAAGTATTGGGGAGTTGCTAGTGTGCCAGCTTTGTTGTCATAGGTGTGTGTCAATCAGTTGTATTTCTTGTTTGCTGCCTATATGTCTGGGATCATCCCACTGATTTTAAAGGGGGACAGGTTGATAGACACTAGATATGGGCCACTTTAATAGACATTCTGTACAGTTGTGGGGTATGATTCTGTATGCAGACTACTACCACTGGCAGGATTCGAACCGTGGCTGTGTGTGCTAAAAAACAACAGTTCACATCTCAGCTGCATGTGTTATTCAGTTTTTGCTGTCAGCATTTTCCCTGTTTACTGGCTATGTGTCTCTCAGTTGTACTAAATGGCCTCTGGGGATTACAACTGTCATATACAGGCATTCCTACACATTCAATTTATGATGCATGGTGTGATTAACAGTGCTTAATACTACAGTACTATTACAGGATTGCAAATCTACATTACCATATGATATCAGCATATACACATGCAGTCCAGCAGTTAGACCTGTTTTGTCAGGATATTACACTTTTATTGGCATACAAACAATATGAGACTCTTCTTGCCATATTCTCGAGTGTATGCAGTACCTGCCTTGAACAATACAGGTTTAATACTAGCAATTAATTTACTACTACTTTTATTTTTATTTCCTATGACAGTAAAAGCATGAGTATTACTGACCTGCCTCGCATCGCAACTGTGCCAGGAAGGAGATGTGGGTCTCCTGGTTTGCAGCTCGCTCTGTTGCAGCTGTGGGGGACATAAGAGGAATGTTTAGTGATACTTATTCATGATATACCTGAGCTGGCACTTATTACACACATACTGGGGTGATGCTTACATATGGCTGGAAAACCCCCTAATGCTCTAGCCTCTTGGAACCACTTCTCCAAGAGGTCCCCCTTCCATCACTTCAGGTCGGCTTAGCGGTGTCTGACCTGCTCACCAGGTCGGGGTATGCCAGTGGCACTGATGAGGTCGCGGACGACATAGTCCCAGGCCTCTGCTTTATATTGGGAGACATGGTACTGGGCCTGCAGCAGTCTCTGTGCATAGTCTTTAACTAGGAGTCCTTCCATGACCGTTGACTCCTGGATGCTCCAGCGCTGCACCCAAAAGCACACTCCTTCTCCCCTTACTGCCATAGTGCCTGTAAGGGGAAGCTACAGACAGTTATGAGCTGTATTCCTGCCTCTTGGGTTTAAGTAGGTCTGATTTCCCACACTTTTCTGTAATTGGCCGGTTTTGAAAGGCTAAGCTATGGGCAAACCTGCTTACCTAAGGTTGGCATTGTTTAAAGGGGTATACCACTGGCCACAAAGAGTTAGCTGGTCTACACATTGTTCACACCTCCTAAGCTGGCCTGTGCAATGTTTAGTGTTGCCTACATTACACATTCATTATAATGCCTTTTTGGCATTGTGTTATTATGCATTACACCTTATATGTATGCCTAGTATCTCTAATTGATGTGTACATACACTCTGTGGGGTCTTTGTGTTTTACTGGGGACTTCAACACTCTATTACAATTACACCTCACTTCTTGGCTTACTGCTGTACTCCAGTTCACATATTTATGTTATGTAGTGGGTCATGGCACATATGACTGTATACTAAGGCCTTTAACAGGTTCAGTTTGGTTATACTATGGTGAGGATATGTTTACTACTACCTCATTCATCTGTACTTCTGTGATGACTTGTCGGATAACTAGTGGGACTATGGTGTATAGGGTCCTGGGTTTGAGATCTACATGGCTGTTGATGGGCAGAACAAGGGCTGTTGGATACAGAGCAATTAAGGCACTTTTGAGCAGTTGTAAGCAGGTTTGAGTGATGGTAAGCACTGCTAATCTGCCTTTACATCCGCTTACAGAGAGTTAGCTGCTTACCCCCACACAAATGCACTTAAACCCGCTTATGAGTGCTTAAATATGCTTACTACTGCTTATTTGTGCTTAAACCTGCTTACTAGTGCCTTATTTATTATGACACTGACACTTCACATGTGCATTTCCTGCAGTATTCCAGTTCATAAATATATGTTATTTAGTGGGTTTTGCAACAAAAATATTCATCATAATGTGCTTTGCCATGGAAAGTGGAATATGCTGCAGTGGGACTCGAACGGAGAATGCCTGCTCGCAAGGCAAACACTCTGCCCACTACACTATTGCTATGCTGGTTTATTTGGATATATTTTCCTTGTTATCCTCTTCAGCCTTTTAAGCTGCTTTAACTGTAGCTAAGCGATGGGCACACCCACGCACTTACAGTTAGCTTTAATTGGATTTAAAAATAAATAAATAAAAGGGTTTCTTCATTTTATTTATATGTACTGTTGCTGTTGTGCACATGGGGGACTGTTGGTGGGGATATGCGGACACCTATGAGCGGTCTAGTTCATTCCTTACCCCCTTTCTGCTGTTCTAAATTGCAGGGGCATGTTTCTTCTGAGAGTTCTGCTCTCAGGCATCCCCCCCCTGCACTCTTACATGCTCTGTGTAAGCCTAGGAACTCAGGCAGTGTGTCATATTAATATGCATGGTGCGCTGCCATCCTGCTCCTAAACGGGCGCTTCCGTGCAGGACTAAGCTAGTCCTGCATGGAAGTTTAGTAAATCTGAGGGGGGGGGAGTTTATGCATTTACAGTAAATATAAACTCACTGTTATTACAATTAATATCTACTAGTCCATAGGATTCAAGACTGAACCTATTGAAAATATGTGTTGTATAAATATAAAACAGAAAAAAAGGAGGTATGCCATTGACTTACGCAGCTGTTTTTGGTTTTAATACATTATTTTGGATTCTGAAACTTATGATGGATGAAAAAAGGACGTCTCAGAAATTATGAATTGATTGTAGTTTTGGGAAAAGATAAAAACTTTTATAAGAAGAAAGAAAAAGGAGGGGAGTGAGGATAAGGAGCATCAAAGAAAACTGCAGTAATGATAAGGTAACATAACAAACAAATAGCAAAACAGGAGGTCACATTATGACATACTTATGATAAAGCATAAGTAAGAGTAAGGAAAAATAGTCTGAGTCCTCATGGAAGAACAAGATTTATCATGAAAAATATTATTGAGTAAATCATCAGTAAACAGGCAAAGCATTACAAAGCCATGAGTGAAACTTTAGCCTAAGGATTAAAAAAATAAACAAACAAACAAAAACTCACCACTGCTCTTGCTAAATGCCCGATGCAAGTTAGTCAAGCTGAGCAATAGTACAGAAATGTGATTCAGACACAAGAAGAACTACAATGAGAAAGTACTTCTTATCAGCTTATGGCCATGTCTCTGAATCAAAAACTAGTGCTGTCAGTCTGGACTGCACTAGTAGCCTACTTAATATCCAAAGGCACTCTACCTCCTGGACACATTTATTAATACACGCATTTGCATGTGCAGGCACACACACACACACACACACACACACACACACACACACACACACACACACACACACACACACCCATCAATACACGCATACACCTTTTCATCCAACCTCATTCTGTTACCCTACAGATATACATGCATGCAGATGTGCATACACATACAGAAATGATCACACTCTTCACATGCATGGATACTCATTGAATCGGTGATCTCCCTGTTTTTACAGTGGTCACTTCTTCCTATTAGAGTGCAATTTTACTCAGCTTAGTGAATGTCTGTATCATTCAGGTAGCAATCAGGCACTGTAGTCATTTCTAAAGAGACAACATAGCTAAATAACAGTAACCTCTTCCCTGGACTGCTGCGTTAGCATATAGCTTTGCTATAGACACTTCTTTCTATACTGACGTGTGTGAGGAAAACCTCGTTATGGACCGGTTTGAAAAACAGAAAGGCTTATTGTGATATGTAAATCTTCTGTGATAAGGCTTCCATACTGCACAAAGTCTTTCTGAATTGAAATATATATTTTATATGTCAAGTAGAAGTGACTACTGAACATGTGTTTCTATTACACATGAGAATTAAAAAAGAAATGTGAAAAACTAGTTAAGATGATTGTTTTGATGGGATTTGAAGATGTAAATATAGATAAAATTTACATGGGTTTTTGGATGAATGCAATAAGCTGGACAAAATCATGTTTGATTTAAGTTAGAAAATTTGGTATGTGAGAAGTATTGCATTGCTTTTTAATAAAACAGGGACAGAGGTAAACATAGTTAAAATAGCAAGGTTTTGCTTGTAGCAAATAGTGTGGGAGATGAAAGATTTGTGAGTATTATTTTTTTAGTAGGATTGTTTTTGGAACTTTACTTTCTGAGTAAATTATTTACAGTACTGATTCTGTTATATATTTAATAAATTATCAACCCCCAATTTTTATTGATAAGTGCCATTTGATCATTTTTCCCATTTGAACTATCACCAACTAAGGCATCTAGGACCTAGAAATCTCAGTCTTCTAATACTCTAGATCCAAAGGCAAGTATACTACCAGTGGAGTCACTGTTAAAGACTTAAATACGTCACTTAATATTTGTAATAGTTAAAGATGGCGGTGAGGGTTGTGTGCTATTTGCCCAATTCTTCCTATCAGTCTATTTAAGCTTCACCATCAAGGTTAAAATGTGATACTTGTAAGTAAACACTTCACAATTTCCAGAATCATCAGTGATTATTGCTGAAGTATATTACAGTACAACAGATGATGTTATAATACTTCAGCAGGTAATTTAGTGAGATGTTGTTAAAACTCATAGAAAGAGATGTGTTCTAGCTACGAATCTCACTGTGCTACTTAACTCTTGGATTCACTTGCAGTGGTATTACAAAAGGTAGTTTTCAACATAGCTTAGCTTTACTTTGACAATGTCAGGAAAAAAGAAGGCTCCATTTGATTTGGTGGCATAGCTCAAAAATATGTAAGCAATAGAGTTGCCATTATAGGGACATAATGGACTGGTTGGGTACTATGAGGCCCAAAACCACAGGCAGAGTACCTCCCTATAACTGGATAGTCCATTATTTACCTATAGTGAGGAACCTGTCAGGCATCACTGTACTTAAAAAATAGCCTATGCATTTATGTTTATTGATACTCTGTTGTGCACTGAATGTGTGTGCGTGTGTGTGTGCGTGTGTGTGCGTGTGTGTGTGCGTGTGTGTGTGCGTGTGTGTGCGTGTGTGTGCGTGCCCGCGTGTCTGTATGCGTGTGTCTGTGTACCTCTGCATGCGTGTTTTTTTGTATGTTTTTTTTTGTTATGACAAAATATATTCCTTTATGTAGTGTGGTAATATTTTGCTATGTCACATACTACAATAGATTTATTAAGTACATAGCCATTGATTGGAAGACATAACTAATGCAATACAGAAGTTGTACATGTTATTTTTATAAAAAAGAAATGCTGCAGAGCATTAATTACTGTAGTGAAATAACTTTGTAGCATGTATTTGTTTATTTTATTTATGTATTTATTTACATTTGTTTACTGAGGTAGTGCTTAAATTAATAGCGAGCGATTTCATGCTCAGCCTAGGTAAAATATAAAACATTTTGCAAACAAAAAATGGTAGAAGGTAGAAATGCAAACAACAGCAGAATAATTCAGATAAGTTAAAGAGCAAAAAATGCACATGTGCATTCCAACGACTAAGCAGAGTGTAATGTACAATATGTACATTAAGGGAAGTGGATAAGAGGTAAAGTGCCAAGGTAATTTGTTTAAAGAAGGAGCATTTTGGATTGGAAGAAGGAATACCCTTTGAGTTGATTTCTGTATTTGGAGTAAGTGTTGATTTCCTTTAGGTGAATGGGGGGAGCCTGCCAAAGAGTAGATGCCTGAGGATAATGTATATGTTATGCTCTGAAGTTTGGTTCCAGGGATAATGACAGTGGTTATAGATTCTGAGTAGTATCGCAAGTTGGAGAAGGAACTATTTGTGAAATTTAGCTGTAATGGGTGTAAATGTCTGGAGTTGAAGTCATTTGTAGAACTAGGATTCTAACAGGGGTTAGATCTTTGTTTTATGTATTTATATCCTTTTTTTGCTTATATTTTATGTTTTGTTTGTTTCTTGTTTTAAATGTGAGGAAATGATTTGAGCTGAACAGATAAGGCACAATCCTTCTTTAAGGAATTCTTTTATACTGAAGAAATAGCAGAAATTGTTGATTTAAATATTCAGTTAAAATACATTTTCTTTCATTAAACTTTACTGTCACATAGAGCTACACTAAATTGCTGGCCAGACTGCCCACAAGATAAAACGTGAGATCTCATTAAAAGAGCAGTGGTAAGTGAATGAGGAGACATGAAATTCAATAGCCCAATGCTTCACAAATATGCATACTGTTTCCTACTGTTTCTTGGTAATGCAGCCTTAAAAGGATTCGCAAGGAAACTGATTTACTGACAACATATATAAATGAAATACGTAAACATATATGCAACAAAGCTCCACCGGTCATCTTGCTTCTTAATATGGTTTTCCTGAAGGTATGTTTGCTGTCTTTATTTAGCTAGGTTTGTATGGTATGCTTCTGGTTCTTTTGTAACTATTTTAATATGCATTTGTATTTATGCAGTGTTTTGTTTTTCATGTACATTATCGATCAGTTTACCTCTTAGATAGTGTGACTGACTTTCTGATTCCTTTGACTATGGAGGTTGGTCATCATTTCTGCATATGCATTATTCTTTTCTTGTCTCAGCCTGTACTGCTTCATTGCCTGTTTATGGAGCTTATTTTCCACCTTAATCTATCTATCTATCTATCTATCTATCTATCTATCTATCTATCTATCTATCTATCTATCTATCTATCTATCTGTCTATTACCCATAATACATTTTACTGTTTCAGATCTGTTAGTGTAATAATCTGAGTCTAAAGAACTTTTATTTCAGTAAACTGTGTTTCATTCTGGTCACAATCCTGGCTTCTGTTTTATTTATTTATTTATTTTAATCTTTTATGCAGACTTGATAATTGATTCAAGTTGGGGAGAGTGTCCAGTGTTCATTTTTTTCATATTGACTGACTAGTCTGTTTTTTGAGTATTTCCATGTTTGTTATTTGTTGCCTGAATTATTTTTCAAGATGAAGGCAGCTGTGAATGAAAGAGTGATATCGTACTGCAATTTGTCTTTGTGAGAATTGTGCATTTGCAGAAATTACAAGTCTGTTCGTCTAGTCAGGTTTGAGTTCTTGGCTCCAGTATGGTTATTGTTTATGCATATGTGTCAATGGATGTATATATATATATATATATATATATATATATATATATATATATATATATATATATATTGTTTGTCTTTTCGGCATTTCCCGGTTAGGGGTTGCCACAGCAGAACTCTGGTCCGCTTATGATTGGCAGTAGATTTTCACAAATGCTGAGGTGCCAGCTCGAAGTTCAACCTTCAACGAAGGCACACCCATTTACGCATGTCTTTCGAACACCCACCCAACTGCGGGGAGGGCATGCAGACTCCACACAGAAGGCACTCCCCACACTCCAGCCGAGAATTGAACGGGAGAACCACTTGCTGTGAGGCAACAATGCTACCACTGCACCACCACGGATGTCTATATATGGGTCTACTTTGAATGAACAAAATCCCACTTACCTGACTTTCTAAACACCAAGATGACATCAACAACAATGCACTTGAATGACATCTCAAAACACTGACTGAAAACTCCAGGTAAGTAACCACTTAGCCACCATGCTAAGCTTTGCCCCTTTCTCCTCTGTAGTTTGATTAGGGTGTTGTGGAGGGCGCAGCCACCTACATGGGTGGGTGTAATTTGCTTTGACTTTAATTTATTTTTTAGTGCATGTATTTGGGCCTGCTGTACAAGAGAAAATTGAACCTTATCAAAATAATGATATTTCTGGGAGGCAAACATATTCCTGACACCCTCTGCTTATTATATATACTAAGTTTGAGATAACGTATCCATGGTAATGAGTATTATCCTGTAGCTGGGACCATCAGTCTGAAATGTACAGGTTACATTTAGTTGCTGTAGATACATGCTACTCTTTTTCATGCTGTGAGATGTACTCAATAGTATGCTGATATGAGTGGCTGACATTATGGCCTCAATGTTTTGAAAGTCAACTGTATGGTAAATCAGCTTTCTGAAGGGAAACTATGTATGTACAAATATATATATATATATATATAATTTTTTAATGTGTATATGTGTGTGTGTGTGTGTGTGTGTGTGTGTGTGTGTGTGTGTGTGTGTGTGTGTGTGTGTGTCTGTGTCTGTGTGTGTGCACATGTGGGTGTGTGTGTCTGTGTTTACTACTAATAGTCAAATAAAAATGATCACAAAAAAAAATCAAAATCTTAAATATGATATGTTTATTCTATATTTAAGAGAATAATTTAACATAGTGAGGGATCTAATGTTCTAGTATTCTGATGAATTAAAAAAAAAACTAAATAAAAGTATTAATTGCAGGGGGCAAGCTCCTGTACACTTCCCAACCTCCCTACTACTTTTCTATACAAACTCCAGGAATGCACAACAGTAGATAAGGGGCATTATCCTGAAGCCTGCTGTTGTGTGATCTCACACAACACTGTACTTGCAGTGTGTGATTAAATGAATTTTTGCATCCATGCAATGAAATGAGCATTTGAAAGTTTTATCTATCTATCTATATATATATATATATATATATATATATATATATATGTATATATATATATATATATGGTTCTACCTTACATAGTCGACAGTGCAGAACACCGACAACGCAATCATCGACACCACATAATCGACAGTGCATAAACACAACACCTCACATGCCGACAATGAAATAACCGACGGTTCACAAACACAAAACCTCATATGCTGCACTCACCACAATAACAACAATCAACAAACAAAACACATCCCCTGTCCAAAAACCACACACACAACACAAGCACACCAAAATCCTTTCAAACCCACACTAAACCTCACATACACAACTACCTACAACCCTAACCCAATCCCTAACCCTAAGGTCCGTCACTATCGCACACTCAGCTAACCCGTGCCCTAACCCTAACTCACTTAACCCACTAACCCAAAGACTTTCACTACACTTACCACCTAAGCCACTCTAACCCTAACTCACTTAACCCGCCCCTAACCCAAAGACTTTCACTACCGCACACTTACCTAACCCGCACCCTAACCCTAACCCTAACTCACTTAACCCACCCCTATCCCCACAGACCGTCAATATCCACACTTACCTTACTCGCACCCTAACGTCCGTCACTACCGCATACTTACACAGCCTTTTCTCATGTCGGTATCCTCGGCGTCGGTGTTTTCATCCGTCGGTCTTCTGCATTTTTGATCTCCTGGCGATCGCGATTGCATTGTCGATGTTCTGCACTGTCGACTATGTAAGGTAGAACCATATATATATATATATATATATATATATATATATATATATATATATATATATATGTGTGTGTATGTGTGTGTATGTGCACGCATGTGTGTGCTTATGTGTGTGTTTGCGCGCGTGTGTGTGTGTGTGTGTGTGTGTGTGTGTGTGTGTGTGTGTGTGTGTGTGTGTGTGTGTGTTTGCATGTGAACACAACATTATATTTTTGTTGACCATGCATTTAGTCAACATGATTTTGTGCGGCTCTTTTGGTGGACTTCAGGTTGAAGGTCAGCTTTGCTATTTTTGAGCAATTAACAGTGTATAACTGTAGGGTTGGCATATGCTATTGCTGGGGTGTGCAGGTCATTCCGCCCTTTTAACATCTTCATTAGGAACTTGATAAAGAATGTAGTTTAGTAGAACATTTTTTTTCAGTATTTATGATATATTTTATGGCACTGTCTGATAAACGTGGTATGGTTTGGAGTTGACAGTCACAGCTGTAGTGACTGGATTTTTTTATTAGTGCTATTAAAATAAACAGAGAATGCATTGTTAGTATCTGTCATTTAGACTCCAGTCATAAAGCATCCAGAACAACACCTGCCCAAGGCCATCGAAAAGACTGGAAACTAGGATCACTATACAGAGCAAAACATTTTCTCAGAGTCTGCAAAAAAATCCATAGCCACTGCCTACCTACTTCCATCCCTTCTGTATGAATTCCCCATATTTACAAATGTGAATAACACCCTTAAAATAAATGTGTGTGTGTGTGTGTGTGTGTGTGTGTGTGTGTGTGTGTGTGTGTGTGTGCGCGCATGTGTGCGTATGTATGTTTGTGAGTGCGTGTGTGAATGTGCATGAACATGCATGTGCACTCAAATATATAACTTTTTGGAAGTTTATTTTCTGCCTAAGAAGTGCCATTTATTAGCTTCAGTTGTTCATATTTGATATTATTTATCTACCATAGAATTCCTTTCAGTTCTTACACAGAACTTCTGCAGATCATTTCTATTTTTATTTATTTTATTTATTTTTATTTTACATTTGTAACCGGGATGGTCCAACTGGACACAGGTTCATTTTCAGCAGAGGCCCAGGGAGAAAAAGCTCCACAGTATGTAAAATTTTACACAATATGTTAAAATACAGTATACAGCAGAAGACATAACAAGACCTATATATATATATATATATATATATATATACAGGAAAAAATAGATACACATGGTTAATAACAGAATAAGTATACAAATTCAATCAGCGTTAGGAGAAGACCTAGACTGTAATATATATAACTGTAGGTGTATTAGTAAGTGAGGTATATAAGTGGAATAATTTGAGGACTTATGTAATACATGGGCATACCCACTTATTCTTTAAGTGTGTTCTAAGTGAGTTTTTAAAGTGAGAAGAGGTAGGGGCAGAAATCAGAGCAGGAGGGAGATTATTCCAAGTTCTAGCTATGGAGTAGGAGAACAGTGCTTTTTCTAAAGTATTGTTAGCCCTAGAGATACAGAGTAGGGGTTTGTCTGAAGATCGGCAAGGACGATTTGTATTATAGTGGGTAAGAAGTTGGCCTAGTGCAGGGTTTTTTCTGGATTTGTTACCACATTGTAGGCAATGACTAGTTGGTGATAGGTTAGTAGCTGGGGAAGTTCCAGCCATTGCAGTTCCCTTAGAGCCTGACAATGGTAGGTTTTAAAGGTGGAGTTGATTGCAAACTTGGCGATTTTATTATAACATGATTCGAGTCTGGCAAGGTCAAGTTTCCTAAGCTGGGTAAGAATTGGAGCAGCATTTCTACCTTATGATTAAAATAATTCTATTGTAATACTGTTTGTCTGCATACCTCTTTATACCTCTTGCTGTTCATTTAACACGATCTGTTAATTTAATGAATGGAATTATCATCTCACAGCAGTTATGAGAGAAACAATGGAATGACTTTAAAATGGAATGGTAGCATACTAATACATTAAAATCTTCATTATGTTAAATTAATCTGTTAAGTATAGAATAAAAATATATGAAAGTTGATGCTCATGGGAATTTTGCATGCAAATGCTAATTATTTTTAATAATTTCAAATTACTATGCAAGAAGAGTATCACAATGCTACATTTACTGAAGTCAAATGATGAGATTCTGAATTAAAGCCTGCATTTCTTAAAGCCACGGTTACTGCTCTCTCAGTTTGTACTACGGATTTAATGTACTGTATGTAAATCTGACATTTTAATAGTAGGTGATATTCTAGCTTCAATATGTTTTATTAGACGTGGTAGGACTCTTGGAAATAAATGCAAGGAATCATATTTCACTAAAATTCACTGAGAGTGCATTATGTGAATGCAGAATATCACAGTCATAAAACTTCAAAACACTTTACATATCACAGACACCTTTAAATTACATATTCTTAGGGCCATATCATATCCCAGTATAGGATTTAAAAAGGTTCACTTTAATGTTTTTAGAATTCTTTTTACTGAACTTGGCTTTGTGGCGCAGCCTCTCTGTCTCTCTGTCCCTCTGTAGTTCTGTCGTGCAAAGCCAAATTCAACTAAAATATTGTCCCTTTGTCATTAGTGAGACAACACACACACACACACACACACACACACACACACACACACACACACACACACACACACACACACGCACAATCTCAAATCTCCCTGCATCACTTCATCCAGACACACACACACACCCATACACACACACGCACACACACACATAAACACACACACATGCACACAAAAAAAACGCATGTGGAGTGGACAGTAGTGAGGGTGAGTTCAGTGGACTAAGAGAACAGCAGGGATGGAGACAAATGGCAGGCTGTGAATTAAGGCATAGCAGGAGTTTTTAGTGAAAACATTGAAACTGAACTTTGGGAAAAAAATCCTGCAATTACAACACTTGTAAATAGGGGGACCTGGAAGAGGTGTGATGTAAAAAGATATACCATGAAGAGAACTCGACTCTTCCTCACCCAAGATATGGATGTATGATATTCCAAACTGAGTGGCTTGTGCATGTTTATAAGCTTCACCATTTACAGGAGGATATGAAGATGAGAACATTGGCAGTGTAAAGATATCATTGAAGCTGAACCTAATTTGGTGTGATTTGTGTAAAGGTGTACAATTAGTGATGTCATACCAAGACTTTGGAATAACAATTATTAATCAAAAGAATGTGAGTGTATCCAACAGATTATGTTGCAAGAGTCATGTGTTCAACTATTCTGTACTCTCTTTCTACCAAGTGGTGGTGGTGGTGGTAATACAGGGTCACTGACACCTATCCTGGAAAGCAAAGATTGCAAGGCAGTAGCTCTACTTCATTAGACGGAAAACAGACTGTCATTTACCTTCCACGTTTCATTCACGGAACAATTGCCCATCCATCTTCACAAAGGGAAGAGAAAATGCTACTCTACCAGTTAGCCTGCCTGGTTGTTTTTGATACATGGGAAGAAACTGCAGTCCCTGGCAGTAATCTTCGAAAACATTGAAATGCAAACAGAAAGCAACTTAACTGGGAATGAAACCGAAGGGTGAATAGGGCTTATCTTTGAAAACATAGTGTGGGATGAGAGTGTGTATATGTGTATTTGTGTGTGTGTGTGTGTGTGTGTGTGTGTGTGTGTGTGTGTGTGTGTGTGTGTGTGTGTGTGTGTGGAGGAAATGACCCAGTAATGATGGACATATTGAGAAAGTGTTGTGGGATACAAATTCAGGAGATAACGATTTCAGATATGACTTCATTGCTCCATCTTATTGATGAACAAAAAACGTTATCACTAAATGAGAGTTATTAATAAACACCTCTGTAGCTGTATGGAAGCATTCAGTGAGGCATGCCATTCTCTGTGTGTAAGACTACTTTAAAAATAATGTTGGAAAGCACTATCAAGGGGAGGAATAGCTTCTGCACTACAGTGCATGGACTTCTTGCAGTCCATATCATCATTTTATTTCTACAAGATTACAGCATTATCTATGTGTTTATGTGGATAGCAGTAGCTAATGACAGAGGGATAATATTTTAGTCTTTAAATAAAATATTATCCCTCTGCCATTAGCAATACAATATACACGTGCATACACTCATACTAGATCCATTCTGAATAACATACAGATTTACAGACATGCAGGTGCACACGCACAAGTGCGTACACACACACACACACACACACACACACACACACACACACACACACACACACACACACAGACAAAAAAGACATATATGATTACTATAACCCTTCAGTGTGTGTGTACCTTAAATGACCTCTATAAAAAAAAAAGCAAAACACATCCAAGGCTGAAGGTCGTGAGCAGCAGCTATTTTATTTGGTAAAACCACTTAAAACCAAGACAAAAAATCCATCTTGACAGTAAAATAAAGGAAGATATTAATTTCTGCAGGTATAAATTTGAATACCAAATTATTTTTTCTAGTATTTTCAACCAATTGCATATTTTACGTGAAAAGAAAATTGGCAAACTGGAATGGGACAGGTTGGACTACAGTAATGGGACTGTTTAGCCCCCACCCTGAGTGATCAAACTTGGGGGAAAAATTGTTGAAAGTCATACATTTGGGAACAATAATCGGGAAAATGTTTCAACTTACCAAAGGCATCAGAATGGTCAAACACTTAATCAAAATAAGAATGTAAAAGGAATAGCAATTATCGTAACATTAATAATGACAATGTTCTACTTATGAGATCTGAAAGGATCCGCAAGAGACAATAACTAAACCAATAAAATCAAACAAACACAATTTCTGATGTAAGAAAGCAAAACTGAAGGACTGCTTTGAGCAAAAAAACACAAATTTAATAAACCGCTTTTCGTCTTCCTCTATGGACAGACTTCTTCAGATAAAATTAAATGGTAAAACACTTCCTTTATAAAATCTAAGTCACATGTATTGAAACAACCAATAATCCAGGTCAAATGAGAGTGTTTACAAGTGCTAAGCAACCAGTACTACATTCCTCTGCTATTAAAAGTTATAGTACATAAATATAACATTAACTTAAAATAAAATACCAAGTCTGTTAATAAGAAATAGAAGGTAAACAAATTAGCATATACAGTGCATGCCAAAAATTCCATACATAAAAATATTTCACATCTGTTCATAAAATTCAAGTTACCTATATAAATTATTTAATTTTAATAAACAAGTAATGGCATATGTCATTAATGTCTGGAAAGCTATAAGCATTCAATGGCAGTTGTCAGTATAATTCTAGTTCTTCTAATTTCAAAGATGATCATTCTCCTCTATCATCTACTGGAGTTTGATCTATAACAGTAAACTTAAAAGTGTGACCAGGAAATGCTACAGTGTGTTTGGCTAAGACTTTCTCAATCTTTTGATGGTCAGTTGCTTAAAGGTGTTCATATATATGATCTCAGAGTCTATGCTTCATCTTTCCTATATAAAATGCTGTACATGTTACACACTTAGCTAGGTAAACTATTAGTTTTGAGTCACAATTACATTTTTTCTTTAAAAAGCAATGTTTGTTCCTTACTTCAAATGTGATGCCTATTTTAATGTGCTTGCAGTATTTACACATGTTACATTTGGTCATCTCTGGGAAATTGTGTGTTCTGTCCTTTCTAGTCTCCAATAAATTTTTCAAATTACTACCTCTGCTATATGTTATTTTTGGTTTGATACTCACTTTGTCCATAATAGACATGTCAGAACATAAAAGGTTCCAATTCTTGTGTAAAATGTTTGCGACCATAATGCTGCTAACATTAAAAGTGGCGATAAAGGTAGTATTGTAGTCCTTAACTTCTTATTATCTAATGAAGTTAATTGGAAGTCTATTGCAGTTAGTGAATGGTTGACTGTATTGTCACCAAATTCATTATATATCGCCGGGATTCATGAAGCTCTGCGCAAGGACGGCATTAGGTTTGCGGCGACCATGCAGCGTAGAGATGGCGCAGTAGCGCCTTATGCATATTAATGAAGGTGCGCTGGAGCCACATTCACGTGCATAGGAAACGTGCGTGAGTGCATGGGCATGTCGAAGGACCGCACGGATGCGTGTACATGTCGGCTGTTTACGTGCAACCTAAAATGCTGAATATTACAGCCTGCCTCCAATAGTAATCACACCTGTCAGTGTCCATGGATACTGAAACGTATGCAAAGCATGCAAGACAGTTTTGCAAACACAAAAATAAGAAGCAAACTCAAATGCACATAGCTGAATATTGAGTCCCCATCCCTTGAACAAATTACATTTAAAACCCCATGCCCGTATTCTATTGTAGTGTTGATAGTTATACCAAGTGGAAGCAAAACGCACCGTGTTAGCGCGCCGCCAATAGTAAGTCTAGCCCAATGGTCAGGGTTACTACCTGTCCCACATTGTGAGGGATAGTGCCCCTCTGGGCAGTTGTGTCCATACCAAAACCATTATAAATGTAAAATATCCTGCGATCGTAGGACATAATTATGTCCCACATCTTAAGTAATAGTCACATACAATAGTTATTTCCGTATGTAACATACCTACATGTTACAAGAAATAGAATAAGCAAGTGAACAAAACAGAAGAAGCAGCTAAACTGCTACAACAATAAGCTTACAATTAGGCATAAAACAAAAGTACTATCTGTTGTACTGACCGTGGGTATGTGTTGGCCTATAAAATTTGATGTGTGTCCCGAATATATCCCATCCTGGCCATATGAAAAGGTGGCAATCCTACCAATGGTCAGAGCATTCGCCCAAAATCTGCCCATTTGCGGTCCAAGGTGTCCTTGTCAGGATGGGCCAAAGATGAACGTGTATTACCAGGGTCTACCTACCATGTCATGAAAGACAAGTATTTGCGTGTACCTATGTGCATGACGTACAGCATGTGGAAGGTGAAAAATGCTAGGGTAGTCCTCATAACCATACAGGTACCAGAGATATGTAGTGTATTCAATGTGTTCCCTTGATCATGCCATGGGCCATCAACCAGAGAAGGGTTGGATGGAGTGTGTGAATATGGGTGTGGGAGGGACGGGTAATGTAATAATTTGCAAGGGGGGAGACTGTGTTGGATGCACAATAGGTGAACTGGAGGTGTATGAGGGAGCAGTGGGTGAATCAGGAAGAAACACAAAGAACAAACATACACATCTGCAATACAACCTGACAGGCCATACTGTAGAACATAATCCCACAAACATATGAATATTAAAATGTGCGATACACATGTACAGAAACGTTTTTTGCATTTAAATTACCTGTAACACATTGCACTTAAGTTACCTGGCATTTGCGCGCTAAAGCAATTATATAAATCAGCACTAAAAATGAAAAGCACTACACCCTCACTCCCCACAGGCCCTTGTTTTCAATTATTAAGGAATTCCCAATATTATTCTAGCATGTCCAAAGATCAGTTGTCAATCTCCTCTCCGGTCCAGCTGGTGAATCTGGGAATCTTGAGGCAATGTTACAACTGCCTCATGTACACAGACAACCCTCTCCTCCTCCCAACAAATTCCAACACATGTGAGAGATGCAACCATATAGCCAAACTGGAGGCTAAGCTCTCTCAACTCAGTACTGGCATAACCAGTCAGTAGGAGAAGGAAACCACACTCACTACAATTCCAGTCTCACATAGACCTGCCATGACAGCAAACCAAACACATAATCACACAAAAATATACTCAGAGGCTCTAAATAAAGATCTGCCTAAGCAGTAGAGACCTCCAAAGCAGACACCCAAGCAACCGCTACCCCAAAACAAAACACGTGCAACACATATCTCACAAAGCCAGTGTGCCGAACAGTCACAACCCTTAAGACTAAACAACACACCTGATACACTTGTAAGAGGTGAATCTATCGTCAGGCACACTGACGTCCCGCTCACCAGGCTGAACAAGGAGAGGGTCACGGTGAGCAGCCTGTCGAGCGCTAGGATCCGCCACATAACACGAGCACTCAGGTCACTCCAAGGCAAGTACAAATATGACTCAGTCATTGTCCATGCTAGTGTGAATGACCTGAGACGTACCTCCCTGGACTACATAAAAAGAGACATAAAGGAGCTTTCTGAGCATGTAGCCCAGGCCGGTATGACCCTGATCTTGAGTAGCATCTTACCCTCACCAAGAATGATGCCACAATATGAAGACAAGATGATCAATTTCAACAATTAGCTTAAGTACTGGTGTCATTCAAAGGGGATCCAATGCCTGTCAGCTTGGGATGATATGCTCGACAAGCCATGATGCTTCGCTAGGGACAGCTTGCACCTGTCACCCCTGGGCTTTCGGATATTGGAAAAGGCTCTTGCTACCCCCATAGTGCCTTTTTTAGGCAAGGCTCAAAAGACAAACCCACCTCCATAGGTATCACAAGGGATAAGAAACTAAGAGTAATGCTACTCAACGCCAGAAGTCTAAACCTCAAGATGCACACACTCGAAACTCTCCTTAGCATGGAGAACATTGATATCTGTGCAGTAACAGAAACCTGGTTCAGGGCTCCTGAGAGCACCCCAGCACTACCAGGTTATACCTCATACCATGCTTTTCGGCCCCAAAACTTGGACCTAACCACAAAAGGAGGGGGAGTATCGATATTCATTAAAGATACCCACACCTCCAGGTTGGTGGCAAAGCACGAAGCATCAGAGACTATCCATGTGCAACTAACAGTGGGTAAAACTGCCTTCCAGTTTATAGCCTGCTACAGACCAACCTCCCAAACCCAGGAACTCCACTCGGCCTTTCTGAGAACACTGGAAAATATGAAGGTCTCTCCAAACACCATTATATTGGGTGACTTCAACTACCCAAACATAGACTGGGAGCATTAGTCTAGCTCCAACACCCTATCCCAAAGGTTCCTAGAATTTATAAACTCAAATGCTATGGAACAACTTGTTACCACTCCCACAAGAGGGGAAAACATACTGGACCTGATCATCACCAACATGTGGACTCTATGCTCCAGACCAGAAGTGCATCCCTCACTGGTAAGATCAGACCATAAACTAATTTCACTGGATATTCACATCCCGACCCCACCCCCTGCCCAGAAAACCACAGTGAAAAACTTCTCTAAAGCAAATTTCACACTCCTCAAAACCAAGGTGGAATCCTTCAAAGCCCCCGGCCCTGTGGAAAATACGGCCCAGACCGCAGAATCCTTTATAAACGCATTCTATGAACACCTTCAGGAATGCATGGATCATGCAATCCCAAATAAAACCAAGACCCAATCCTCCAAAGGCAGACGTCCTGTCTGGTGGACCCCAGCCATAAACAAACTATACAATAGAAGGAGGAAGCTACTAAATGATAGAGCAAAATCCCAAAAAGGGAAGGCATCACTGATCAGTATTAGCAAAAAACTACGTGCACTCATAAAATTGTCTAAGGC
>NC_056738.1:220965334-220974227 GCF_019279795.1 Protopterus annectens
AACACCTAGATGTTATAGGAAACAGTATTAGCAACTATAATGCTACAAGAATAACCTTTACTTATACAAACCGGTGAAGTAGTCTATTTTCTACTGGCTGTGGTTATGTGTTGCCTTGCCAAATCTGACATCTCTACATATAGGTCCTATAGGGCTGCCACCTTTCCAAATGGCCAAAGTGGAACCTGCTCCATAGAAATGTCAGACGTACCAGGTCAGAACATACCTACAGCCGTGCATAGTACAGAACTATACGTATTAGCTCAAATAAAAGCTTAGTCTAGTAGCAGTCCAGTTGCTTATGCTACTTCACATAACATATAGAAAAATCATATATACAATAACTGTTACATGCAACTATTAGAGAAATGTAGAATATAATATTGTCCTGCAATCAGGACATTTGCTATGTCTTAATTATTTTTGCATGACACATAGCTTATGGAGGGACTTTCCCACGCAAAGTGGGACAGGTGTTAATCCTAAAGTCACACCTCGGCCAATTTAAAAGGTGGCAAACCTACAATAGGTATGCGGTAGCATGTCTTGGCAGATGGATATGGGTCCCAAAACACATTTACTTGTCTGCATTGCAGAGTATCGGTTCCTATGTATCAGCCAAATGGGAGCAGATTGTATGAGGAACACGCATATAATATGAGTAACTCACTGGACAGGCCGCCGATTCCGTACAGTCGAACGCCATGCCGTCGCCTAATGGTCAGCCATACCCGATACTGTAGTCATGTAGTCTGATGTAATAGGCATCACAAAGGATTGCGCCCACCCAGCGTGAGTGACACATCCAAGCACCAATGTCACTGCATGTCCAAGTGAGGGAGCGAGCGGGTGTAAGCGTGCTTGACCAGTATGCGAGTATTGCACTGGTAAAGAAATGTGGAGTCTAAACAAGTGTAAGAAGCTGTAACCAGAGGTCAGCAGTGCTTAACACCACACAAACCCACGCACAACCACTCCCAACTGCTTCAATGTGCCTTACTCACTCCGTATCCAATGGGCTTGTTCTGGCTGCAAACAAATAACCATCCTTTGCAAGTGTTAGTAGCAACACCCTGCACACACAGCTAATGTGAATTACCAATACACCATGGCAAATATACAAACAATAGTCAGTACCACACACATACCATAGAGCACAGTCATCCAACAGTATAGCAAATGTACTGGCAGATATGTCCGGACCACTGGTGTTTGCAGACCTGGCTGTCTTGTGTTTATGTGCATGAGCATGCCCAGTATGACCATTTCACATGATGTTGACTGACATTGCCCTCATACCTTCATGTGTTTGAGCATGCCCAGTATGGCCAACTGTATCGCATGTGTTACATGTCAAGGTAGTCAGTACTGTGGTGCCGACCTCTACATTGTACACTGACAGGTGGCATGCTGTGTCTGCAGGGTATCCATCGGTCATCTGGCATTGACTGTTGCTACATTTCTGCACAGCATGGGGGGACATCCGACTGTATCCACATTCTTACACAGCACCGGGGGGGGGGGGCGCACCTGACTGTTACATGCGTATGTTGGAAGAGGGGCACAGCTGACACTTGTACACTTTTGCTACTACTGTACTGGTATGTCAGGTATTCCATTTCAGTTGTGTAGACCTACCTATTGTGCTGGCTAGAGGCATACCAGTGTACTCCCGATCTTAGCTTTAATTACCAACGTATTAGTTTCAGAAATCCTAGCCTTCACAACCTACATCCAACTGCCTGGCCTGCTGAAGTCTGTCTGTGTGGGTCTGTGGGGGGGGGGGGTCATCCATTGGGCATATTCAGAGGCCATAGTACAGCATTTGTCTGTGTTGGTCTACACCTGTCCAGCTGGCTGATACTTGTGTGGGCTGTATGGACACACATGATGCTCAGCCCAATACCCACAGTGGATTATGACACCCTGTGTACTACTGGCTACTATGGTGACCCCGGTATGTGCTACAGATGTCATGGTGCCACTATGCACGTCTACTATCCGCTGCATTAACATTCGGCCACCAAATTCCCTTGCATGCTCACATCCATACCATAGCTACAAGTAACAACACATTCTAATACTACTGCCAATTGGTAGGTTGATTGACTTACCTTGAGGGTGTTCCAGACCTGAGCATGTTGCTGGAGGGCTACCTATGTCAGATGCACACAGTGCACTTCCTATACATGGCTGAGCACAGGTAGTATCATGTTTAGCATCCCTTTTACTGTCTGTGGGAGTCAGAGAGTGTGACATTCCCTGGGTACCTACTGTGTCAGTGCATATGCTATGCATTGCCTCTTTGCAAGGGCCAGGTCATACTGGGCATGCCTCCTTCTGCCTACTGGGTCCGGCTCAGGTTGTTCCTCCACCGAGTTACTCTATTACTGTACAGGCCTTGGCACTGGTGAGGGGCTGTGTAGCCTTGCCCTATGCTGTTCCTGCCGCAGCTGTTTCCACAGGATCATATTGTGTAGCATAGCACATACCATAACAATTTGGGTGCATGTAGCTGGTGAATACTGCAAGGCTCCACCGGATGTGTCCAGACACTGGAACTGTGACCTGAGCATCCCAAACACACTCTCTATTCTATTTCTGACCTGTGCGTGTGCCTCATTATGGCGTAGTTGTTCAGGTGTGTGTGCATTTCTGATGGGTGTCATCAGCCATGGCTCCAGTGGGTACCTAGCATCCCCCCACTAGGTGACCGTAGGGGATGTCCATATTGGCAAAGCTGTGGTACAGCTGCGTCAGATGCCATATATCGGAATCATCATAGCTTCCAGAGCAGCCAGCACACACATTCAGTATAATGCCCTGTGCTTCGTATATGACCTGGCAGTTGATGGAGGGGATGTCCCTGCGGTTAATGTAGGCCCTACCCTGCTCACTGGGTGGTGCTTTGATGCATACATGCGTGCAGCCTATAGCACCCACTACCCCAGGGTAGTCTGCCATTTGGTGGAAGAGATGCATTTTGCTGGTCAACACCTCACATGTGTTGAGGAAATGTACATGCTCACTGGCATGCGGTGACATGGCATCCAGGAACTGGTGGAATACTCTGGATGCAGATGCCTGTGAGATCCCCATGATATCCCCAGTTGTGCTTTGGGTAGTACCTGTGGCTAGTATACCTAGGCCTAGAACAAGGAACAAACCTGGAATTCACCACGATAAGGCTTAATTGACCATAAAAACAGCTTTATTAGGTAAGCGCTTTCGCGTATCAAAGGATACGCTTCCTCAGACCATAAGTTAAAACATTACTGTGAATTCCTTTTATATAAAACCATCTCATCATCAATAGAATCATGAACAATAAATTAATTAAGCAATAAATCAATTAACCATGAATCTGGGTTCCTTCAAATGGAAATGCTATAAAATATTCATTACTAGGCAAACAAAGAATTCAATGTAAAATCTGAACACTTAAATAAATAAATAAATAAATGAGAATATCAAATAAATATGAAGTATAAAATTCTTAAGATTTTTAGAACTATATTTGATATTTCACCATTTTTATGCATGTGTATCTAAATCAATAGACAGAAACTGTTTATGTTACATAAAATTCCTCAGATTTAAAATCTCAGTTAGTAATGCCTAAATCTAACCATATATAAATATTAGACATAAGAAATATATTGAAAATAATAAATTTAATAACAACCATTGAATGTGAAAATACATAATTTACTAAAAAATCAATCATGCATAACTAGAAAATGTAAAACATACCTAACTAAGCAAAGACAGATGTATAATGTCTAAAGAATCATGTAAGCATAGTATGAAATATTATAAGTCAAACTGTATCTAACATGGAAGAGCTGAAATAAACACCAGCGAATATAAAGTGCATGGTGTAACATAAATAATATAATGTGACTTAGCTATTCATGTATTACTTGGTGGGGCTATATATTTATTATCTCTATTTTTTATTATTAGTATTATTTATCTCCGTAATTTGAGATGAGATCTGAGTGTGATATAACTATTGAGGCCTGGTGGAACATGTGCCTTCAGTTTAAAAATCCAATTTAATTCTATTTGCTCAAGTAATAGCATGTAATCCCCTCCTCTTGTGTTCTGTTTAACAATTTGGAGTACTTTAAACACAAAAGAATGACCAGGACAGAGTTTAATGTGCATGGCTAGAGCATTTAGTTCATTGCCACGCTTGATGTCGTAGATGTGGTTGTATATTCTGTCTTTTAACTTTCTCTTGGTCATCCCAATGTAAAAACTAGGACATGATGTGCAAGTTGCTAGGTAAATTAGGCCTGTAGTATCACATGAGGCATAAAGCTTCGGGGTTAAAGAAAAACCATCTATTACGGGATGTGTAAAAACTTGATTCTGAGAAATGTATTTACAATAATTACAGTGATGGCAAGGAAATGTGCCTATTTTAACTGAAAGGCTATTAGTATTAGTATTAACTACTCCTGAGTTGGCACATAAGAGTCGTTTCAGGTTTTTATTGTTCCTAAAAGCAAATGAGGGGAACTTTCCTACTATATTTTGTGTCTCTTCATCAATTGTCAGGACATGCCAGTTATTAATGATGATCTTCTTTATTTGATAAATATCATTGGAATATATGGTTAGGAACCTCACTTTTTCTCTTCTATTTTTATTATTATTAATGTTGTTGCTATAATTACATGCTGTGGCTGTATTGTGGGTTGGTTTATGTGTTACTATATTTCTGTTGGTATTCATATTATCTAGCATATCTGTTCTGATTTGTCTCACATTAGCTTTGTTATAGCCTCTTTCAAGAAATATGTTTTCCATTTTATCTGCTTCTTCCACTAAATCAGTATCATTCTTACAAAGTTTAGATAATCTATTAAACTGACTCTTTACAATACCATTAAAAATGTGTCGTGGATGCATACTATCGAATCGTAGTATTGTATTTTTCCAACACGATTTTCTATGTAACTTTGATATGAGTTTATCTTTTTCAATAAACAAAGTTACATCAAGGAAGTTCACTGATTCGTATGATGTTTCAGTGGTAAACTTCAAAAAACTGGTGGTGGTTGCTAACTGTTGCATAAATTCATTGAATTCGTCCGCAGTTCCATCCCAAACCACTAGGATATCATCAACGAATCGTTTATAGACTATAACTTTGGAGAAGTGCTGATGTGTGAATACAAACTCTTGTTCCCACTTGTAAACAACCAAATTGGCGTAAGTATTAGCGCAAGGGGTCCCCATTGCTACCCCTGCTTTTTGTATATATAAACATTCGCCATAAGAAAATACATTGTTACTAAGGACAAGGTCTAACAATTGACATATTAAAATCTGTTTGTTACAATCAAATGAAGGATGTGTAGAAATAAGTTCCCTTATAGCTTCTATACCTTGGTCATTTGGGATGCTAGTAAATAAACTTTGTACATCCATGGTAATTAGTAAATGTTGACCTTTCACCAAGGGTGTATCTAAAGACTCTAAGTAATCAAGTAGTTGGTATGTGTCTTTGAGAACACTATGAATATTATTAACTACTGGTCTCAATGTGTCTTCCAAAAAGACTGAGATGTTTTCAGTTATCCATCTTTCCCCAGAGACTATGGGTCTCATAGGAGGTGGGGACAGACCTTTGTGCATTTTTGGAAGGCCTTTGATAATGGGTGTTTGTGGGTGTTCTATCAGAAGAAAATCATATAATTCCTTTGAGACCTGACGACACATTAACATATCATAAAGTGCATCATTAATGCTATTAATAATTTTTGTTAACTCCACTTCGCTAATTGCGCCATAAGTTTGTATATCATTCAACATCTCAGTCATGTATTTTACATAGTCTTGACTGTCTAATAACACAAGCCCTCCTCCCTTATCTGCTGGTCTAATGCATAATGAGGGATCATTAATAAACTTAGTTAATGATAACTTCTCTTGCTTGGATAAGTTGAAACACATGCATTTCCTCTTATTACTATAAAAATAGAGGTAAAAATCTCTTTCGCACATCTTAACAAAACAGTCTACATGTCCAGGAAAGGGTGGGGTAAAAATGCTTTTACACTTGTGTTGTAAAGTTTCCAAGGTAGAACTAACAGTTCCATTAACTTTACTATTAAAAAATAGCTTGAGAGTAACAGTTCTTCCAAATAAGCGTAGATCTATCAATATTTGTGATAAATCACTCCCTTGAGAGGGAATGAATGATAGACCTTTATTGAATAATGCAATGTCATTTTCGTCAAGTACAAACCTTGATAAGTTAAAGAAGATATTTTCTACGGCCTCTGTCGCCTTCTCTGATTGTCTGTGTTCTCTCCTGAATATTTTCGTTTCCTCCTTCCCCAGCTGTGAGAGCGATCGCGTGGAAAAGTGTTTTTCTTTATGGGGAAAGGTAAAAAAGAAGAAGAAGAGCCAATTAATCTGTCTGGAGCATTATGTTTCCCCATGATATCCCCAGTTGTGCTTTGGGTAGTACCTGTGGCTAGTATACCTAGGCCTACACATACCTTGGTATCCACTGAGATGGGTTTCCCTTGGCCTGTTTGATGTGTCAGGTGTGGCGGCACAGCTCAACAATCTGCTGTAGGAGGTCTCTGTCCACCCCATAGTGCTCCACTATCTCCAGCTCATGTAGCCCCTTGTAGGTTACCCTGGGTCTATACAGTCTTCTCTGTCTCCTCACTGAGGGTTGTTCAGCAGCATACACATCCTCACCACCCTCAGCCTCCTGCACTTGTTGGTCTATGTTGCCTGCTGCAGCCCTTCTCATTTTGTTGGATTGTTTTGTAAAATTTCCCGCATGTATACACTGGTGGTGTAGAGTGTGGAAAAACCTGAGGGTATGGTGCTTGCTCACTTTATCGTAGTGTTTTGGGCCAGGCTGGGCCTGTAATCTGCTGATTGTGATAATTATCACCTGTTTGCCCAGCTTGTTCACTTTGACTACTCTCCTACTGCTGTTGCCCTCCCAATTGCACTAGGCAGGTATAGACACATCCCTAGCTTAGGCGTGCTAAGCCAGGAGCAATCCCGAGACACAAGGCTCCAATGTACGTATAGTATGCCTGACACCCCCCCATGCTTTCACCTATATATGAGTCCTGCACTCGGCTATCTATACACATACACTCTTGGGATCTGCATCACACCCTTGGGATAAACGGGATTCACTATTTTCCACCTCATTTGCATAGTATTGTCTTCTAATGCATAGTTACATGACCCATACTGAGCCTCCCCAAAAATAACCACTGCTTACTGTCGCTCAGATCCACACACAACTGGTTAACAGCGCCTTAATATTACCATATTTGATGTCCCTTGTTCTTCCTAACAACAAAACAACCAGCATCTGCATGGCTCGAACCCGTGACCCTGCACACCACAGATGATGTGCTTTACCACTACTAAGCCATGGCAGATATACATGCATCTGAGGTTATCACGTACAGATCATCCAGCACAGGCATTCAACAGTATAGGACATGTATTCCATCATGTAGATTTATGTGTGCTAATGTCCACAAATATATATATATATATATATATATATATATATATATATATATATATATATATATATATATATATATACTTACATATACATATACACACATATACGTAGATATAGAATATATATCTCAACAGCGGACCACTTGACACCAAAGCATTAGACAAGAATGAAAAGGAAACCACATGCATCTCCTGGATTATGTACTGCTGTTAATATCAAGGCAAGTGTGTTTCTGTGTGTCACAGGGGTTCAGACTGTATTAAGGGTAAGATTAGGGCTGCTGACATTACTCACCAAACCTATTGCTGAATGTATGTGTATGTCTTGCCAACCCAGCCTCTTGGCCGATTGTGACATTTATGGCCACTATACAGGAAAACAACAAAACGTGCCCCTCAACACATGCAGTAGCTAGCCACTCACAGACACCAACACATAAGATATGACTGCCAAAGACACACACCTGTCATGCCTTGGAATAGAACACCTACCTGTGGATTCTATCATACTACAGCAGTTACAGAGGTACAGAACGTGCTACCGAGATTACTGTGACACAACACTCCCAGAGGTGTACTTCCAGGTGGGTGACATCATCAACAATGGAAAAGTCAGTGATAGGGATTGTATGGAGTGTGAGCAGTCTAAAAGCATTATTCTGTCCCCAGGCAGATGGAGACACGCAAACACACAGTTGGCATAGCTGGGATTAGAACACAGACCTCACTACCTTATTACACTACAGCATTATACAGTTACAGAACACACTACCGAGATTGCTGGTACGCAACACTCCCAGAGGTGTACTTCTAGGCGGGTGACATCATCAGCAATGGCAAAGTCAGCAATAGGGATTGTATGGAGTGTGAGCAGTCTAAAAGCATTATTCTGTCTCCAGGCAGACAAAGACACACACTTGGCATGGCTGGGATTAGAACACCGACATAACTACCTTATCACACTACAGAATTACGCAGCTATAGAACGTGCTACCGAGATTACTGGGACACAACACACCCAGAGGTGTACTTCTAGGTGGGTGGCATCATCAGCAATGGAAAAGTCGGCGATAGGGATTGTATGGAGTGAGAGTAGTCTAAAAGCATTATTCTGTCCCCAGGCAGATGGAGACACACACACGCAGATGGCATGGCTGGGATTAGGACACAAACCTAACTACCTTATCACACTAAAAACACACACAAAGTTCACTCCGGAGACCAAATAAGGGTATGAGACCCAAACAATACAGTCCTGGATTTAGTTCAGTACAACAAACTCGAGGTAACCATAGGGTAAAATAAAAACTGATTTAATAACGCTTGTAACAACAAAAGTGCGTTTTCGAATGTCTTCCTCAGATAAAAC